>NC_140649.1:4565000-4958552 GCF_978046115.1 Saccoglossus kowalevskii | reverse complement strand
ACTACTTTGCCGTACTTTGCCTCCACTTTGCAGTACTTTGCCGTACTTTGCCACTACTTTGCATTATTTGCAACCACTTTGCCGTATTTTGCCACTACTGTGACATACCTTGCCACTATTTCGCTGTACTTTGCCAATACTTTGCCGAAATTTGCCACTACTTTGCTGTACTTTGTCACTACTTTGCCGTACTTTATCGTTCTTTGCCACACTTTGCCACTACTTTGCCTTATTTTGCCACTACTTTTCCACTATTTTGCCGTACTTTGCCACTACTTTGCCGTAGTTTGCCACGACTTTGCCGTACTTTGCCACTATTTTGCTGTACTTTGCCACTACTTTGCCGTACTTTGCCACTACTTTGCCGTACTTCGTCACTACTTTGTCATACTTTGCCTTTACTTTGCCGTACTTTGCCTCTTCTTTGCCGTGCTTTGCCACTTTTTTGCCGTGCTTTGCCACTACTTTGTCGTACTTTTTTGTTGCTTGCCACACTTTGCCTCTCCATTGCCGTACTTTGCCACTACTTTGCAGTATTTGCAACTATTTTGCCGTACTTTGTCACTACTTTGCCACTATTTTGCCGTACTTTGCCTCTACTTAGCCGTAATTTGCCACAACTTTGCCGTATTTTCCACTACTTTGCTGTACTTTGTCGTTCTTTGCTACACTTTGACACTACTTTGCCGTACTTTGCCACTACTTTGCCGTACTTTGCCATTATTTTGCCATACTTTGCCACTACTTTGCCGTACTTTGCCACTACTTTGCCGTACTTTGTCGTTCCTTGCCACACTTTGCCACTACTTTGCTGTACTTTGCCACTACTTTGCCGTACTTTGCAAATACTTTGCCGTACTTTGCCACTACTTTGCTGTACTTTGCCACTCCTTTGCCGTACTTTGCCAGTACTTTGCAGTATTTGCAACTATTTTGCCGTATTTTGCCACTACTTTGCGTTATTTTGTCGTTCTTTGCCACACTTTGCCACTACTTAGCCGTACTTTGCCACTACTTTGCCGTATTTGCCACTACTTTGCCGTACTGTGTCGTTCTTTGACACGCTTTGCCATTCTTTTGCCCTACCTTGCCACTACTTTACATTATTTGCCACTACTTTGCCGTACTTTGCCTCCACTTTGCAGTACTTTGCCACTACTTTGCCGTACTTTGCCACTACTTTGCAGTATTTGCAACTACTTTGCCGTATTTTGCCACTACTTTGACATACCTTGCCACTATTTTGCTGTACTTTGCCAATACTTTGCCGTATTTTGCCACTACTTTGCTGTACTTTGTCACTACTTTGCCGTACTTTGTCGTTCTTTGCCACACTTTGCCACTACTTTGCCTTATTTTGCCACTACTTTGCCGTACTTTGCCACTATTTTACCGTACTTTGCCACTACTTTGCCGTACTTTGCCACTAATTTGCCGTACTTTGCCACTCCTTTGCCGTTATTGCCAATACTTTGCAGCCCTTTGCCACTACTTTGCTGCACTTTGACACTAATTTGACGTACTTTGTCACTACTTTGCCATATTTGCCACTACTTTACCGTACTTTTCCACAACTTTGCCATAGTTTGCCACTACTTTGCCATACTTTGTCACTACTTTGTCATACTTTGCCTTTACTTTGCCGTACTTTGCCTCATCTTTGCCGTGCTTTGCCACTTATTTGCCGTGCTTTGCCACTACTTTGTCGTACTTTGCCACTACCTTGCCATACTTTGCCACTACTTTGCTCTACTTTGCCACTATTTTGCTGTACTTTGTCACTACGTTGTCGTACATTGCCAAACTTTGCCACTAATTTGCCGTACTTTGTCACTACTTTGCCGTACTTTGCCACTCTTTTGCCGTACTTTGCCACTACTTTTTAGTATGTGTAACTACTTTGCCACTTCTTTGCCGTACTTTGCCCCTGCTTTGCCGTACTTTGCCACTACTTTGCCGTACTTTGCCACTATTTGCTCTACTTTGCCACTATTTTGCTGTACTTTGGCACTATTTTGCCGTACTTTGTCACTTCTTTGTTGTACTTTGCCACTACTTTGCCGTACTTTGCTACTATTTTGCCGTACTTTGTCACTACTTTGCCGTACTTTGACACTCTTTTGCCGTACTTTGTCACTACTTTGCCATTCTTTGCCACGAATTTGCCATACTTTGCCACAACTTTGCCGCAGTTTGCCACTACTTTGCAGTATTTGCCACTACTTTACCGTACTTTGCCACTACTTTGCCGTAGTTTGCCACGACTTTGCCGTACTTTGCCACTATTTTGCTGTACTTTGCCACTACTTTGCCGTACTTTGCCACTACTTTGCCGTACTTTGCCACTAATTTGCCGTACTTTGCCACTCCTTTGCCGTTATTGCCAATATTTTGCAGCCCTTTGCCACTACTTTGCTGTACTTTGCCACTACTTTACCGTACTTTTCCACAACTTTGCCATAGTTTGCCACTACTTTGCCGTACTTTGTCACTACTTTGTCATACTTTGCCTTTACTTTGCCGTACTTTGCCTCTTCTTTGCCGAGCTTTGCCACTTATTTGCCGTGCTTTGCCACTACTTTGTCGTACTTTGCCACTACCTTGCCGTACTTTGCCACTTCTTTGCCGTACTTTGCCCCTGCTTTGCCGTACTTTGCCACTACTTTGCCGTACTTTGCCACTATTTGCTCTACTTTGCCACTATTTTGCTGTACTTTGGCACTATTTTGCCGTACTTTGTCACTTCTTTGTTGTACTTTGCCACTACTTTGCCGTACTTTGCTACTATTTTGCCGTACTTTGTCACTACTTTGCCGTACTTTGCCACTCTTTTGCCGTACTTTGTCACTACTTTGCCATTCTTCGCCACGAATTTGCCATACTTTGCCACAACTTTGCCGCAGTTTGCCACTACTTTGCAGTATTTGCCACTACTTTACCGTACTTTGCCACTACTTTGCCGTAGTTTGCCACGACTTTGCCGTACTTTGCCACTATTTTGCTGTACTTTGCCACTACTTTGCCGTACTTTGCCACTACTTTGCCGTACTTTGTCACTACTTTGTCATACTTTGCCTTTACTTTGCCGTACTTTGCCTCTTCTTTGCCGTGCTTTGCCACTTTTTTGCCGTGCTTTGCCACTACTTTGTCGTACTTTTTTGTTGCTTGCCACACTTTGCCTCTCCATTGCCGTACTTTGCCACTACTTTGCAGTATTTGCGACTATTTTGCCGTACTTTGTCACTACTTTGCCACTATTTTGCCGTACTTTGCCACTACTTAGCCGTAATTTGCCACAACTTTGCCGTATTTTCCACTACTTTGCTGTACTTTGTCGTTCTTTGCTACACTTTGACACTACTTTGCCGTACTTTGCCACTACTTTGCCGTACTTTGCCATTATTTTGCCATACTTTGCCACTACTTTGCCGTACTTTGCCACTACTTTGCCGTACTTTGTCGTTCCTTGCCACACTTTGCCACTACTTTGCTGTACTTTGCCATTACTTTGCCGTACTTTGCCAATACTTTGCCGTACTTTGCCACTACTTTGCTGTACTTTGCCACTCCTTTGCCGTACTTTGCCAGTACTTTGCAGTATTTGCAACTATTTTGCCGTATTTTGCCACTACTTTGCGTTATTTTGTCGTTCTTTGCCACACTTTGCCACTACTTAGCCGTACTTTGCCACTACTTTGCCGTATTTGCCACTACTTTGCCGTACTGTGTCGTTCTTTGACACGCTTTGCCATTCTTTTGCCCTACCTTGCCACTACTTTACATTATTTGCCACTACTTTGCCGTACTTTGCCTCCACTTTGCAGTACTTTGCCACTACTTTGCTGTACTTTGCCACTCCTTTGCCGTACTTTGCCAGTACTTTTCAGTATTTGCAACTATTTTGCCGTATTTTGCCACTACTTTGCGTTATTTTGTCGTTCTTTGCCACACTTTGCCACTACTTAGCCGTACTTTGCCACTACTTTGCCGTATTTGCCACTACTTTGCCGTACTGTGTCGTTCTTTGACACGCTTTGCCATTCTTTTGCCCTACCTTGCCACTACTTTACATTATTTGCCACTACTTTGCCGTACTTTGCCTCCACTTTGCAGTACTTTGCCACTACTTTGCCATACTTTGCCACTACTTTGCAGTATTTGCAACTACTTTGCCGTATTTTGCCACTACTTTGACATACCTTGCCACTATTTTGCTGTACTTTGCCAATACTTTGCCGTATTTTGCCACTACTTTGCTGTACTTTGTTACTACTTTGCCGTACTTTGTCGTTCTTTGCCACACTTTGCCACTACTTTGCCTTATTTTGCCACTACTTTGCCGTACTTTGCCACTATTTTGCCGTACTTTGCCACTACTTTGCCGTACTTTGCCACTACTTTGCCATACAATGCCACTAATTTGCCGTACTTTGCCACTCCTTTGCCGTTATTGCCAATACTTTGCAGCCCTTTGCCACTACTTTGCTGTACTTTGACACTACTTTGACGTACTTTGCCACTCCTTTGCCGTTATTGCCAATACTTTGCAGCCCTTTGCCACTACTTTACCGTACTTTTCCACAACTTTGCCATAGTTTGCCACTACTTTGCCGTACTTTGCCACTACTTTGTCATACTTTGCCTTTACTTTGCCGTACTTTGCCTCTTCTTTGCCGTGCTTTGCCACTTATTTGCCGTGCTTTGCCACTACTTTGTCGTACTTTGCCACTACCTTGCCGTACTTTGCCACTACTTTGCTCTACTTTGCCACTATTTTGCTGTACTTTGTCACTACTTTGTCGTACATTGCCAAACTTTGCCACTAATTTGCCGTACTTTGCCTCTACTTTGCCGTACTTTGTCACTACTTTGCCTTACTTTGCCGTATTTTGTCACTTCTTTGCTCTACTTTGCCACTATTTTGCTGTACTTTGGCACTATTTTGCCGTACTTTGTCACTTCTTTGTTGTACTTTGCCACTACTTTGCCTTATTTTGCCACTACTTTGCCATTATTTTGCCGTACTTTGCCACCAGTTTGCCGTAGTTCGCCACGACTTTGCTGTACTTTGCCAATACTTTGCCGTACTTTGCCACTACTTTGCTGTACTTTGTCACTACTTTGCCGTACTTTGTCGTTCTTTGCCACACTTTGCCACTACTTTGCCTTATTTTGCCACTACTTTGCCATTATTTTGCCGTACTTTGCCACTACTTTGCCGTAGTTTGCCACGACTTTGCCGTACTTTGCCAATATTTTGCTGTACTTTGCCACTACTTTGCCGTACTTTGCCACTACTTTGCCGTACTTTGTCACTACTTTGTCATACTTTGCCTTTACTTTGCCGTACTTTGCCTCTTCTTTGCCGTGCTTTGCCACTCTTTTGCCGTGCTTTGCCACTACTTTGTCGTACTTTTTTGTTGCTTGCCACACTTTGCCTCTCCATTGCCGTACTTTGCCACTACTTTGCAGTATTTGCGACTATTTTGCCGTACTTTGTCACTACTTTGCCACTATTTTGCCGTACTTTGCCACTACTTAGCCGTAATTTGCCACAACTTTGCCGTATTTTCCACTACTTTGCTGTACTTTGTCGTTCTTTGCTACACTTTGACACTACTTTGCCGTACTTTGCCACTACTTTGCCGTACTTTGCCATTATTTTGCCATACTTTGCCACTACTTTGCCGTACTTTGCCACTACTTTGCCGTACTTTGTCATTCCTTGCCACACTTTGCCACTACTTTGCTGTACTTTGCCATTACTTTGCCGTACTTTGCCAATACTTTGCCGTACTTTGCCACTACTTTGCTGTACTTTGCCACTCCTTTGACGTACTTTGCCAGTACTTTGCAGTATTTGCAACTATTTTGCCGTATTTTGCCACTACTTTGCGTTATTTTGTCGTTCTTTGCCACACTTTGCCACTACTTAGCCGTACTTTGCCACTACTTTGCCGTATTTGCCACTACTTTGCCGTACTGTGTCGTTCTTTGACACGCTTTGCCATTCTTTTGCCCTACCTTGCCACTACTTTACATTATTTGCCACTACTTTGCCGTACTTTGCCTCCACTTTGCAGTACTTTGCCACTACTTTGCTGTACTTTGCCACTCCTTTGCCGTACTTTGCCAGTACTTTGTAGTATTTGCAACTATTTTGCCGTATTTTGCCACTACTTTGCGTTATTTTGTCGTTCTTTGCCACACTTTGCCACTACTTAGCCGTACTTTGCCACTACTTTGCCGTATTTGCCACTACTTTGCCGTACTGTGTCGTTCTTTGACACGCTTTGCCATTCTTTTGCCCTACCTTGCCACTACTTTACATTATTTGCCACTACTTTGCCGTACTTTGCCTCCACTTTGCAGTACTTTGCCACTACTTTGCCATACTTTGCCACTACTTTGCAGTATTTGCAACTACTTTGCCGTATTTTGCCACTACTTTGACATACCTTGCCACTATTTTGCTGTACTTTGCCAATACTTTGCCGTATTTTGCCACTACTTTGCTGTACTTTGTCACTACTTTGCCGTACTTTGTCGTTCTTTGCCACACTTTGCCACTACTTTGCCTTATTTTGCCACTACTTTGCCGTACTTTGCCACTATTTTGCCGTACTTTGCCACTACTTTGCCGTACTTTGCCACTAATTTGCCGTACTTTGCCATTATTTTGCCATACTTTGCCACTACTTTGCCGTACTTTGCCACTACTTTGCCGTACTTTGTCATTCCTTGCCACACTTTGCCACTACTTTGCTGTACTTTGCCATTACTTTGCCGTACTTTGCCAATACTTTGCCGTACTTTGCCACTACTTTGCTGTACTTTGCCACTCCTTTGACGTACTTTGCCAGTACTTTGCAGTATTTGCAACTATTTTGCCGTATTTTGCCACTACTTTGCGTTATTTTGTCGTTCTTTGCCACACTTTGCCACTACTTAGCCGTACTTTGCCACTACTTTGCCGTATTTGCCACTACTTTGCCGTACTGTGTCGTTCTTTGACACGCTTTGCCATTCTTTTGCCCTACCTTGCCACTACTTTACATTATTTGCCACTACTTTGCCGTACTTTGCCTCCACTTTGCAGTACTTTGCCACTACTTTGCTGTACTTTGCCACTCCTTTGCCGTACTTTGCCAGTACTTTTCAGTATTTGCAACTATTTTGCCGTATTTTGCCACTACTTTGCGTTATTTTGTCGTTCTTTGCCACACTTTGCCACTACTTAGCCGTACTTTGCCACTACTTTGCCGTATTTGCCACTACTTTGCCGTACTGTGTCGTTCTTTGACACGCTTTGCCATTCTTTTGCCCTACCTTGCCACTACTTTACATTATTTGCCACTACTTTGCCGTACTTTGCCTCCACTTTGCAGTACTTTGCCACTACTTTGCCATACTTTGCCACTACTTTGCAGTATTTGCAACTACTTTGCCGTATTTTGCCACTACTTTGACATACCTTGCCACTATTTTGCTGTACTTTGCCAATACTTTGCCGTATTTTGCCACTACTTTGCTGTACTTTGTCACTACTTTGCCGTACTTTGTCGTTCTTTGCCACACTTTGCCACTACTTTGCCTTATTTTGCCACTACTTTGCCGTACTTTGCCACTATTTTGCCGTACTTTGCCACTACTTTGCCGTACTTTGCCACTACTTTGCCATACAATGCCACTAATTTGCCGTACTTTGCCACTCCTTTGCCGTTATTGCCAATACTTTGCAGCCCTTTGCCACTACTTTGCTGTACTTTGACACTACTTTGACGTACTTTGCCACTCCTTTGCCGTTATTGCCAATACTTTGCAGCCCTTTGCCACTACTTTACCGTACTTTTCCACAACTTTGCCATAGTTTGCCACTACTTTGCCGTACTTTGCCACTACTTTGTCATACTTTGCCTTTACTTTGCCGTACTTTGCCTCTTCTTTGCCGTGCTTTGCCACTTATTTGCCGTGCTTTGCCACTACTTTGTCGTACTTTGCCACTACCTTGCCGTACTTTGCCACTACTTTGCTCTACTTTGCCACTATTTTGCTGTACTTTGTCACTACTTTGTCGTACATTGCCAAACTTTGCCACTAATTTGCCGTACTTTGCCTCTACTTTGCCGTACTTTGTCACTACTTTGCCTTACTTTGCCGTATTTTGTCACTTCTTTGCTCTACTTTGCCACTATTTTGCTGTACTTTGGCACTATTTTGCCGTACTTTGTCACTTCTTTGTTGTACTTTGCCACTACTTTGCCTTATTTTGCCACTACTTTGCCATTATTTTGCCGTACTTTGCCACCAGTTTGCCGTAGTTCGCCACGACTTTGCTGTACTTTGCCAATACTTTGCCGTACTTTGCCACTACTTTGCTGTACTTTGTCACTACTTTGCCGTACTTTGTCGTTCTTTGCCACACTTTGCCACTACTTTACCTTATTTTGCCACTACTTTGCCATTATTTTGCCGTACTTTGCCACTACTTTGCCGTAGTTTGCCACGACTTTGCCGTACTTTGCCAATATTTTGCTGTACTTTGCCACTACTTTGCCGTACTTTGCCACTACTTTGCCGTACTTTGTCACTACTTTGTCATACTTTGCCTTTACTTTGCCGTACTTTGCCTCTTCTTTGCCGTGCTTTGCCACTCTTTTGCCGTGCTTTGCCACTACTTTGTCGTACTTTTTTGTTGCTTGCCACACTTTGCCTCTCCATTGCCGTACTTTGCCACTACTTTGCAGTATTTGCGACTATTTTGCCGTACTTTGTCACTACTTTGCCACTATTTTGCCGTACTTTGCCACTACTTAGCCGTAATTTGCCACAACTTTGCCGTATTTTCCACTACTTTGCTGTACTTTGTCGTTCTTTGCTACACTTTGACACTACTTTGCCGTACTTTGCCACTACTTTGCCGTACTTTGCCATTATTTTGCCATACTTTGCCACTACTTTGCCGTACTTTGCCACTACTTTGCCGTACTTTGTCATTCCTTGCCACACTTTGCCACTACTTTGCTGTACTTTGCCATTACTTTGCCGTACTTTGCCAATACTTTGCCGTACTTTGCCACTACTTTGCTGTACTTTGCCACTCCTTTGACGTACTTTGCCAGTACTTTGCAGTATTTGCAACTATTTTGCCGTATTTTGCCACTACTTTGCGTTATTTTGTCGTTCTTTGCCACACTTTGCCACTACTTAGCCGTACTTTGCCACTACTTTGCCGTATTTGCCACTACTTTGCCGTACTGTGTCGTTCTTTGACACGCTTTGCCATTCTTTTGCCCTACCTTGCCACTACTTTACATTATTTGCCACTACTTTGCCGTACTTTGCCTCCACTTTGCAGTACTTTGCCACTACTTTGCTGTACTTTGCCACTCCTTTGCCGTACTTTGCCAGTACTTTGTAGTATTTGCAACTATTTTGCCGTATTTTGCCACTACTTTGCGTTATTTTGTCGTTCTTTGCCACACTTTGCCACTACTTAGCCGTACTTTGCCACTACTTTGCCGTATTTGCCACTACTTTGCCGTACTGTGTCGTTCTTTGACACGCTTTGCCATTCTTTTGCCCTACCTTGCCACTACTTTACATTATTTGCCACTACTTTGCCGTACTTTGCCTCCACTTTGCAGTACTTTGCCACTACTTTGCCATACTTTGCCACTACTTTGCAGTATTTGCAACTACTTTGCCGTATTTTGCCACTACTTTGACATACCTTGCCACTATTTTGCTGTACTTTGCCAATACTTTGCCGTATTTTGCCACTACTTTGCTGTACTTTGTCACTACTTTGCCGTACTTTGTCGTTCTTTGCCACACTTTGCCACTACTTTGCCTTATTTTGCCACTACTTTGCCGTACTTTGCCACTATTTTGCCGTACTTTGCCACTACTTTGCCGTACTTTGCCACTAATTTGCCGTACTTTGCCACTCTTTTGCCGTTATTGCCAATACTTTGCAGCCCTTTGCCACTACTTTGCTGTACTTTGACACTACTTTGACGTACTTTGTCACTACTTTGCCATATTTGCCACTACTTTACCGTACTTTTCCACAACTTTGCCATAGTTTGCCACTACTTTGCCGTACTTTGTCACTACTTTGTCATACTTTGCCTTTACTTTGCCGTACTTTGCCTCTTCTTTGCCGTGCTTTGCCACTTATTTGCCGTGCTTTGCCACTACTTTGTCGTACTTTGCCACTACCTTGCCGTACTTTGCCACTACTTTGCTCTACTTTGCCACTATTTTGCTGTACTTTGTCACTACTTTGTCGTACATTGCCAAACTTTGCCACTAATTTGCCGTACTTTGCCTCTACTTTGCCGTACTTTGTCACTACTTTGCCTTACTTTGCCGTATTTTGTCACTTCTTTGCTCTACTTTGCCACTATTTTGCTGTACTTTGGCACTATTTTGCCGTACTTTGTCACTTCTTTGTTGTACTTTGCCACTACTTTGCCGTACTTTGCTACTATTTTGCCGTACTTTGTCACTACTTTGCCGTACTTTGCCACTCTTTTGCCGTACTTTGTCACTACTTTGCCATTCTTTGCCACGAATTTGCCATACTTTTCACAACTTTGCCGCAGTTTGCCACTACTTTGCAGTATTTGCCACTACTTTACCGTACTTTGCCACTACTTTACCGTACTTTGCCACTACTTTGCCGTACTTTGCAACTATTTTGCCGTACTTTGCTACTATTTTGCGGTACTTTGTCGTATTTTGCCACACTTTGCCACTACTTTGCCAATACTTTGCAGTACTTTCTCATTACTTTGCCATACGTTATCACTACTTTGCCGTACTTTGCCACTACTTTGCCGTACTTTGCCACTACTTTGCCGTACTTTGCCACACTTTGCCGCAGTTTGCCACGACTTTGCAGTATTTGCCACTACTTTACCATACTTTGCCACTAATTTGCCGTACTTTGCCACTTATTATTTGTACTTTGCCACTACTTTGCCGTACTATGTCACTACTTTGTCGTACTTTGACGTACTTTGCCGCACTTTGCCAGTACTTTGTCGTACTTTTCCCCTATTTTGCGGTACTTTGCCACTACTTTGTCGTACTTTGCCAATACTTTGCCGTACTTTGCCACTAGTTTGCCGTACTTTGACACTACTTTGCCATACTTTGCCACTATTTTGCCGTATTTTATCGTAATTTGCCACACTTTGCCACTACTTTGCCATACTTTGAAACTACTTTGCCATACGTTGCCACTACTTTGCAGTACTTTGTCACTACTTTGCCATACTTTGTCACTACTTTGCCGTACTTTGCCACTACTTTGCAGTACTTTGTCTCTACTTTGCCGTTCTTTGTCACTACTTTGCCGTACTTTGAAACTATTTTGCCGTCTTTGCCACTACGTTGCCGTACTTTGCCACTTATTTATTGTACTTTGCCACTATTTTGCCGCACTTTGCCACTACTTTACCGTACTTTGCCACTACTTTGCCGTATTTTGCCACTACTTTGCTCTACTTTGCCACTATTTTGCTGTACTTTGGCATTACCTTGTCGTACATTGCCAAACTTTGCCACTAATTTGCCATACTTTGCCACTATTTTGCTGTACTTGGCACTACTTTGTCGTACATTGCCAAACTTTGCCACTAATTTGCCGTACTTTGCCACTACTTTGCCGTACTTTGTCACTACTTTGCTGTACTTTGCCGTACTTTGCCACTTCTTTGTTGTACTTTGCCACTACTTTGCCGTAGTTTGCTACTATTTTGTCGTACTTTGTCACTACTTTGCCGTACTTTGCCACTCTTTTGCCGTACTTTGCCACTACTTTTTAGTATTTGCAAATACTTTGCCACTTCTTTGCCGTACTTTGCCACTACTTTGCAGTACTTTGCCACTATTTTCCCGTACTTTGCCATTACTTAGCCGTACTTTGTCACTACTTTGCCATTCTTTGCCACGAATTTGCCGTACTTTGCCAATACTTTGCAGTACTTTCTCACTACTTTGCCATACGTTGTTACTACTTTGCCGTAGTTTGCCACGACTTTGCCGTACTTTGCCAATATTTTGCTGTACTTTGCCACTACTTTGCCGTACTTTGCCACTACTTTGCCGTACTTTGTCACTACTTTGTCATACTTTGCCTTTACTTTGCCGTACTTTGCCTCTTCTTTGCCGTGCTTTGCCACTTTTTTGCCGTGCTTTGCCACTACTTTGTCGTACTTTTTTGTTGCTTGCCACACTTTGCCTCTCCATTGCCGTACTTTGCCACTACTTTGCAGTATTTGCGACTATTTTGCCGTACTTTGTCACTACTTTGTCACTATTTTGCCGTACTTTGCCACTACTTAGCCGTAATTTGCCACAACTTTGCCGTATTTTCCACTACTTTGCTGTACTTTGTCGTTCTTTGCTACACTTTGACACTACTTTGCCGTACTTTGCCACTACTTTGCCGTACTTTGCCATTATTTTGCCATACTTTGCCACTACTTTGCCGTACTTTGCCACTACTTTGCCGTACTTTGTCATTCCTTGCCACACTTTGCCACTACTTTGCTGTACTTTGCCATTACTTTGCCGTACTTTGCCAATACTTTGCCGTACTTTGCCACTACTTTGCTGTACTTTGCCACTCCTTTGACGTACTTTGCCAGTACTTTGCAGTATTTGCAACTATTTTGCCGTATTTTGCCACTACTTTGCGTTATTTTGTCGTTCTTTGCCACACTTTGCCACTACTTAGCCGTACTTTGCCACTACTTTGCCGTATTTGCCACTACTTTGCCGTACTGTGTCGTTCTTTGACACGCTTTGCCATTCTTTTGCCCTACCTTGCCACTACTTTACATTATTTGCCACTACTTTGCCGTACTTTGCCTCCACTTTGCAGTACTTTGCCACTACTTTGCTGTACTTTGCCACTCCTTTGCCGTACTTTGCCAGTACTTTGTAGTATTTGCAACTATTTTGCCGTATTTTGCCACTACTTTGCGTTATTTTGTCGTTCTTTGCCACACTTTGCCACTACTTAGCCGTACTTTGCCACTACTTTGCCGTATTTGCCACTACTTTGCCGTACTGTGTCGTTCTTTGACACGCTTTGCCATTCTTTTGCCCTACCTTGCCACTACTTTACATTATTTGCCACTACTTTGCCGTACTTTGCCTCCACTTTGCAGTACTTTGCCACTATTTTGCCATACTTTGCCACTACTTTGCAGTATTTGCAACTACTTTGCCGTATTTTGCCACTACTTTGACATACCTTGCCACTATTTTGCTGTACTTTGCCAATACTTTGCCGTATTTTGCCACTACTTTGCTGTACTTTGTCACTACTTTGCCGTACTTTGTCGTTCATTGCCACACTTTGCCACTACTTTGCCTTATTTTGCCACTACTTTGCCGTACTTTGCCACTATTTTGCCGTACTTTGCCACTACTTTGCCGTACTTTGCCACTAATTTGCCGTACTTTGCCACTCCTTTGCCGTTATTGCCAATACTTTGCAGCCCTTTGCCACTACTTTGCTGTACTTTGACACTACTTTGACGTACTTTGTCACTACTTTGCCATATTTGCCACTACTTTACCGTACTTTTCCACAACTTTGCCATAGTTTGCCACTACTTTGCCGTACTTTGTCACTACTTTGTCATACTTTGCCTTTACTTTGCCGTACTTTGCCTCTTCTTTGCCGTGCTTTGCCACTTATTTGCCGTGCTTTGCCACTACTTTGTCGTACTTTGCCACTACCTTGCCGTACTTTGCCACTACTTTGCTCTACTTTGCCACTATTTTGCTGTACTTTGTCACTACTTTGTCGTACATTGCCAAACTTTGCCACTAATTTGCCGTACTTTGCCTCTACTTTGCCGTACTTTGTCACTACTTTGCCTTACTTTGCCGTATTTTGTCACTTCTTTGCTCTACTTTGCCACTATTTTGCTGTACTTTGGCACTATTTTGCCGTACTTTGTCACTTCTTTGTTGTACTTTGCCACTACTTTGCCGTACTTTGCTACTATTTTGCCGTACTTTGTCACTACTTTGCCGTACTTTGCCACTCTTTTGCCGTACTTTGTCACTACTTTGCCATTCTTTGCCACGAATTTGCCATACTTTGCCACAACTTTGCCGCAGTTTGCCACTACTTTGCAGTATTTGCCACTACTTTACCGTACTTTGCCACTACTTTACCGTACTTTGCCACTACTTTGCCGTACTTTGCAATTTTTTTGCCGTACTTTGCTACTATTTTGCGGTACTTTGTCGTATTTTGCCACACTTTGCCACTACTTTGCCAATACTTTGCAGTACTTTCTCATTACTTTGCCATACGTTATCACTACTTTGCCGTACTTTGCCACTACTTTGCCGTACTTTGCCACTACTTTGCCGTACTTTGCCACACTTTGCCGCAGTTTGCCACGACTTTGCAGTATTTGCCACTACTTTACCATACTTTGCCACTAATTTGCCGTACTTTGCCACTTATTATTTGTACTTTGCCACTACTTTGCCGTACTATGTCACTACTTTGTCGTAATTTGACGTACTTTGCCGCACTTTGCCACTACTTTGTCGTACTTTTCCCCTATTTTGCGGTACTTTGCCACTACTTTGTCGTACTTTGCCAATACTTTGCCGGACTTTGCCACTAGTTTGCCGTACTTTGACACTACTTTGCCATACTTTGCCACTATTTTGCCGTATTTTATCGTAATTTGCCACACTTTGCCACTACTTTGCCATACTTTGAAACTACTTTGCCATACGTTGCCACTACTTTGCAGTACTTTGTCACTACTTTGCCATACTTTGTCACTACTTTGCCGTACTTTGCCACTACTTTGCAGTACTTTGTCTCTACTTTGCCGTTCTTTGTCACTACTTTGCCGTACTTTGAAACTATTTTGCCGTCTTTGCCACTACGTTGCCGTACTTTGCCACTTATTTATTGTACTTTGCCACTATTTTGCCGCACTTTGCCACTACTTTACCGTACTTTGCCACTACTTTGCCGTATTTTGCCACTACTTTGCTCTACTTTGCCACTATTTTGCTGTACTTTGGCATTACCTTGTCGTACATTGCCAAACTTTGCCACTAATTTGCCATACTTTGCCACTATTTTGCTGTACTTGGCACTACTTTGTCGTACATTGCCAAACTTTGCCACTAATTTGCCGTACTTTGCCACTACTTTGCCGTACTTTGTCACTACTTTGCTGTACTTTGCCGTACTTTGCCACTTCTTTGTTGTACTTTGCCACTACTTTGCCGTAGTTTGCTACTATTTTGTCGTACTTTGTCACTACTTTGCCGTACTTTGCCACTCTTTTGCCGTACTTTGCCACTACTTTTTAGTATTTGCAAATACTTTGCCACTTCTTTGCCGTACTTTGCCACTACTTTGCAGTACTTTGCCACTATTTTCCCGTACTTTGCCACTACTTTGCCGTACTTTGCCACTACTTTGCCGTACTTTGCAACTATTTTGCAATTCTTTGAAACTACTTTGCCTTACTTTGTCGTACTTTGCCACACTTTGCCAATACTTTGGCATACTTTGCCACTACTTTGCCAATACTTTGCAGTATGTTCTCACTACTTTGCGTTCGTTGTCACTACTTTGCCATTCTTTGCCACGAATTTGCCGTACTTTGCCAATACTTTGCAGTACTTTCTCACTACTTTGCCATACGTTGTTACTACTTTGCCGTACTTTGCCACTACTTTGCCGTACTTTGCAATTACTTTGCTGTACTTTGCCACACATTTGTTGTACTTGGCCACTACTTTGCCGTACTTTGCCTCTTCTTTGCCATACTTTGACGTTCTTTGTCACACGTCGCCATTACTTTGCCGCAGTTTGCCACGACTTTGCAGTATTTGCCACTACTTTACCGTACTTTGCCCCTATTTTGCGGTACTTTGACACTACTTTGTCGTACATTGCCACTAGTTTGGCGTACTTTGCCACTATTTTGCAGTACTTTGCCACTACTTTGCCATACTTTGTCACTACTTTGCCGTACTTTGCCACTACTTTGCCGTACTTTGCCACTACTTTGCCCTACTTTGCCACTACCTTGCCGTACTTTGCCTCTACTTTGCAACTATTTTGCCGTACTTTGCCACTACTTTGCCATACTTTGCCACTATTTTGCCGTACTTCACCATACTTTGCCACACTTTGCCACTACTTTGCCATACTTTGCCACTACTTTGCAGTACTTTGTCACTACTTTCCCATACTTTGTCACTACTTTGCCGTACTTTACCACTACCTTGCCGTACTTTGCCACTACTTTGCCGTACTTTACAACTATTTTGCCGTACTTTGCCACTACTTTGCCATACTTTGCCACTATTTTGCCGTACTTTATCGTACTTTGCCACACTTTGCCACTACTTTGCCATACTTTGCCACTACTTTGCCGTACGTTGCCACTACATTGCAGTACTTTGTCACTACTTTGCCATACTTTGTCACTACTTTGCCGTACTTTGCCACTACTTTGCCGTACTTTGCCACTACTTTGCCGTACTTTGCCACTACTTTGCCGTACTTTGCAACTATTTTGCAATTCTTTGAAACTACTTTGCCTTACTTTGTCGTACTTTGCCACACTTTGCCAATACTTTGGCATACTTTGCCACTACTTTGCCAATACTTTGCAGTATGTTCTCACTACTTTGCCTTCGTTGTCACTACTATGCCATACTTTGCCACTATTTTGCCGTACTTCACCGTACTTTGCCACACTTTGCCACTACTTTGCCATACTTTGCCACTACTTTGCCGTACGTTGCCACTACGTTGCAGTACTTTGTCACTACTTTCCCATACTTTGTCACTACTTTGCCGTACTTTACCACTACCTTGCCGTACTTTGCCACTACTTTGCCGTACTTTACAACTATTTTGCCGTACTTTGCCACTACTTTGCCATACTTTGCCACTATTTTGCCGTACTTTATCGTACTTTGCCACATTTTGCCACTACTTTGCCATACTTTGCCACTACTTTGCCGTACGTTGCCACGACATTGCAGTACTTTGTCACTACTTTGCCATACTTTGTCACTACTTTGCCGCACTTTGCCACTACTTTGCCGTACTTTGCCACTACTTTGCCGTACTTTGCCACTACTTTGCCGTACTTTGCAACTATTTTGCAATTCTTTGCCACTACTTTGCCTTACTTTGTCGTACTTTGCCACACTTTGCCAATACTTTGGCATACTTTGCCACTACTTTGCCAATACTTTGCAGTATGTTCTCACTACTTTGCCGTTCGTTGTCACTACTATGCCATACTTTGCCACACTTTGCCGCAGTTTGCCACGACTTTGCAGTATTTGCCACTACTTTACCGTACTTTGCCACTAATTTGCCGTAATTTGCCACTACTTTGTCGTACTTTGCCCCTATTTTGCGGTACTTTGTCACTACTTTGTCGTACTTTGCCACTACTTTGCTGTACTTTGCCACTACTTTGCCACTACTTTGCCACTACTTTGCCACTACTTTGCCATTACTTTCTCACTACCTTGCCGTACGCTGTCACTACTTTGCCGTACTTTGCCACTACTTTGCCGTACTTTGCCACTATTTTGTCGTACTTTGCCACTACTTTGCCGTAATTTGTCTTACTTTGCCACACTTTGCCACTACTTTGCCATACTTTGCCACTACTTTGCCGTTCTTTGTCACTACTTTGCCGTACTTTGAAACTACTTTGCCGTTCTTTGCCACTACGTTGCGGTACTTTGCCACTTATTTGTTGTACTTTGCCACTACTTTGCCGTACAATGCCACTACTTTGTCGTACTTTGACGTTCTTTGCCGTAATTTGCCACTACTTTGCATTACTTTGCCACTATTTTGTCGTACTTTGCCACTACTTTGCCGTAATTTGTCTTACTTTGCCACACTTTGCCACTACTTTGCCATACTTTGCCACTACTTTGCCGTTCTTTGTCACTACTTTGCCGTACTTTGAAACTACTTTGCCGTTCTTTGCCACTACGTTGCGGTACTTTGCCACTTATTTGTTGTACTTTGCCACTACTTTGCCGTACAATGCCACTACTTTGTCGTACTTTGACGTTCTTTGCCGTAATTTGCCACAACTTTGCCGCAGTTTGCCACTACTTTGCAGTATTTGCCACTACTTTACCGTACTTTGCCAATACTTTACCGTACTTTGCCGCTACTTTGCCGTACTTTGCAACTATTTTGCCGTACTTTGCCACTACTTTGCTGTACTTTCTCGTACTTTGCCACACATTGCCACTACTTTGCCACTACTTTGCCAATACTTTGCAGTACTTTCTCACTACTTTGCCGTAGGTTGTCACTACTTTGCAGTATTTGCCACTACTTTACCCTAC
The DNA here is from genome assembly GCF_978046115.1 of Saccoglossus kowalevskii. Lineage (NCBI taxonomy): Eukaryota > Metazoa > Hemichordata > Enteropneusta > Harrimaniidae > Saccoglossus > Saccoglossus kowalevskii. The sequence goes on along the minus strand of NC_140649.1, from coordinate 4,940,141 downwards.
TTTGCCATTACTTTACCATACTTTGCCACTACTTTGCCATACTTTGACGTTCTTTGTTACACTTCGCCACTATTTTGCCGTACTTTGCAACTATTTTGCCATACTTTGCCACTACTTTGCCGTACTTTGTCGTACTTTGCCACACTTTGCCACTACTTAGCAGTAATTTCTCACTACTTTGCCGTACGTTGTTACTACTTAGCCGTACTTTGCCACTACTTTGCCGTACTTTAGAATTACTTTGTAGTACTTTGCCACTACTTTGTTGTACTTTGCTACTACTTTGCCACTACTTTGCCGTACTGTGTCGTACTTTGCCACATTTTGCCAATACTTTGCCACTACTTTGCAGTATTTGCAACTACTTTACCATTACTTTGCCGTACTTTGCCACTACTTTGCAGTACTTTGCCACTATTTTGCCACACTTTGCCACGACTTTGCCACTACTTTGCAGTACTTTCTCACTACTTTGCCGTACGTTGTTACTACTTTGCCGTACTTTGCCACTACATTGCCATACTTTGAGATTCTTTGTCACACTTCGCCACTATTTTGCCGTACTTTGCAACTATTTTGCCGTACTTTGCCACTACTTTGCCGAACTTTGCCACTACTTTGACATACTTCGCCACACTTTGCCGCAGTTTGCCACGATTTTGCAGTATTTGCCACTACTTTACCGTACTTTGCCACTAATTTGCCGTACTTTGCTACTACTTTGTCGTGCTTTGTCACTATTTTGCGGTACTTTGCCACAACTTTGTCGTACTTTGCCACTACTTTGCCGTACTTTGCCACTACTTTGCCGTACTTTGCCACTATTTTGCCGTACTTTGTCGTACTTTGCCACACTTTGCCACTACTTTGCCATACTTTGCCACTACTTTGCCGTATGTTGCCACTAATTTGCCGTACTTTGCTACTACTTTGTCGTGCTTTGCCACTATTTTGCGGTACTTTGCCACAACTTTGTCGTACTTTGCCACTACTTTGCCGTACTTTGCCACTACTTTGCCGTACTTTGTCACTACTTTGCAGTACTTTGCCACTACTTTGCCGTACTTTGCAATTACTTTGCCATACTTTGCCACTTATTTGTTGTACTTTGCCACTACTTTGCAGTATTTGCAACTAATTTACCCCTACTTTGCCGTACTTTCCCACAACTTTGCAATACTTTGCCACTATTTTGCCGTACTTTGCCACTACTTTGCCGTACTTTGTCGTACTTTGCTACACTTTGCCACTACTTTGTCACTACTTTGCAGTACTTTCTCACTACTTTGCCGTACGTTGTTACTACTTTGCCGTACTTTGCCACTACTTTGCCATACTTTGCCACTTATTTGTTGTACTTTGCCACTACTTTGCCGTACTTTGCCACTACTTTTCCATACATTGAGGTTCTTTGTCATACTTCGCCACTATTTTGCCTTACTTTGCAACTATTTTGCTGTATTTGCCACTACTTTGCCGTACTTTGCCACTACTTTGCCGTACTTCGCCACACTTTGCCGCAGTTTGCCACGATTTTGCAGTATTTGCCACTACTTTACCGTACTTTGCCACTAATTTGCCGTACTTTGCTACTACTTTGTCGTGCTTTGCCCCTAATTTGCGGTACTTTTCCACAACTTTGTCGTACTTTGCCACTACTTTGCCGTACTTTGCCACTATTTTGCCATACTTTGCCACTACTTTGCCGTACTTTGCAACTACTTTGTGGTACTTTGCCACTACTTTGTTGTACTTTGCTACTACTTTGCCACTACTTTGCCGTACTTTGTCGTACTTTGCCACACTTTGCCACTACTTTGCCAATACTTTGCCAAATATTTGCAGTACTTTCTCACTACTTTGCTGTAGGTTGTCACTACTTTGCCGTAATTTGCCACTACTTAGCCGTACTTTACACTTACTTTGCCGTACTTTGCCACTTATTTGTTGTACTTTGCCACTACTTTGCCGTACTTTGCCACTACTTTGCCATACTTTGACGTTCGTTGTTACACTTCGCCACTATTTTGCCGTACTTTGCAACTATTTTGCCGTACTTTGCCACTACTTTGCCGTACTTTGTCGTACTTTACCACACTTTGCCACTACTTTGCCACTATTTAGCAGTACTTTCTCACTACTTTGCCGTACGTTGTTACTACTTTGCCGTACTTTGCCACTACTTTGCCGTACTTTGCAATTACTTTGTAGTACTTTGCCACTACTTTGTTGTACTTTGCTACTACTTTGCCACTACTTTGCCGTACTTTGTCGTACTTTGCCACACTTTGCCACTACTTTGCCACTACTTTGCAGTACTTTGCCACTATTATGCCACACTTTGCCACTACTTTGCCACTACTTTGCAGTACTTTCTCACTACTTTGCCATAGGTGGTCACTACTTTGCCGTAATTTGCCACTACTTAGCCGTACTTTGCAATTACTTTGCCGTAATTTGCCACTTATTTGTTGTACTTTTCCACTACTTCGCCACTATTTTGCCGTACTTTGCAACTATTTTGCCGTACTTTGCCACTACTTTGCCGTACTTTGTCGTCCTTTGCCACACTTTGCCACTACTTTGCCACTATTTAGCAGTACTTTCTCACTACTTTGCCGTAAGTTGTTACTACTTTGCCGTACTTTGCCACTACTTTGCCGTACTTTGCAATTACTTTGTAGTACTTTGCCACTACTTTGTTGTACTTTGCTACTACTTTGCCACTACTTTGCCATACTTTGACGTTCTTTGTTACACTTCGCCACTATTTTGCCGTACTTTGCAACTATTTTGCCGTACTTTGCCACTACTTTGCCGTACTTTGTCGTACTTTGCCACTACTTTGCCGTACTTTGCAATTACTTTGTAGTACTTTGCCACTACTTTGTTGTACTTTGCTACTACTTTGCCACTACTTTGCCGTACTTTGTCGTACTTTGCCACACTTTGCCACTACTTTGCCACTACTTTGCAGTATTTGCAACTACTTTACCACTACTTTGCCGTACTTTGCCACTACTTTGCCATACGTTGTTACTACTTTGCCGTACTTCGCCACTATTTTGCCGTACTTTACAATTACTTTGACATACTTTGCCACTTATTTGTTGTACTTTGCCACTACTTTGCAGTATTTGCAACTACTTTACCACTACTTTGCCGTACTTTCCCACTACTTTGCAGTACTTTGCCACTATTTTGCCGTACTTTGCCACTACTTTGCCGTACTTTGTCGTACTTTGCCACACTTTGCCACTACTTTGCCACTACTTTGCAGTACTTTCTCACTACTTTGCCGTACGTTGTTACTACTTTGCCGTACTTTGCCACTACTTTGCCGTACTTTGCAATTACTTTGCCATACTTTGCCACTTATTTGTTGTACTTTGCCACTACTTTTCCATACTTTGAGGTTCTTTGTCATACTTCGCCACTATTTTGCCGTACTTTGCAACTATTTTGCTGTACTTTGCCACTACTTTGCCGTACTTTGCCACTACTTTGCCGTACTTCGCCACACTTTGCCCCAGTTTGCCACGATTTTGCAGTATTTGCCACTACTTTACCGTACTTTGCCACTAATTTGCCGTACTTTGCTACTACTTTGTCGTGCTTTGCCTCTATGTTGCAGTACTTTGTCACTACTTTGCCATACTTTGTCACTACTTTGCCGTACTTTGCCACTCCTTTGCCGTACTTTGCCACTACTTTGCCGTACTTCGCCACACTTTGCCGCAGTTTGCCACGATTTTCCAGTATTTGCCACTACTTTACCGTACTTTGCCACTAATTTGCCGTACTTTGCTACTACTTTGTCGTGCTTTGCCCCTATTTTGCGGTACTTTGCCACAACTTTGTCGTACTTTGCCACTACTTTGACGTACTTTGCCACTACTTTGCCGTACTTTGCCACTATTTTGCCGTACATTGTCGTACTTTGCCACACTTTGCCATACTTTGCCACTACTTTGCCGTACGTTGCCACTACCTTGCAGTACTTTGTCACTACTTTGCCATACTTTGTCACTACTTTGCCGTACTTTGCCACTACTTTGCCGTACTTTGCCACTACTTTGCCGTACTTTGCAACTATTATGCCGTACTTTGCCACTACTTTGCCACTACTTTGCAGTACTTTGCCACTATTTTGCCACACTTTGCCACTACTTTGTCACTACTTTGCCGTAATTTGCCACTACTTAGCCGTACTTTGCAATTACTTTGCCGTACTTTGCCACTTATTTGTTGTACTTTTCCACTACTTTGCCATACTTTGACATTCTTTGTTACACTTCGCCACTATTTTGCCGTACTTTGCAACTATTTTGCCGTACTTTGCCACTACTTTGCCGTACTTTGTCGTACTTTGCCACACTTTGCCACTACTTTGCCACTATTTAACAGTACTTTCTCACTACTTTGCCGTATGTTGTTACTACTTTGCCGTACTTTGCCACTACTTTGCCGTACTTTGCAATTACTTTGTAGTACTTTGCCACTACTTTGTTGTACTTTGCTACTACTTTGCCACTACTTTGACATACTTTGACGTTCTTTGTTACACTTCATCACCACTTTGCCGTACTTTGCAACTATTTTGCCGTACTTTGCCACTACTTTGCCGTACTTTGTCGTACTTTGCCACTACTTTGCCGTACTTTGCAATTACTTTGTAGTACTTTGCCACTACTTTGTTGTACTTTGCTACTACTTTGCCACTACTTTGCCGTACTTTGCCACTACTTTGCCACTACTTTGCAGTATTTGCAACTACTTTACCACTACTTTGCCGTACTTTGCCACTACTTTGCCATACGTTGTTACTACTTTGCCGTACTTCGCCACTATTTTGCCGTACTTTGCAATTACTTTGACATACTTTGCCACTTATTTGTTGTACTTTGCCACTACTTTGCAGTATTTGCAACTACTTTACCACTACTTTGCCGTACTTTCCCACTACTTTGCAGTACTTTGCCACTATTTTGCCGTACTTTGCCACTACTTTGCCGTACTTTGTCGTACTTTGCCACACTTTGCCACTACTTTGCAGTACTTTCTCACTACTTTGCCGTACGTTGTTACTACTTTGCCGTACTTTGCCACTACTTTGCCGTACTTTGCAATTACTTTGCCATACGTTGCCACTTATTTGTTGTACTTTGCCACTACTTTTCCATACTTTGAGGTTCTTTGTCATACTTCGCCACTATTTTGCCGTACTTTGCAACTATTTTGCTGTACTTTGCCACTACTTTGCCGTACTTTGCCACTACTTTGCAGTACTTCGCCACACTTTGCCACAGTTTGCCACGATTTTGCAGTATTTGCCACTACTTTACCGTACTTTGCCACTAATTTGCCGTACTTTGCTACTACTTTGTCGTGCTTTGCCTCTATTTTGCGGTACTTTTCCACAACTTTGTCGTACTTTGCCACTACTTTGCCGTACTTTACCACTACTTTGCCGTACTTTGCCACTATGTTGCCGTACTTTGTCGTACTTTGCCACACTTTGCCACTACTTTGCCATACTTTACCACTACTTTGCCGTACGTTGCCACTACATTGCAGTACTTTGTCACTACTTTGCCATACTTTGTCACTACTTTGCCGTACTTTGCCACTCCTTTGCCGTACTTTGCCACTACTTTGCCGTACTTCGCCACACTTTGCCGCAGTTTGCCACGATTTTCCAGTATTTGCCACTACTTTACCGTACTTTGCCACTAATTTGCCGTACTTTGCTACTACTTTGTCGTGCTTTGCCCCTATTTTGCGGTACTTTGCCACAACTTTGTCGTACTTTGCCACTACTTTGCCGTACTTTGCCACTACTTTGCCGTACTTTGCCACTATTTTGCCGTACATTGTCGTACTTTGCCACACTTTGCCACTACTTTGCCATACTTTGCCACTACTTTGCCGTACGTTGCCACTACTTTGCAGTACTTTGTCACTACTTTGCCATACTTTGTCACTACTTTGCCGTACTTTGCCACTACTTTGCCGTACTTTGCCACTACTTTGCCGTACTTTGCAACTATTTTGCCGTACTTTGCCACTACTTTGCCGTACTTTGTCGTACTTTGCCACATGTCGCATACGACTTATATACCACTTCCGTGTCACTGAGAATGTTCTAAAACCGTACTGTGCCTGGGTGGAATATTCTAGATTTTGTTTAGAAACTGGTTGAATAGGTAATAGAACACTGTAGGAGGCAATAAAAGGTAATGGAACATTCTAGAAATTGGTTGTAAGTTCCAGACTCATTATGTATGCTGATGTAATGGTCTATTTGTAGACAGTGTGGGTATATATAGAGGAGTTGTTCAGCACTGAGATCAGATCGGAGATCTCGTTGAATTGTATTGGAGTTTAAGTATCTAGTTATTGGAGTAGTGGAATTTTACCGCGTTATTGTTCTTGATGTTTGCAGAGTATAATAATACCAGTACCAGTTGAAACCTCATCTGTTGGCTCCGTGTTCGTATTTTATCGTCGCCGCCAGGGAAGTCTTTCTGTTACTGTGGCCATTTTGGTATTTGAACCATCACACCTGTACTATACCAATTACGGTAATATTACGTTGCGTGTGACACCACATTTTGCCACTACTTTGCCGTACTTTGCCACAATTTTGTCGTACTTTGCCACTACTTTGCCGTACTTAGCCTCTACTTTGCCGTACTTTGCCACTACTTTCCATACTTTGTCGTTCTTTGCCACACTTTGCCACTACTTTGCCGTACTTTGCCACTACTTTGCCGTACTTTGCCACTACTTTGCCGTACTTTGCCACTACTTTGTTGTACTTTGCCACTGCTTTATCTTACTTTGCCACTACTTTGCCATACTTTGCCACTACCTTGCGGTATTTACCGCTCCTTTGCCATACTTTGAAACTACTTTGCAGTATTTGCAACTACTTTGCCGTACTTTGCAGTATTTGCCACTACTTTGCCATACTTTGCCGTACTTTGCCACTACTTTGCCGTACTTTGCCACTCTTTTGCAGTACTTTGCTACAATTTTGCCATACTTTGCCACTACTTTGCCTCTACTTTGTCGTACTTTGCCACTACTTTGCCGTACTTTGCCACTACTTGGCAGTATTTTGCCAATACTTTGCCGTACTTTGCCACTTCTTTGTTGTACTTTGCCACTACTTTGCCGTACTTTGCCACTACTTTGCAGTACTTTGCAATTACTTTGACATACTTTGCCACTTATTTGTTGTACTTTGCCACTACTTTGCCGTACTTTGTCATTCCTTTGCCGTACTTTGTCACTACTTTGCCGTACTTTGTCGTACTTTGCCACATTTTGCCACTACTTTGCCGTACTTTGCCACTACTTTGCCATAGTTTGCCTGGTAAGTGAAGTGTAAAATTACTGAAGAAATAAATTAGGTCTTGTAAATGTTGATAAAAGAAAGACTGCTTGGAAAGTCCAAATCCTGACTGAAGTCTAGGAAAGTAGTTTTGCAAAGTTATCTCACACCTCAAAAAAAAGTTGTAGCAAGAGTTGCTTTGAATGCCAAAAAAGTTGTTTGCCTTGTGTGGTTGTGTATTGATGTTGCCCTACAATTCTCAAAAGTTGTTTAGAATGCCAGGAGCTTAATATGCCTTGAAAAGTTTAAACATTTTCTAGATAATCAGTTAATTTGCTGTGAATATATGAAAAGACCATAAAAAAACTCTGACAAGTTGTATGGAGAATTGTCTGGAATATAAAGTTAAAACCAGGCACAGCAAATGATTAGGCCACACTTTTATTATCCCTTGTTTCGCTAACCCGCCGAATGAACAAGAGCCAAAAATGAAATAAAAATTTTATTTCAGTGTAATTTCTTGCGCCCGCCGACTTTTAAGTGCAAAAAATTGCTAAAAAACTTATTTTATCTTCTTATTTTTCGCCCGTCGCATAACAAATCCAAGTTGCATTTTTGTGGGAGTATCATGATCAAAGTACCAAAGTCTTGCGCAGATGAGAAACAAGGTTATACATGGAATAAAATTTTATTTCATTTCTTCTCTCTGATCAATGATCTCACTTACAATTCTTTGAGAATCACACAAATCTAATGGGAAAAAAATAATTTTATTTTTTGTTCGCCCTCCTCACAAAAATTGCCTTATAAAAACTTGAGAAACAAAGAATAAAAAAAGTCTGGTCTTACTGAGTTTGTGTATTTAACAATCTGTGTTTACACCATTACCATGCAACAGTTAGAAAGTTTGTGTATTCAGTTATTTTGAGAAAGATTGTCAAATTTATGCAACACTTTGTGTTTAGACATCGTTCTGTGCAATAGTATGTGTTTACAGATGATACACAACCCTTTGCATGTTTACAAATACTGTTATACAACAGTGTGTGTTTACAGACACCATTATTGTGCAACAATCTTGGTTTATAAATACTGTTAATATACAATCATTACTATGCAACAATCAGTGTTTTCACTGTTATTGCGCAGCAGTTCGTGTATTTACAAACACCGTTATTGCGCAACAATCTTTGTTTCCAAATAATATGCAATGGTTTCTTGAGTTAAATATTATTATGCTACAATCTGTTTTTTTTTAAACAGTGTTAATATGCAATGGTTTCTTGGTTTAAATATCATTATCTTTTGACAGATCATGCATTTACAAACTGCGTTATCATGCGACAGATTGTGTTTACAAACACTATTATTATGCAACAGTTTTGTGTTTTCAAACATCGTTATTGTGCAACAGTTCGTGTTTTTACCAACACTGTTAATATGCAATGGTTTCTTGGTTTAAATATTATTATTCAACAATCTGTGTTGTCAAACAGCATTAATACAAACTTTAAGTCAAACCTCGATTATCCGAACACCGATTATCCGAATTACGGATTATCCGAACATGTTTCCCAAGTCCCATTTGAAATTTATTTACCGAACAAGACTGCATTTTTTTTATCTCCATTGTTGTTAACAAAAGAGTTGAAGAATGGGGTTCTTGTCACCTCTTTGTTTTGACGGACTTGCTAAGTTACGTCTTTTGTTTACCATAATGAAAGTGGTGTTACCGACACACGCTCGATCATCGGTATTTAGCACGTCCAGTAACCAGTCTTGTGATTGGTTGTTGACAAATGCTGAACAGGCCACGCCTCCAACTGTGCCGTGCGTTCGGGCAAACCGTTAGGAATTCCTAAATGGAGTAAATTTGTGTAGTTTTCTTGATTTATTCTGCAGATATCGGTAAAATGTAGGTAGGGCTTTGGCGAAATTTGAAAAAGCAACTAATATTCTTCAACCTGGTATTTTTTTTATATTTTATTTTTCATTCTTTTCGTCTGTTTTTTCGAGTTTAAAAAATGTGAGCTGGCTGGAGCCTTCATCCCTTGTCTATTTCTTACACTAGATACCAGCCGATACCCCCCCCCCCGCTCATAGAGACTGCGTATTACAGTTGATTATAGTTCCTGGGCTCCCTGTGGATCAACTGTGACAACAACATTGGGTCAGAGACTTTCACTGAGGACGAGATTGTAAAGATTGTAGCCGAAAATCAAAAAGACGACATTGAAAGTGACAACAACGAAAAAGAAAACATGCCGCCCAACGCACCAACACCAGCTGTTCCAGTGACGATCGACGGAATGCAATTTTTTATTGACTGGTACGAAGGTCAAGAGGACATCGATGCAGTGAAACTGGTGAAGTTACGACAAATGCTTTCATTTGCAAAATCAAAAAAACAACAGAAAGTGAAACAACAGCGCCTGGATCATTTCTTTGGGTAACATTTACGAACATTTTGCACGGACTGAAACTGAAACAATATTGACAAAAGTCGACTCTCACATTTTCTTCGTGGACACGTATTATTTATTTATTTATTTATTTATTTATTTATTTATTTATTTATTTATTTATTTATTTATTTATTTATTTATTTATTTATTTATTTATTTATTTATTTATTTATTTATTTTACTACGTAATAATTAACAAAAATCTTCGTTAACAACGATTTTTATAAATATTTACAGTGTAGAATTGTAATACACGTTTATTAATTAAATGTAATGTACATGTATCAATAAAACATGAAATCAACGTACACTCTATTGTCCTTCATTTTATGTTAATTTTACGTTCTGATCGTTTATCCGAACGATCAATTAACCGAACAAATACGTCACCGCCCACTGTGTTCGGATAATCGAGGTTTGACAAACAGCGTTAATATACCATCATGTTTTCTTGGTTTAAATATTGTTATCATGCGACATATTGTATTTACAAACACCGTTATTGTGCAACAGCTCGCGTGTTTACAAACACAATTATTGCGCAGCAGTTCATGTGTTTACAAACACTTAATGCGCAGTAGTTCTCGTGTTTACAAACACTGTTATTGTGCAACAGTTTGTTTTACAATGTTATTGTGCAACTGTTTGGTGTGTTTACAAACACTTTCAATATGCAATGATTTCTTGGTATAAATATCGTTATCATGCGACAGTTCATGTGTTTAAAAACACTGTTACTGTGCAACAGTTTGTTTATGAACACCATTATTGTGGAAAAGTTTGTGTGTCTACAAACACTTTCAATATGCAATGGTTTCTTGGTTTAAATATCGTTACTATGTAACAGTTGAGGTGTTTACAAACACCATTATTGCACAATAGTTCGTGTGTTTACAAACACCATTGTACAACAGTTCATGTGTTTACAAACTCTGTTATTGCGCAACAGTTTGTGTGTTTACAAACATTTTCAATATGCAATGGTTTCTTAGTTTAAATATCGTAACTAAGCAACTGTTCAGGAGTTTACAAACACCATTATTGCACAATAGTTTGTGTGTTTACAAACACCATTGCGCAACAGTTCATGTGTTCACAAACACCGTTATTGTGCAACAGCTCGTGTGTTTACAAACACCGTTGCTTTGCAACAGTTTGTGTTTTTACCAACACTGTTAATATGCAATTGTTTCTTGGTTTAAATATTATTATGCAACAATCTGTGTTTTCAAACAGCGTTAATATACCATCATGTTTTCTTGGTTTAAATATCGTTATCATAAGACATATTGTGTTTTCAAACACTATTATGAAACAGATTATGTGTTTACAAACACCGTCATTGTGCAACAGTTGGTGTGTTCACAAACACTTTCAATATGCAATGGTTTCTTGGTTTAAATATCGTTATCATGCGACATATTGTGTTTACAAACACTATTATGCAACAGATTATATGTTTACAAACACCGTTATTGCGCAACAGTTCGTGTGTTACAAACCCCATTGTTGTGCAACAGTTTGCGTGTTTACAAACACTGTTATTGCGCAGCAGTTAGTGTATTTACAAACACCGTTGTTGCGCAACAATCTTTGTTTCTAAATAATATGCAATGGTTTCTTGAGGTAAATATTATGCAACAATCTGTGTTTTCAAACAGCGTTATTGCGCAACAATCTTTGTTTCCAAATAATTTGCAATGGTTTGTGCAACAGTTCATGTGTTTACAAACACCGTTATTGTGCAACAGTTCATGTGTTTACAAACACCATTATTGTACAACAATCTTTGTTTCCAAATACTGCTAATATGGTTTCTTGGTTTAAATATCGTTACTATGCAACAATCAGTGTTTTCAAACACTATTATCATTCAACAGTTTATGTGTTGTGTTTACAAACACCATTGCGCAACAGTTTGTGTGGTTACAAACACCATTACGCAATAGTTTGTATGTTTACAAACATCATTGCGCAACAGTTCGTGTGTTTACAAACACCATTGCGCAACAGTTCCTGTGTTTACAAACGCTTAACATGCAACAGTTTGTGTGTTTACAAACGCTTAACAAGCAACGGTTCGTGTGTTTACAAACGCTTACCATGCAACAGTTTGTGTGTTTATGAACACCGTCATTGCGCAACAGTTGGTGTGTTCAAAAACACTTTCAATATGCAATGGTTTCTTGGTTTAAATATCGTTACTATGCAACTGTTTGTGTGTTTACAAACACCATTATTGCGCAATAGTTTGTGTGTTTACAAACACTATGGTGCAACAGATTTTGTGTTTACAAACACTTATCATGCAACAGTTTGTGTGTTTACAAACACCATTACGCAATAGATAGTATGTTTACAAACACCAATGCGCAACAGTTCGTGTGTTTGCAAACCCCATTATTGTGCAACAGTTTGCGTGTTTACAAACACTGTTATTGCGCAGCAGTTAGTGTGTTTACAAACACCGTTATTCCGCAACAATCTTTGTTTCCAAATAATTTGCAATAGATTGTGCAACAGTTCATGTGTTTACAACACCGTTATTGTGCAACAGTTCATGTGTTTACAAACAACATTATTATGCAACAATCTTTGTTTATAAGTACTGTCAATATACAATCATTACTATGCAACAATCAGTATTTTCACTGTTATTGCGCAACAGTTTTGTATCTTGCGACAGATTGTGCATTTTCAAACAGCGTTATCTTGCAAAAGATTGTGCGTTTACAAACACCGTTATTGTGCAACAGTTCATGTGTTTACAAACACCCTCATTGCACTACAATCTTTGTTTCCAAATACTGCTAATATGATTTCTTGGTTTAAATATCGTTACTATGCAACAATCAGTGTTTTCAAACACTATTATCATTCAACAGTTTGGGTGTTGTGTTTACAAACACCATTGCGCAACAGTTTGTGTGTTTACAAACACCATTACGCAATAGTTTGTATGTTTACAAACATCATTGCGCAACAGTTTGAGTGTTTATGAACACCGTTAATGTGCAACATTTTGTGTGTTTACAAACACTGTTACTGTGCAACAGTTTTTTTTATGAACACCATTATTGCACAATAGTTCGTGTGTTTACAAACACCATTGTACAACAGTTCACGTGTTTACAAACATCTTTATTGTGCAACAGCTCGAGTTTTTACAAACACTTATTGCGCAACAGTTTTTGTGTTTACAAACACCGTTGTTTTGCAACAGTTCGTGTTTATACCAACACTCTTAATATACAATGGTTTCTTGGTTTAAATATCATTATGCAACAATCTGTGTTTTCAAACAGCGTTAATATACCATCATGTTTTCTTTGTTTAAATATCGTTATCATGCGACATATTGTATTTACAAACACTATTATTCAACAGTTTATTTGTTTACAAACACCGTTATTGTGCAACAGCTCGTGTGTTTACAAACACAATTAATACGCAACAGTTCGTGTGTTTACAAACACTTAATTCGCAGTAGTTCTCGTGTTTACAAACACTGTTATTGCGCAACAGTTTGTGTTTTAAAACAATGTTATTGTGCAGCTGTTTGTGTGTTTACAACCACTTTTAATATGCAATGTTTTCTTGGTATAAATACCATTATCATACGACAGTTCATGTGTTTACAAACACTGTTATTGCGCAACAGTTGGAGTGTTTACAAACACCATTACGCAACAGTTCGTGTGTTCACAAACTCTTATCATGCAACAGTTTGTGTGTTTACAAACACTGTTACTGTGCAACAATTTGTTTATGAACACCATTATTGTGCAAAAGTTTGTGTGTTTACAAACACCATTGTGCAACAGTTCGTGTGTTTACAAACACCATTGCGCAACAGTTTGTGTGTTTACAAACACTTTCAATATGCAATGGTTTCTTGGTTTAAATATCGTTACTATGCAACTGTTCAGATGTTTACAAACACCATTATTGTGCAATAGTTCGTGTGTTTACAAACACTATTGTACAACAGTTCATGTGTTTACAAACACCGTTATTGTGCAACAGCTCGTGTGTTTACAAACACCGTTGTTTTGCAACAGTTCGTGTGTATACCAACACTGTTTATATGCAATGGTTTCTTGGTTTAAATATTAATATGCAACAATCTGTGTTTTCAAACAGCATTAATATACTATCATGTTTCTTGGTTTAAATATCGTTATCATGCGACATATTGTGTTTACAAACACTATTATGCAACAGATTATATGTTTACAAACACCGTTATTGCGCAACGGTTCGTGTGTTACAAACCCCATTATTGTGCAACAGTTTGTGTGTTTACAAACCAGATTATCGTATGCAACAGTTTGTGTGTTTACAAACACCATTGTTGTGCAACAGTTTGTGTGTTTACAAACCTGATTATCATATGCAACAGTTAGTGTGTTTACAAACACAATTATCATATGGAACAGTTTGCGTGTTTACAAACACTGTTATTGCGCAGCAGTTCGTGTATTAAATACAATTATAAATATCGTTATCAAGCGACAGTTCATGTGTTTACAAACACCGTTATTGAGCAACAGTTTGTGTGTTTACAAACACCATTACTGTGCAATAATTTGCAGGTTTACAAACACCATTACGCAACAGTTCGTGTGTTTACAAACACTTATCATTCAACATTTTGTGTGTTTACAAACACTGTTACTGTGCAACAGTTTGTTTATGAACACCATTATTGTGCACAAGTTTGTGTGTTTACAAACACTTTCAATATGCAATGTTTCTTGGTTTAAATATCGTTACTATGCAACTGTTCAGGTGTTTACAAACACCATTATTGCACAATAGTTCGTGTGTTTACAAACACCATTGTACAACAGTTCGTGTGTTTACAAACATTGCGCAACAGTTCATGTGTTTACAAACATCGTTATTGTGCAACAGCTCGTGTGTTTACAAACACTTATTGCACAACAGTTTTTGTGTTTACAAACACCGTTGTTTTGCAACAGTTCGTGTTTATACCAACACTGTTAATATACAATGGTTTCTTGGTTTAAATACCATTATGCAACAATCTGTGTTTTCAAACAGCGTTAATATACCATCATGTTTTCTTAGTTTAAATATCGTTATCATGCGACATATTGTGATTACAAACACTATTTTTTAACAGTTTATTTGTTTACAAACACCGTTATTGTGCAACAGTTCGTGTATTTACAAACACGATTATTGCGCAGCAGTTCGTGTGTTTACAAACACTTAATCCGCAGTAGTTCTCGTGTTTACAAACACTGTTATTGCGCAACAGTTTGTGTTCACAGACAATGTTATTGTGCAGCTGTTTGTATGTTTACAAACACTTTTAATATGCAATGTTTTCTTGGTATAAATATCGTTATCATGCGACAGTTCATGTGTTTACAAACACTGTTATTGCGCAACAGTTGGAGTTTTTACAAACACCATTACGCAACAGTTTTTGTGTTCACAAACTCTTATCATGCAACAGTTTGTGTGTTTACAAACACTGTTACTGTGCAACAGTTTGTTTATGAACACCATTATTGTGCAACAGTTTGTGTGTTTACAAACACCATTGCGCAACAGTTCGTGTGTTTACAAACACCATTGCGCAACAGTTGGTGTGTTTACAAACACTTTCAAAATGCAATGGTTTCTTGGTTTAAATATCGTTACTATGCAGCTGTTCAGATATTTACAAACACCATTATTGTGCAATAGCTCGTGTGTTTACAAACACCATTGTACAACAGTTCGTGTGTTTACAAACATCATTGCGCAACAGTTCAAGTGTTTACAAACACCGTTATTGTGTAACAGCTCGTGTATTTACAAACACCGTTGTTTTGCCACAGTTCGTGTGTATACCAACACTGTTTATATGCAATGGTTTCTTGGTTTAAATATTAATATGCAACAATCTGTGTTTTCAAACAGCATTGATATACTATCATGTTTCTTGGTTTAAATATCGTTATCATGCGACATATTGTGTTTACAAACACTATTTTGCAACAGATTATTTGTTTACAAACACTTTTAATATGCAATGTTTTCTTGGTATAAATATCGTTATCATGCGACAGTTCATGTGTTTACAAACACTGTTATTGCGCAACAGTTGGAGTGTTTACAAACACCATTACGCAACAGTTCGTGTGTTCACAAACTCTTGTCATGAAACAGTTTGTGTGTTTACAAACACTGTTACTGTGCAACAGTTTGTTTATGAACACCATTATTGTGAAAATGTTTGTGTGTTTACAAACGCTTAACATGCAACATTCCGTGCGTTTACAAACACCGTTATTGTGCAACAGTTGATGTGTATACAAACACTTTCAATATGCAATGGTTTCTTGGTTTAATTAATTATCGTTAGTATGCAACTGTTTGTGTGTTTACAAACACCATTATTGCGCAACAGTTCGTGTGTTTACAAACACTTATCATGCAACAGTTTGTGTGTTCACAAACACTGTTACTGTGCAACAGTTTGTGTGTTTACAAACACTTTCAATATGCAATGGTTTCTTGGTTTAAATATTATGCAACAATCTGTGTTTCCAAACAGCATTAATATACCATCATGTTTTCTTGGTTTAAATATCGTTATCATGCGACATATTGTATTTACAAACACTATTATCATATGCAACAGTTTGCGTGTATACAAACACTGTTATTGCGCAGCAGTTCGTGTATCTACAAACAATCTGCTACAATCTGTGTTTTTAAGCAGTGCTAATATACAATGGTTTCTTCGTTTAAATATCGTTGTCATGCAACATATTGTGTTCACAAACATTATGCAATGGTTTCTTGGTTTAAATATTATTATGCAGCAATCTGTGTTTTTAAACAGAGTTAATATACAATGGTTTCTTGATTTGAATAATTTTATCGTTATCTTTCGACAGATTGTGTTTACAAACACTATTATCTTGCAACAGTTCATGTGTTTACAAACACCGTTACTGCGCAACAGTTCGTGTTTTACCAACACTGTTAATATGCAATGGTTTATTGGTTAAAATATTATTATGCAACAATCTGTGTTTTCAAACAGCGTTAATATACCATCATGTTTTCTTGGTTTAAATATCGTTATCATAAGACATATTGTGTTTTCAAACACTATTATGAAACAGATTATGTGTTTACAAACACCGTCATTGTGCAACAGTTGGTGTGTTCACAAACACTTTCAATATGCAATGGTTTCTTGGTTTAAATATCGTTACTATGCAACTGTTTGTGTGTTTACAAACACCATTATTGTGCAACAGTTTGTGTGTTTACAAACCTGATTATCATATGCAACAGTTAGTGTGTTTACAAACACAATTATCATATGGAACAGTTTGCGTGTTTACAAACACTGTTATTGCGCAGCAGTTCGTGTATTTACAAACACTGTTATATAATATGCAATGGTTTTTTGAGTTAAATATTATTATGCTACAATCTGTTTTTTTAAAAAGTGTTAATATACAATGGTTTCTTGGTTTGAATATCGTTATCTTTTGACAGATCATGCATTTACAAACTGCGTTATCATGCGAAAGATTGTGTTTACAAACACTATTATTATGCAACAGTTTTGTGTTTTCAAACACCGTTATTGTGCAACAGTTCGTGTTTTTACCAACACTGTTAATATGCAATGGTTTCTTGGTTTATATATTATTAGGCAACCATCTGTGTTTTCAAACAGCATTGATATACCATCATATTTTCTTGGTTTAAATATCGTTATCATGCGACATATTGTGTTTACAAACACCGTTATTGTGCAACAGCTCGTGTGTTTACAAACACAATTATTGCGCAGCAGTTCGTGTTTACAAACACTTAATGCGCAGTAGTTCTCGTTTTTACAAACACTGTTATTGCGCAACTGTTTGTGTTTACAAACAATGTTATTGTGCAACTGTTTGTGTGTTTACAAATACTTTCAATGTGCAATGATTTCTTGTTATACATATCGTTATCAAGCGACAGTTCATGTGTTTACAAACACCGTTATTGTGCAACAGTTTGTGTGTTTACAAACACCATTACTGTGCAATAGTTTGCGTGTTTACAAACACCATTACGCAGCAGTTCGTGTGTTTACAAACACTTATAATTCAACATTTTGTGTGTTTACAAACACTGTTACTGTGCAACAGTTTGTTTATGAACACCATTATTGTGCACAAGTTTGTGTGTTTACAAACACTTTCAATATGCAATGTTTCTTGGTTTAAATATCGTTACTATGCAACTGTTCAGGTGTTTACAAACACCATTATTGCACAATAGTTCCTGTGTTTACAAACACCATTGTACAACAGTTCGTGTGTTTACAAACATTGCGCAACAGTTCATGTGTTTACAAACATTGTTATTGTGCAACAGCTCGTGTGTTTGCAAACACTTATTGCGCAACAGTTTTTGTGTTTACAAACACCGTTGTTTTGCAACAGTTCGTGTTTATACCAACACTGTTAATATACAATTGTTTCTTGGTTTAAATATCATTATGCAACAATCTGTGTTTTCAAACAGCGTTAATAAACCATCATGTTTTCTTAGTTTAAATATCGTTATCATGCGACATATTGTGTTTACAAACACTATTATTCAACAGTTTATTTGTTTACAAACACAGTTATTGTGCAACAGCTCGTGTGTTTACAAACACAAGTATTGCGCATCAGTTCGTGTGTTTACAAACACTTAATCTGCAGTAGTTCTCGTGTTTACAAACACTGTTATTGCGCAACAGTTTGTGTTTATAAACAATGTTATTTTGCAGCTGTTTGTGTGTTTACAAACACTTTTAATATGCAATGGTTTCTTGGTTTAAATATCGTTACTATGCAGCTGTTCAGATGTTTACAAACACCATTATTGTGCAATAGTTCGTGTGTTTACAAACACCATCGTACAACAGTTCGTGTGTTTACAAACACCAATGTACAACAGTTCGTGTGTTTACAAACATTGCGCAACAGTTCATGTGTTTACAAACATCGTTATTGTGCAACAGCTCGTGTGTTTACAAACACTTATTGCGCAACAGATTTTGTGTTTACAAACACCGTTGTTTTGCAACAGTTCTTGTTTATACCAACACTGTTAATATACAATGGTTTCTTGGTTTAAATATCATTATGCAACAATCTGTGTTTTCAAACAGCGTTAATAAACCATCATGTTTTCTTAGTTTAAATATCGTTATCATGCGACATATTGTGTTTACAAACACTATTATTCAACAGTTTATTTGTTTACAAACACCGTTATTGTGCAATAGCTCGTGTGTTTACAAACACAAGTATTGCGCAGCAGTTCGTGTGTTTACAAACACTTAATCCGCAGTAGTTCTCGTGTTTACAAACACTGTTATTGCGCAACAGTTTGTGTTTACAAACAATGTTATTGTGCAGCTGTTTGTGTGTTTACAATCACTTTTAATATGCAATGGTTTCTTGGTTTAAATATCGTTACTATGCAGCTGTTCAGATGTTTACAAACACCATTATTGTGCAATAGTTCGTGTGTTTACAAACACCATTGTACAACAGTTCGTGTGTTTACACACATCATTGCGCAACAGTTCATGTGTTTACAAACACCGTTATTGTGTAACAGCTCGTGTATTTACAAACACCGTTGTTTTGCAACAGTTCGTGTGTATACCAACACTGTTTATATGCAATGGTTTCTTGGTTTAAATATTAATATGCAACAATCTGTGTTTTCAAACAGCATTAATATACTATCATGTTTCTTGGTTTAAATATCGTTATCATGCGACATATTGTGTTTACAAACACTATTTTGCAACAGATTATATGTTTACAAACACCGTTATTGCGCAACAGTTCGTGTGTTACAAACCCCATTGTTGTGCAACAGTTTGTGTGTTTACAAACCCCATTGTTGTGCAACAGTTTGTGTGTTTACAAACCTGATTATCATATGCAACAGTAGTGTGATTACAAACACAATTATCATATGGAACAGTTTGCGTGTTTACAAACACTGTTATTGCGCAGCAGTTCGTGTATTTACAAACACCGTTATATAATATGCAATGGTTTTTTGAGTTAAATATTATTATGCTACAATCTGTTTTTTTAAACAGTGTTAATATACAATGGTTTCTTGGTTTGAATATCGTTATCTTTTGACAGATCATGCATTTACAAACTGCGTTATCATGCGAAAGATTGTGTTTACAAACACTATTATTATGCAACAGTTTTGTGTTTTCAAACACCGTTATTGTGCAACAGTTCGTGTTTTTACCAACACAGTTAATATGCAATGGTTTCTTGGTTTAAATATTATTAGACAACAATCTGTGTTTTCAAACAGCATTGATATACCATCATGTTTTCTTTGTTTAAATATCGTTATCATGCGACATATTGTGTTTACAAACACCGTTATTGTGCAACAGCTCGTGTGTTTACAAACACAATTATTGCGCAGCAGTTCGTGTTTACAAACACTTAATGCGCAGTAGTTCTCGTTTTTACAAACACTGTTATTGCGCAACAGTTTGTGTTTACAAACAATGTTATTGTGCAACTGTTTGTGTATTTACAAACACTTTCAATGTGCAATGATTTCTTGGTATGAATATCGTTATCATGCGACAGTTCATTTGTTTACAAACACCGTTATTGTGCAACAGTTGGTGTGTTTACAAACACCATTACTGTGCTATAGTTTGCGTGATAACAAAGACCATTACGCAACATTTCGTGTGTTTACAAACACTGTTACTGTGCAACAGTTTGTTTATGAACACCATTATTGTGCACAAGTTTCTGTGTTTACAAACACTTTCAATATGCAATGGCTTTTTGGTTTAAATATCGTTACTATGCAACTATTCAGGTGTTTACACAAACACCATAATTGCACAATAGTTCGTCTGTTTACAAACACCATTGTACAATAGTTCGTGTGTTTACAAACATTGCGCAACAGTTCATGTGTTTACAAACATCGTTATTGTGCAACAGCTCGTGTGTTTACAAACACTTATTGCGCAACAGTTTTTGTGTTTACAAACACCGTTGTTTTGCAACAGTTCGTGTTTATACCAACACGGTTAATATACAATGGTTTCTTGGTTTAAATATCATTATGCAACAATCTGTGTTTTCAAACAGCGTTAATATACCATCATGTTTTCTTAGTTTAAATATCGTTATCATGCGACATATTGTGTTTACAAACACTATTTTTTAACAGTTTATTTGTTTACAAACACCGTTATTGTGCAACAGTTCGTGTATTTACAAACACAATTATTGCGCATCAGTTCGTGTGTTTACAAACACTTAATGCGCAGTAGTTCTCGTTTTTACAAACACTGTTATTGCGCAACAGTTTGTGTGTTTACAAACACTTTCAATGTGCAATGATTTCTTGGTATGAATATCGTTATCATGCGACAGTTCATTTGTTTACAAACACCGTTATTGTGCAACAGTTGGTGTGTTTACAAACACCATTACTGTGCTATAGTTTGCGTGATAACAAAGACCACTACGCAACATTTCGTGTGTTTACAAACACTTATCATTCAACATTTTGTGTGTTTACAAACACTGTTACTGTGCAACCGTTTATTTATGAACACCATTATTGTGCACACGTTTCTGTGTTTACAAACACTTTCAATATGCAATGGCTTTTTGGTTTAAATATCGTTACTATGCAACTATTCAGGTGTTTACACAAACACCATTATTGCACAATAGTTCGTGTGTTTACAAACACCATTGTACAACAGTTCGTGTGTTTACAAACATCGTTATTGTGCAACAGCTCGTGTGTTTACAAACACTTATTGCGCAACAGTTTTTGTGTTTACAAACACCGTTGTTTTGCAACAGTTCGTGTTTATACCAACACTGTTAATATACAATGGTTTCTTGGTTTAAATATCATTATGCAACAATCTGTTTTTTCAAACAGCGTTAATATACCATCATGTTTTCTTAGTTTAAATATCGTTATCATGCGACATATTGTGTTTACAAACACTATTTTTTAACAGTTTATTTGTTTACAAACACCGTTATTGTGCAACAGTTCGTGTATTTACAAACACAATTATTGCGCATCAGTTCGTGTGTTTACAAACACTTAATCCGCAGTAGTTCTCGTGTTTACAAACACTGTTATTGCGCAACAGTTTGTGTTTACAGACAATGTTATTGTGCAGCTGTTTGTGTCTTTACAAACACTTTTAATATGCAATGTTTTCTTGGTATAAATATCGTTATCATGCGACAGTTCATGTGTTTACAAACACTGTTATTGCGCAAAAGTTGGAGTGTTTACAAACACCATTACGCAACAGTTCGTGTGTTCACAAAGTCTTATCATGCAACAGTTTGTGTGTTTACAAACACTGTTACTGTGCAACAGTTTGTTTATGAACACCGTTATTGTGCAACAGCTCGTGTGTTTACAAACACTTTCAATATGCAATGGCTTTTTGGTTTAAATATCGTTACTATGCAACTATTCAGGTGTTTACACAAACACCATTATTGCACAATAGTTCGTCTGTTTACAAACACCATTGTACAACAGTTCGTGTGTTTACAAACATTGCGCAACAGTTCATGTGTTTACAAACATCGTTATTGTGCAACAGCTCGTGTGTTTACAAACACTTATTGCGCAACAGTTTTTGTGTTTTAAAACACCGTTGTTTTGCAACAGTTCGTGTTTATACCAACACTGTTAATATACAATGGTTTCTTGGTTTAAATATCATTATGCAACAATCTGTGTTTTCAAACAGCGTTAATAAACCATCATGTTTTCTTAGTGTAAATATCGATATCATGCGACATATTGTGTTTACAAACACTATTATTCAACAGTTTATTTGTTTACAAACAATGTTATTGTGCAGCTGTTTGTGTGTTTACAAACACTTTTAATATGCAATGTTTTCTTGGTATAAATATCGTTATCATGCGACAGTTCATGTGTTTACAAACACTGTTATTGCGCAACAGTTGGAGTGTTTACAAACACCATTACGCAACAGTTCGTGCGTTCACAAACGCTTGTCATGAAACAGTTTGTGTGTTTACAAACACTGTTACTGTGCAACAGTTTGTTTATGAACACCATTATTGTGCAAATGTTTGTGTGTTTACAAACGCTTAACATGCAACATTCCGTGCGTTTACAAACACCGCTATTGTACAACAGTTGACGTGTATACAAACACTTTAAATATGCAATGGTTTCTTGGTTTAATTATCGTTACTATGCAACTGTTTGTGTGTTTACAAACACCATTATTGCGCAACAGTTCGTGTGTTTACAAACACTTATCATGCAACAGTTTGTGTGTTCACAAACACTGTTACTGTGCAACAGTTTGTGTGTTTACAAACACTTTCAATATGCAATGGTTTCTTGGTTTAAATATCATTACTATGCAACTGTTTGTGTGTTTACAAACACCATTATTGTGCAACAGTTTGTGTTTTTACCAACACTGATATTATGCAATGGTTTCTTGGTTTAAATATTATTAGGCAACAATCTGTGTTTTCAAACAGCATTGATATACCATCATGTTTTCTTGGTTTAAATATCGTTATCATGCGACATATTGTGTTTACAAACACCGTTATTGTGCAACAGCTCGTGTGTTTACAAACACAATTATTGCGCAGCAGTTCGTGTTTACAAACACTTAATGCGCAGTAGTTCTCGTTTTTACAAACACTGTTATTGCGCAACAGTTTGTGTTTACAAACAATGTTATTGTGCAACTGTTTGTGTGTTTACAAACACTTTCAATGTGCAATGATTTCTTGGTATGAATATCGTTATCATGCGACAGTTCATTTGTTTACAAACACCGTTATTGTGCAACAGTTGGTGTGTTTACAAACACCATTACTGTGCTATAGTTTGCGTGATAACAAAGACCATTACGCAACATTTAGTGTGTTTACAAACACTTATCATTCAACATTTTGTGTGTTTACAAACACTGTTACTGTGCAACAGTTTGTTTATGAACACCATTATTGTGCACACGTTTCTGTGTTTACAAACACTTTCAATATGCAATGGCTTTTTGGTTTAAATATCGTTACTATGCAACTATTCAGGTGTTTACACAAACACCATTATTGCACAATAGTTCGTGTGTTTACAAACACAATTGTACAACAGTTCGTGTGTTTACAAACATTGCGCAACAGTTCATGTGTTTACAAACATCGTTATTGTGCAACAGCTCGTGTGTTTACAAACACTTATTGCGCAACAGTTTTTGTGTTTACAAACACCGTTGTTTTGCAACAGTTCGTGTTTATACCAACACTGTTAATATACAATGGTTTCTTGGTTTAAATAACATTATGCAACAATCTTTGTTTTCAAACAGCGTTAATATACCATCATGTTTTCTTAGTTTAAATATCGTTATCATGCGACATATTGTGTTTACAAACACTATTTGTTAACAGTTTATTTGTTTACAAACACCGTTATTGTGCAACAGTTCGTGTATTTACAAACACAATTATTGCGCATCAGTTCGTGTGTTTACAAACACTTAATCCGCAGTAGTTCCCGTGTTTACAAACACTGTTATTGCGCAACAGTTTGTGTTTACAGACAATGTTATTGTGCAGCTGTTTGTGTCTTTACAAACACTTTTAATATGCAATGTTTTCTTGGTATAAATATCGTTATCATGCGACAGTTCATGTGTTTACAAACACTGTTATTGCGCAACAGTTGGAGTGTTTACAAACACCATTACGCAACAGTTCGTGTGTTCACAAAGTCTTATCATGCAACAGTTTGTGTGTTTACAAACACTGTTACTGTGCAACAGTTTGTTTATGGACACCGTTATTGTGCAACAGCTCGTGTGTTTACAAACACAAGTATTGCACAGCAGTTCGTGTGTTTACAAACACTTAATCCGCAGTAGTTCTCGTGTTTACAATCACTGTTATTGCGCAACAGTTTGTGTTTACAAACAATGTTATTGTGCAGATGTTTGTGTGTTTACAAACACTTTTAATATGCAATGTTTTCTTGGTATAAATATCGTTATCATGCGACAGTTCATGTGTTTACAAACACTGTTATTGCGCAACAGTTGGAGTGTTTACAAACACCATTACGCAACAGTTCGTGCGTTCACAAACTC
The DNA here is from genome assembly GCF_978046115.1 of Saccoglossus kowalevskii. Taxonomy (NCBI): domain Eukaryota; kingdom Metazoa; phylum Hemichordata; class Enteropneusta; family Harrimaniidae; genus Saccoglossus; species Saccoglossus kowalevskii. The sequence continues at coordinate 4,915,120 of NC_140649.1, read as the reverse complement.
TTGTCATGAAACAGTTTGTGTGTTTACAAACACTGTTACTGTGCAACAGTTTGTTTATGAACACCATTATTGTGCAAATGTTTGTGTGTTTACAAACGCTTAACATGCAACATTCCGTGCGTTTACAAACACCGCTATTGTGCAACAGTTGATGTGTATACAAACACTTTCAATATGCAATGGTTTCTTGGTTTAATTATCGTTACTATGCAACTGTTTGTGTGTTTACAAACACCATTATTGCGCAACAGTTCGTGTGTTTACAAACACTTATCATGCAACAGTTTGTGTGTTCACAAACACTGTTACTGTGCAACAGTTTGTGTGTTTACAAACACTTTCAATATGCAATGGTTTCTTGGTTTAAATATCGTTACTATGCAACTGTTTGTGTGTTTACAAACACCATTATTGTGCAACAGTTTGTGTGTTTACAAACCTGATTATCATATGCAACAGTTAGTGTGTTTACAAACACAATTATCATATGGAACAGTTTGAGTGTTTACAAACACTGTTATTGTGCAACAGTTCGTGTTTTTACCAACACTGATAATATGCAATGGTTTCTTGGTTTAAATATTATTAGGCAACAACCTGTGTTTTCAAACAGCATTGATATACCATCATGTTTTCTTGGTTTAAATATCGTTATCATGCGACATATTGTGTTTACAAACACCGTTATTGTGCAACAGCTCGTGTGTTTACAAACACAATTATTGCGCAGCAGTTCGTGTTTTCAAACACTTAATGCACAGTAGTTCTCGTTTTTACAAACACTGTTATTGCGCAACAGTTTGTGTTTACAAACAATGTTATTGTGCAACTGTGTGTGTGTTTACAAACACTTTCAATGTGCAATGATTTCTTGTTATAAATATCGTTATCAAGCGACAGTTCATGTGTTTACAAACACCGTTATTGTGCAACAGTTGGTGTGTTTACAAACACCATTACTGTGCAATAGTTTGCGTGTTTACAAACACCATTACCCAACAGTTCGTGTGTTTACAAACACTTATCATTCCACATTTTGTGTGTTTACAAACACTGTTACTGTGCAACAGTTTGTTTATGAACACCATTATTGTGCACAAGTTTGTGTGTTTACAAACACTTTCAATATGCAATGTTTCTTGGTTTAAATATCGTTACTATGCAACTGTTCAGGTGTTTACAAACACCATTATTGCACAATAGTTCGTGTGTTTACAAACACCATTGTACAACAGTTCGTGAGTTTACAAACATTGCGCAACAGTTCATGTGTTTACAAACATCATTATTGTGCAACAGCTCGTGTGTTTACAAACACTTATTGCGCAACAGTTTTTGTGTTTACAAACACCGTTGTTTTGCAACAGTTCGTGTTTATACCAACACTGTTAATATACAATGGTTTCTTGGTTTAAATATCATTATGCAACAATCTGTGTTTTCAAACAGCGTTAATATACCATCATGTTTTCTTAGTTTAAATATCGTTATCATGCGACATATTGTGTTTACAAACACTATTTTTTAACAGTTTATTTGTTTACAAACACCGTTATTGTGCAACAGTTTACAAACACAATAATTGCGCAGCAGTTCGTGTGTTTACAAACACTTAATCCGCAGTAGTTCTCGTGTTTACAAACACTGTTATTGCGCAACAGTTTGTGTTTACAGACAATGTTATTGTGCAGCTGTTTGTGTCTTTACAAACACTTTTAATATGCAATGTTTTCTTGGTATAAATAGCGTTACCATGCGAGAGTTCATGTGTTTACAAACACTGTTATTGCGCAACAGTTGGAGTGTTTACAAACACCATTACGCAACAGTTCGTGTGTTCACAAAGTCTTATCATGCAACAGTTTGTGTGTTTACAAACACTGTTACTGTGCAACAGTTTGTTTATGAACACCATTATTGTGCAACAGTTTGTGTGTTTACAAACACCATTGCGCAACAGTTCGTGTGTTTACAAACACCATTGCGCAACAGTTCGTGTGTTTACAAACACTTTCAATATGCAATGGTTTCTTGGTTTAAATATCGTTACTATGCAGCTGTTCAGATGTTTACAAACACCATTATTGTGAAATAGTTCGTGTGTTTACAAACATCATTGTACAACAGTTCGTGTGTTTACAAACATCATTGCGCAACAGTTCATGTGTTTACACACACCGTTATTGTGTTACAGATCGTGTTTTTACAAACACCGTTGTTTTGCAACAGTTCGTGTGTATACCAACACTGTTTATATGCAATGGTTTCTTGGTTTAAATATTAATATGCAACAATCTGTGTTTTCAAACAGCATTAATATACTATCATGTTTCTTGGTTTAAATATCGTTATCATGCGACATATTGTGTTTACAAACACTATTTTGCAACAGATTATATGTTTACAAACACCGTTATTGCGCAACAGTTCGTGTGTTACAAACCCCATTGTTGTGCAACAGTTTGTGTGTTTACAAACCCCATTGTTGTGCAACAGTTTGTGTGTTTACAAACACCATTGTTGTGCAACAGTTTGTGTGTTTACAAACACCATTGTTGTGCAACAGTTTGTGTGTTTACAAACCTGATTATCATATGCAACAGTTAGTGTGTTTACAAACACAATTATCATATGGAACAGTTTGCGTGTTTACAAACACTGTTATTGCGCAGCAGTTCGTGTATTTACAAACACCGTTATATAATATGCAATGGTTTTTGAGTTAAATATTATTATGCTACAATCTGTTTTTTTAAACAGTGTTAATATACAATGGTTTCTTGGTTTGAATATCGTTATCTTTTGACAGATCATGCATTTACAAACTGCGTTATCATGCGAAAGATTGTGTTTACAAACACTATTATTATGCAACAGTTTTGTGTTTTCAAACAACGTTATTGTGCAACAGTTCGTGTTTTTACCAACACAGTTAATATGCAATGGTTTCTTGGTTTAAATATTATTAGGCAACAATCTGTGTTTTCAAACAGCATTGATATACCATCATGTTTTCTTGGTTTAAATATCGTTATCATGCGACATATTGTGTTTACAAACACCGTTATTGTGCAACAGCTCGTGTGTTTACAAACACAATTATTGCGCAGCAGTTCGTGTTTACAAACACTTAATGCGCAGTAGTTCTCGTTTTTACAAACACTGTTATTGCGCAACAGTTTGTGTTTACAAACACTGTTATTGCGCAACAGTTTGTGTTTACAAACGCCGTTATTGTGCAACAGTTGGTGTGTTTACAAACACCATTACTGTGCAATAGTTTGCGTGTTTACAAAGACCATTACGCAACATTTCGTGTGTTTACAAACACTTATCATTCAACATTTTGTGTGTTTACAAACACTGTTCCTGTGCAACAGTTTGTTTATGAACACCATTATTGTGCACAAGTTTGTGTGTTTACAAACACTTTCAATATGCAATGGCTTTTTGGTTTAAATATCGTTACTATGCAACTATTCAGGTGTTTACAAACACCATTATTGCACAATAGTTCGTGTGTTTACAAACACCATTGTACAACAGTTCGTGTGTTTACAAACATTGCGCAACACTTCATGTGTTTACAAACATCGTTATTGTGTAACAGTTCGTGCGTTTACAAACACTTATTGCGCAACAGTTTTTGTGTTTACAAACACCGTTGTTTTGCAACAGTTCGTGGTTATACCAACACTGTTAATATACAATGGTTTCTTGGTTTAAATATCATTATGCAACAATCTGTGTTTTCAAACAGCGTTAATATACCATCATGTTTTCTTAGTTTAAATATCGTTATCATGCGGCATATTGTGTTTACAAACACTATTTTTTAACAGTTTATTTGTTTACAAACACCGTTATTGTGCAACAGCTCGTGTGTTTACAAACACAAGTATTGCGCAGCAGTTCGTGTGTTTACAAACACTTAATCCGCAGTAGTACTCGTGTTTACAAACACTGTTATTGCGCAACAGTTTGTGTTTACAAACAATGTTATTGTGCAGCTGTTTGTGTGTTTACAAACACTTTTAATATGCAATGTTTTCTTGGTATAAATATCGTTATCATGCGACAGTTCATGTGTTTACAAACACTGTTATTGCGCAACAGTTGGAGTGTATACACACACCATTACGCAACAGTTCGTGTGTTCACAAACTCTTGTCATGAAACAGTTTGTGTGTTTACAAACACTGTTACTGTGCAACAGTTTGTTTATGAACACCATTATTGTGCAAATGTTTGTGTGTTTACAAACGCTTAACATGCAACATTCCGTGCGTTTACAAACACCGTTATTGTGCAACAGTTGATGTGTATACAAACACTTTCAATATGCAATGGTTTCTTGGTTTAATTATCGTTACTATGCAACTGTTTGTGTTTTTACAAACACCATTATTGCGCAACAGTTCGTGTGTTTACAAACACTTATCATGCAACAGTTTGTGTGTTTACAAACATTTTCAATATGCAATGGTTTCTTGGTTTAAATATTATGCAACAATCTGTGTTTCCAAACAGCATTAATATACCATCATGTTTTCTTGGTTTAAATATCGTTATCATGCGACATATTGTATTTACAAACACTATTATCATATGCAACAGTTTGCGTGTATACAAACACTGTTATTGCGCAGCAGTTCGTGCATCTACAAACAATCTGCTACAATCTGTGTTTTTAAGCAGTGCTAATATACAATGGTTTCTTCGTTTAAATATCGTTGTCATGCAACATATTGTGTTCACAAACATTATGCAATGGTTTCTTGGTTTAAATATTATTATGCAGCAATCTGTGTTTTTAAACAGAGTTAATATACAATGGTTTCTTGATTTGAATAATTTTATCGTTATCTTTCGACAGATTGTGTTTACAAACACTATTATCATGCAACAGTTCATGTGTTTACAAACACCGTTATTGCGCAACAGTTCGTGTTTTTACCAACACTGTTAATATGCAATGGTTTCTTGGTTTAAATATTATTATGCAACAATCTGTGTTTTCAAACAGCGTTAACATACCATCATGTTTTCTTGGTTTAAATATCGTTATCATGCGACATATTGTGTTTACAAACACTATTATGAAACAGTTGATGTGTTTACAAACATACGCATGCCTCGATTCCCTATATTTCAAAATCGTTTTTTGAGTATGTTCCAACATTGACAAAATTCACTCCGAGTGCCCACGAACCTGCATCTATACCTTAAGCTACATACTGCAAAAGAATCCATTTTAATACGGATTGGACAACCTGACAATATCAATCAAATCCACGTTCACTAATTATAACGCTCATTGCTTTTTTGGGCCATATGTTATAATTATATTAACAAGCTTTTCCTAAATTTCCAAGACAGCCTGAATTGGTCGACCAGAAGAACTCAGATGCGACACATCTTATTCTACGGTTTTGTTGGTTTTCATAATTGTCAGTATTTACATCGCCATCCCGCATATGTTCAATAGTATGGAAAAACGAATTCTTTCAGAAGGTTTCTTGCATTCACATATTTTCGACACTATGTAAAATAGTAAAGTGGACACTGTAGTTCAACTGGTCATGATTATGTAAACCTGTTAACATTAATGATGCTAGAATAAAGAATAACCATGACGACTAATGAACACAATGATACTACCATTATTAGTCGTGAATTATCCAACCTCTCTAACATTTGTCAAATTTTAAAGCAGCCATGCCAACTTTGCCATAATTTGTACAACCTTATACATTGTTTTGTAACAATATCTGGACAGTTCATTCATATAATAAATCGCGTAGCGTCTTTTCGTCACTTTTTTCGAACTTTCAACTACGTGATTCGATAATACAACAACGTCGGTCAAATTGCCATGCAACATGCGACCACATTTCTCATTACTTTTAACAATTGTGTCCGATGTTATGTAACAGGTAGTGGTCAGTTAGTTTGACATTCTGTAAATGTAATGAAGTTGATTGATTCAGTAATCGACCTATGACCTCGAAATTCCCTGAGCGATGTGTTGAACCATAACTGATTTTTTTATAATCACCGCTTAAGAAAGTTTTTTTTTGTCAAGCGAAATGTCAACTTAAAATCAACTTTCACAGTTTCGCGTTGTTTTAACAGATTATGGTCATCTCGTATGGTAATCCGCTGATGCAGTCAACTGTTTTATCCCCATTTCTAATTTATATTAGTGTAGTTCGACTTAACAGTAACATAGTTTAAATTTCCGATAGCTTTTCACAACTTTGCACGCTGCGATGAACCGACTATGACCAATGTTGCCAACTACAAAAGAAAATTATTTATTGCGAATCTCAGAACATTCTATGAACATTATTACGACATTCAACAAACATTATCGATATTTCAGTTACATCTTGAATTGTATGTCATTTTCATGTTTGTGAGGAAATTCGTAGACAAAATAGTTGCCAGGTTTTTTTTTATTAAATCGGTGCCCCGTACATGTAATGCCCATGTCGAAATCAGTTTACCTATTTAGATGGGTCGACCACTAATAATTCTGCTTGTGTGAAAGAATATTTATAAACACGTTATTTCAAGTGTCTGTTACATTAACATTGGGTCAATGACATAACATTCCCACCGGTTATGTTATAACGTACTATATACTGTCTCACAACAGACTTGAAATAGCTCGTAGTGCGCACTTATAATGATTATATTTAATATATGCACATGTTTTGACTCAATTTGAATGATGCACCATCCGTCAATACGTTTATGTGCATAACAGTTTGTATATTTTGAAATTTGCGTAACTATTTGTGAATTTATTTATCGGATTATAATATTGTATTTGTTTCTTTATTCTACTACCAAGGAAGCATGTGTTTGCAGTTGTCACAATACAGATTAGATCAGTTACATGCAAAATTTGCACACAAAGATAACGGGAAATTAAGCAAAAAAGGATATAGACAAATAATAGATCAATAACTTTGAAACGCTGATTCCAATATCAATTCATTCAAAATTTTTTCAGATGGTATACAATAACTATTTTAGATAGCAAAACAAACTCAACTGGAAAATAATAGTATGAATTGTTTTGCGCATGTAAACGCTTTAACATGTGCTACATGTATTGCTATTGTCTAATAAAAATGTAAAACTGGTGATAATAAAACGAACCTGTGCACACCAAATGTAGATCGATCTTTCAACAGCAGTTCAATTCATTGAATTCCTGCAAATTGCGTGGATTTTATTACCAAATAAATCAAATTTGTCACTAACTAAGCCTTGGTTGGGGTTGAAATCACTTTACTTGGCCAAGAATAATGGGACTTTAAAAATATCAAATAACTATTTATAATTAAATATTGTTAATTGTGCTCGCTGATTCTGGGTTATAAATTAATACCAATGTTGCTTGTTCATAGAGTAACGTAACCAACATGCTGTTATAGTGACTGTCATTAATTATGATCTGTATTCGAGTCACGTGAGATTAGTGTTTTGCATTATAATACAGCTCTGGCAATCATATACACTATGGGTTTGCAATCATTGTTGTTGTTACACAGAAAATGTGGTCATAAAACTGTCCACATTGTCGAATGGGAATATTATAATTTATGTATATTAGGCGCAATAATGAAGTACATCGACGTTCTTATACCCCAGTCAAGTTCAAAACAAGAAATATTTGTTTATGGACAAAAATATGGAAATAGATTTAGTTTGGATGAAACACCATTACAAATATTCGGCTCTGTGACATATGTCATGCCATACTAATATTTTAATGCATGTGTATTGCTCATTGATGCTCACAATATATCCAAGCATTTATAGAAATTCTTAATTATTGTGCTAAACATATATTCATTAATTTATGTGGTGGTACGGATTTTTCAATTTGTATTGTAGTATGTTAAAAGATTGGGATCACGTACAGAGGCTCTACCATGGTATAGATGTATTGTGAGTAGATTTCGTGTAAATTATATATGTTTATATATCTCTGGTACAACTGTAACTGCAGTGTTAGTGCTCTGTGACTATTATCTTCACAGCTGCGTGTTTTCTTTGAACGTAACGTGATTGATGTTTTAATTAATAGGTATATATCTATGAGATACTTGTCCATAGTGAAATGCATAGTATATATGCATTCACATCAATAGAGTTGATAATTGAAGACGGTAACCATACATTCCTAGTAGTGACAAATTTTCCACCACTCTATTTAAAATATGATACATTTTGAATGAGATAAAGGTCACAATTATGCAATGCAAATAAGGCAATGATAAGTAAATGATGTGTTAAAATGGCAATACACTGACAAATGTCAACAAAGTATTACGTGTTAGATTATTCCTATGAGATGTTAAGTCATTTTTTTACATTTTTGTTCAAGTTCTGTAAGTGTTGTTTTCCTTCTATATTGTTCGTTTTGTTTGGCAAACTTGCGTAATTGTGGCGTATCCATCATAAGTTTCCAACAAAAAGTTCCAACATGATGGATCTTATTACGTGAACATTCAAATGAAACCTTTGCATTTTTCGAACGGAATCTTTTCAGATCAGAATTGAAATCTCCATCATAATTGTTCACTTTATCCCACAATGAACGATTAAAATGCTCAAATAAAAGCGTATCTGCTAAACTCCATTTTCTGATGTTAATTTTCATAGATGTAGTGATTGTGTTTCTCTTTCTACTTTTCTTACTTATGTGGTAAATGATATCCTCGTCCTTCCAGCACATTATTTGTTTTAGTATCACCAATGACTCGTCAAAATGGTCCAAAATTATCACAAAGTCCATCTCCTTGTCTATTCGTCTGATTGCATGTTGTATAATTGTAACATTATCCTGGTCTTCATCTTCAAACTCTGGATTTAAGAACCACATTTGTCCATTTCGATGCTGGTGATGTACGTCTGTGAAGTCATGGTAACTATCAAGATGTTCAATGTATTGACGAAATGGATCGGTATAATTGAGTAAGGGCTTGGCAAACTTGAAATAGTAAAATGATGATGGTAATTGACTGAATGGTGATCTGAGAATAGTTAAATACCTTGCATCTGGTATGATATTGTTCATCCACGTCCTGTTATAGCGCAAATGCAATGCCATAAAGTCAAAGCCAGTAAAATTAGAGCAATAGAGATATTTGATATTATATGAAGCTGCATACAGATCATTATATAAACCATATCTCATTAAAATGTTTGCAGTTGTACTTCCACCTGTTTTCATGGTCTTAATGAAAATGAACCGTGACTGTGATCTACACTGCATTGCACTCATATCATCCGTCATTGTGTTCTTGTGGTCATTTGTAAGTTCAACCTGCAAGTCAAACAATATAAACAACATTAAATTCATGAGACGTTCGAAATTCTCTGTATTAATTGCAATAAAACAATTTTGAAATGTTCTCATCACATCATCACTCACTTCTGAAACGCATGTATGCATTTTTGTCTGTGACTGATATATCCATATGACTTCAGAGCAACAAAACAATGCTGATAGAAACACAGCCAATAAAAAGTAATGCTGTTGTGTCATTTTAGACACCACTTCCAGTGTGCTTAATACAATAGCAAATATGTGTTTGATATATATGTATCCGAGTACTTATACATATACATATATAATCAATGCAGCTTCGATTCAGACAGCTGTTACTGGTAGTTAAATGTTTTTTCAATGCAAATTTTCAGCATATAATCATTCATGACGTCGGTCGTCTGAAGGTTGGAAGGGTGACCATTCCCAACTGGAGTTAACACACACCTAAACAGGTGTTGGTCGTATTGATTTGAACAATTCACTGTGGTGGATGTATGCATTTCTCTTCTTGGCGATCGACTGCATGTGAAATCGTTTATCCGACTTGACTGCTTAGTATTACGTGTGAGTTTATTGTGTACGTTACAAATCTATATTATGCTACACCATAGATTAAAACTAATGTTCGGCAAAACACTAAAGCATATCTAAATATCACAGAAGTTTATGGCCAACTTCTGTAAATATATTCAAAGCATTGGCTACAAAAAGGTAATCTGATACTGTGCATCATTACCTGAATGGACATAAAGTCTGAAAGATGACACTGAACTTCATTGTCTGAATAATCTCTATCAGCGGAAGATGATTCTGAGATGCATCGTCTAAATGAATATTTAGTTTAAATGGGTTAGAGTTCTGAAGATGATTCTGAGATTCATCATCTAAATACGTATTCAGTTTTGGACATGGCAGGTGCATACACAATCGCCATAAATACTGGAAGAATGAAAATAAGCCTTGTACCAGTCATCGTTATAGGTGAACTCAACCATGAACATTATAGATTAATCCATCCAATTGCAGCATTGCAACAAAGATCGTATACTTTGTGAATTTGTAATAGAATAAAAATTATGCGTAGTTAAGAGACCACTCAATCCCAGTGTCTGTGAGTAATTTCAATTTTAATTCTCCGCCTCCATAAACTAACGTTTATTTTACCATGTCTCATTGATTACGATTGATAAACAAATAAATTTTGAATCAAAGCTTGAACTGTATCACGTGACGCGGTTGCTAGGCCAATTTAACAGTCTCGCGAGATCTCACACGATATAATAGTTCTAAACAATAAACACCCCTGCGATTGAATATCTTGAATCTTAATGATACAACACAATATGCAAACCTTTTTATAAATTTATATTTTACACGCAAACAGACGAGTAGAGGGGGTACACTATTTAACTATTTCCGAGTTTGGAAATGAATGCAAAACAAAAACTACGGCTAATAAACGTCGATGGGCAAAAATACAATACAAACTAATTGAAATCGGTGATAACCTCCTAATAACCTCATAGCCTACTTACACAATAGGCCAGCAGATGCTGAACATTATATTTCCAGGTGTGATATTCAGAAGAACCAGTCTTTCTGTTGCTAAAGCCACTGATTCGACAAACTACATTGTATTGTTTGTAAACAACAATATTTAGATGATTAACATTTTAGTTTATTCAAACTGTGATTGGCAAGCATTGTAAACATATTAGCTGTCATTTTTACTCAAAGATGTTCATGTGTCGTTGTCTGTTTTGATCAACTACATAGAGACATCAAACACCCCAACAAGTGGAATCGTTAGCGCACATGTTCAAGGCCCATTCAAGATCTGTTAGGTGTCACAGTTTGTCTTCAATACTGATTCATTACCCGAAGCACCCTGCCATAGTGCAACTGGCTTGAATCGGATTAGCGCGGCGACCTCCTTCCTCCTAACTGCTTGACATCTTTAGTGGCAAAACCTCTCTCCACTGTTGGTGAATAGACAATTTAAATTAAAACTGTAATCATCATTTTTGCCATTAAAATATGGCCAAATTGTGCAAATGTTGGGTCTTTTGCGTTGTTATCAAACCATTTGGAACAAGTCGTGAACATTACAGATATAAATCATATACGGGCATAAATAAACACTGCAGTCAATTGAATTAATATACAGTTATTTGAGGGTAAGACATGGGTTCGTGGCTCACATTGACCATTATTAGATTTAGGCAGATTCAGACATCATACCTGAACGGATCGAAACGATCGTGACTAATCAGAGTAGTCACCAATGATAATTACATTAAGTGTAAAAGTATAACATTTCCCGATAAGCACTGCGCGATTTAGCTACCATGTTTGCATTTTGATTTTGAAAACCGTAGCCGTATGTCAGCCAGAGGTCGGGCATGTTCGGTATGAGGTTCGTTGTAAAGTTACAGCTTTGATTTCGAAAAGAAAAAACAGTATGAGTTTATATATTTACCTTAACTTGGTCATACACGCACTCTGGTTTCTACTACCCCTCTCCTCTCCTCCCTACCATAGTCAAATAGTAACATGATTTTTCAGAGTGAACCCGTTCCAGACGTCGCGGGCGAGTTAAATTTGAATGGTTTTCTTTTTTTGAGCGGTGGGCCATGCCACTCCTCCATATACAGTAACCACTTAACTGGGCTTGTCACCCTCCGGTTTTACTAATCCCCGGGCACTAGTAGGAACCCATGTGCGTGCAAGGCACTCAATGGGTCTATAAATTATGTTTTATATTGAGCTAGGATGGGTTTTTCTTCGAAATTTGTTTCAGGGGGTGTTTTTTTAGAAATGCGATCTCTCGGAGTGTTATTTCCACCAAAGGTCGATGTTTCGCATACCCGTATATAATTAACACAATAATTATTAAAATCGTTCACTTGGAGAGATCCAAGGTCTGTACTGACTGGTTTGCATTTCCACGATTGGGTTTTAGTTTTCACTGAGGTCTGTATGAAAAAACTTTGTTACCTGCAGTCCAATAGCCGTTGAGTTTGAACACTAGTTTTTTTTATATATACAAAAGCATGGTTGCACTGTTATAAATATCGCGCAGCGCATATCGACAAACAATCATTAAACAATCATGGTCGTTTCGTCTGCTCTGGTGCTATCTGTAGTATTAATATTATTAAACAGGTCTGCAATTACTTTTAGGACTGTGAACAAATATTTGTTTTTAAATTATGTCAACAAATTTGAGTATGTGTGTTCTACCTCTAGAGGGACTGTGTAATTGTGATAAGCACCTTTCATTTGCGATACAACACTAATTAAAATTCAAATAAAACAGTCATGAATTTGCTCTTAACTTTAAACATGAACTTATTTATTTGAGCCTTTTAGCTCGCAGCGAGGAGCTTGTTGAACCTGGTATAGAAATAGAGTGAAATGCGACAGTAGTCAGCGGCACAAATACTGAGGAAACCAAAATATAATGACTGTACAAGCTGTAACCCAAGTGAAACAATTCTGAATAGATAATATAATCGATTACTGTGTTTTTCATTTAATATTTTAGTTATTCAAAGTAGCGATATTCATATTATTCATTGGTGTTATTTGATAAAATATTGAATTGCAAAGTATTTTTTGCACTCTCCATTTTAGGTGATTAACTTTTTTCAATTTAAAAATTGTGGATTAACTTTTTGTATGTATAAACCAAGGATTAGCTTATCTAATTTAAATATCAGTCAGTGCATTCAACACTGTATAGTATACAGCCAATCATATTCGCACATTTCGTGGTGGATATATTTGCATATAATACATTACAGCGACCAAAGACGTCATACACATGTATATGTCTTCTGCGCTTGCGCAGATGTTATGATAGATCGAAATGTTGGTGCTTTACCGTTGATGTTTGTTGGTGACCGAGAGATAAATCATCGTAAAACACGACTATATCGGTCTGTACGTTCGTAGACACCAACCAACATTGCAAGTTTTGATAACGCCGTATAGCGATGTTTAGTGATTCCTTTAATATAGCATTGCACCGACAGCTTAACCCGCCACGCACTGGATCGTGGGATTGCCATTATTAGAATATTCGAAAATAAAATATCAAGACCTTACAAAGTTATCATTTGACTTCTAATATTCTTGTGAGGGGATTTCATGAGAAGGCGTCCGTTGCTCTGCAGAATTCAACTATAGAATTGCTGTTCGGGACAGAATTGGGAGGTATTATATTGAATTTACACTTGCATGCACGTAGTACGCACAGTTACCTTTATTTTCTATATCAGATAATAGCTTATACCATAGTCACATTACTCTGGAATGAAAACAGGTTTGTTGTTCAAATGGCTAAGCGAACTAGTTAAAGGGGGTAGTCGTCGCGCCACGCATGCTGCGAGACACTAGTATATGGGTCTCACATAAACAAAGATGGCGACTTTGGCTGTTGCGCATTAATGTTTATCAACACAAATGTCGCACATGCGCAGCGCGACGACCACACCATTTAAGGTATCTTTCTAAGTAATGTGTCAAGTAAAAATATACACCTATAGGAGTAAAACTCGGCGCAACAAAGGTATTCCCTTATCATTGTTATTATCGACCAATTGAAACCTCGCGTTTCATTTTGAATTTATAAATATTCATAAAGATGAAGGGAGTGCTTTTGTTGCGTTAAGAGTGCGTTTGATCATGATTATGTCAATATTTAAATTTAAGGTTTGTTCGAATTTATCCACTTCGAATCCCGCCACCCCAGAAAGCAACGTCAATGACGACGAGAGGCTGAATTGTGAAGACTACATCGGTGGGTTTGCGTGATTTAGAACCGCACAAATAGCGAACAAATATGTCCCTGTATACCTGTATCACCACAGTTTACGCATTTCTGATCCTGTAGGTGGTTCAATCTTTTCGAAAGAAACGATTGACGACGTCACTTGACCTATTAGATACATGCAGATTACATTTGTAAAAGACCATAGACCCCGCGAAAAGACCAATAACAACACATGTAGTTGCCCGTCATCATGGTCGCTAGTATTGTTGATTATATTTCAAAGGTCACGATAATTTGTCTGCACTGTGTCATTAGTGATATTTGCCGCCTAGTGCGTGTAGCTAATAATTAACCTGGGAAGGGCAAACTAACATAAGGTCATGCAGCCATGATTACGGTTGTTTTCAGTCAGTGGTGTTAATTTAAATTTCTTACCTATTTTACTGCATTTTATTTAACGGGAACTAACACGTGATGTAATATGTAAATGTAGCAGTGTATCGTGAACATTCGGTGAGTTACAATGATTTACAATATGTTCCTTAGAGTATGACCGTAGTGTACGGTTGCGTACGGGAACAGTTATACTTGCTACATCATTCCTTGTTGCGGCTAACGTGAGTACAAATTCTGGCCATTCGTCGTCAGTAGGATTAATTACGAAACACTAGAGTGTTCGTATAGTTAATCGCACGAGTTGGAGTGCGTTTATAACTATAAAGGCCACAGTTTTTGTCAGCCGAAGGCCGAGTGCGTTTACAAGATGCTGACAAAAACTGTGGCCTTTATAGTTGTAAACGCACGACAACGAGTTGCGATTAACGGCTTATACCACGCATCCCCATGCATAAAACGATTAAATTGCAAGAGATTTGTAGTGACTGTTTCGGTTGTGCGTGAGATTGTGCCACTTCAAATTTGCATGAAAATGCTCTTTGAGATTCAAATTAGTAAAGCTCATCTGCGTTCATCGAATACGATTGGATGTTAAGTGATATGACCAATAAGCCTTATTTGCTGAATGCTCTTTTCAAATAAACTCCACTCATTGGTCAATATTTTGAATACATTTGAATTTTCCACGTGTCAAAGCATGGTCTTGTCATTTCGAATGCAGGCAGCGCTCAGTGATGGTCGAATACAACGGAGTACAACGACGACATTGAGAGATTTTGCTCTCAATACGACGAAAAAGAAGATTTTAAGTTAACAAAACAACAAGAACGTCAACGTTTCGGTTTACCTGTAAACAATGAACAGATAGCTGCCATTCAGAATTCGCGAGTGCCAAAAAACACGCGTAGATGTACTAACTGGGGAGTGGCTGTGTGGGATGAATGGGGCCGAGCCAGAAATGAACGAGTCGAGAAGCACGGGGTAAGCAGTAGTGACGTGTTCACATTTGTTCCCAGATTATGCAGCGAACTTGGTGTACGTGAACTTTCATTTTGGTTGTGTCGCTTTGTTGTCGAGGCTCGTCGACAAGACGGAACAGAATATCCATCTAATACCTGCGTGTGCTTTGTAGCGCGATTCAGAGATATTTACGTGACGAATGCAAAAGAGTTGACTTGTGCTTTATGGATACGCATGCTCGGGAATTTATGGAATTCCATCACACCCTGGACGGTGTAATGAAAAGTATAGACAGACGGGGAATAGGTGTTATTAAACGTCAAGCTGAATCATACACAGATGATGATGAAAACAAATTGTGGGATAAGGTTTTTTCCATAGAGTCTGCTACAAATTTGAGTTATGCGGTCTACTTTTATGTGTGTATTTAAAGTGTTCGCTCTCCGAGCAGTCGACGAACATAGTAACCTTACAGCCGAACAGTTCGTACAAGGATCAGACAAATCAAGCTGACTATATTGAATTTAATCGTAGACCGTGTAAAAATGATCAAGGAGGACTGTATTACTCGCGGAAAATCCCGTATAAAAATTTGCGCCATTACGGCGATCCTTCCAACACGCGTTGTGGTGTTCAGTTATTGAAACGTTATTTGCAATGTATTCCACCGAAAGGTCCCTTCTACCGACGTCCACTGACGTCCAGCGGAGGGCTCAAATTTTCTAAACAGAAGATTGGAGTAAATACTTTACGACAATATCCAAAAAGAATGTGTGATCTGGCTGGAATAGATGGGTATCATACTGGACACTCGGGTAAGGTGAGTTTGTCTCAAGTGATTCTGGGGTGGGTGGGATCTTGGGATGGGTTCAAATGTGTTTGAATTTCGCCGATTGAAAACAAATATTGTACATTGTGAAAACTTATTTCAAACGCGATGCAAATAAATGTCTATATATTTACTTCTCAAATCATTCTTTTCATACGTTTAGGTTACTGCGGCGACTTCGTTGTATGAAAAAGGCTTTGATGAGCAACTAATCAAAGAACGCACTGGTCACAGATTGGATGATGGGTTGAGAACATATAAACTAACAAGTAACTCTCTTCAGAAAATCGTATCTGATGCTCTCCAACCTCCACTACCGAAAGCAAGTACTTCAGCCATCGTAATTGACGATTCCGTACACAAGCCTAAGGTTGAAAAATATGAACAGCCACCGCCTGAACCAGTGACTGCAACATCACATGCAGAATTCAGAGAAATGTGTCGTTCAAATGATTGTTGTTCTAAACAAATTAAAATTAAGATCCAGGACGAAAACAAATGTGTCAATATGAATTGTAGTGTTGTAGTACTTTTTTTCCATAGAAAGTATAATTAAATTAGTGCGATTTGCACCCTCATTGTGATTTGTGTGATTAAATGCATATACTTTGTTTAATTTGTAATGCAAATTGTAAACGGTTACACTTCTATTGATATGTTAATTGTAAACCCTACACTTTTGATACAAAGTGTAGTATTTACACTTTGCATATGAATGAAAGTGTGACCGTTTACACTTTGCATATTTGCGAATGCGTTGCTTTTTACAATTTCCATATAAATTCGCCCTGTTTGCAAGAATAAATCGTTGGCGAGAACAATGATGCACGTAACCAAAAGTGGTATAATAATAAATATATGTAAACTTTTAAATGTTAAAATCAATTAAAGGTCACGATTTTTGGGCGAATCTTAATTTAATTAAGTCTGCGTAATTTGAGCAATTTTATTATTGCCAATATACTGCATTGCCTTTGATATTACCTACATATGGATACATCATGTACTGCATTGCCTTTGATATTGGCTACATATGGATATATCATATACTGCATTGCCTTTGATATTAGCTACATATTGATATATCGTATATTGCATTGCCTTTGATATTAGCTACATATGGATATATCATATACTGCATTGCCTTTGATATTAGCTACATATGGATATATCATATACTGCATTGCCTTTGATATTAACTGCATATGGACAGATATATCATATACTGCATTGCCTTTGATATTAGCTACATATGGATATATCATATACTGCATTGCCTTTGATATTAGCTACATATGGATATATCATATACTGCATTGCCTTTGATATTAACTGCATATGGACAGATATATCATATACTGCATTGCCTTTGATATTAGCTACATATGGATACATGGTATACTGCATTGCCTTTGATAATAGCTACATATGGATACATCGTATATTGCATTGCCTTTGATATTAACTGCATATGGACAGATATATCATATACTGCATTGCCTTTGATAATAGCTACATATGGATATATCATATACTGCATTGCCTTTGATATTAACTGCATATGGACAGATATATCATATACTGCATTGCCTTTGATATTAGCTACATATGGATACATGGTATATTGCATTGCCTTTGATATTAACTGCATATGGACAGATGTATCATATACTGCATTGCCTTTGATATTAGCTACATATGGATACATGGTATATTGCATTGCCTTTGATATTAACTTCATATGGACAGATATATCATATACTGCATTGCCTTTGATAATAGCTACATATGGATACATGGTATATTGCATTGCCTTTGATATTAACTGCATATGGACAGATATATCATATACTGCATTGCCTTTGATATTAGCTACATATGGATACATGGTATATTGCATTGCCTTTGATATTAACTGCATATGGACAGATATATCATGTACTGCATTGCCTTTGATATTAGCTACATATGGATACATGGTATATTGCAATGCCTTTGATATTAACTGCATATGGACAGATATATCATGTACTGCATTGCCTTTGATATTAGCTACATATGGATACATGGTATATTGCATTGCCTTTGATATTAACTGCATATGGACAGATATATCATATACTGCATTGCCTTTGATATTAGCTACATATGGATACATGGTATATTGCATTGCCTTTGATATTAACTGCATATGGACAGATATATCATATACTGCATTGCCTTTGATAATAGCTACATATGGATATATCATATACTGTATTGCATTTGATATTAGCTACATATGGATACATGGTATATTGCATTGCCTTTGATATTAACTGCATATGGACAGATATCATATACTGCATTGCCTTTGATAATAGCTACATATTGACAGATATATCATACACTGCATTGCCTTTGATAATAGCTACATATGGATATATCATATACTGCATTGCCTTTGATATTAACTGCATATTGACAGATATATCATACACTGCATTGCCTTTGATAATAGCTACATATGGATATATCATATACTGCATTGCCTTTGATATTAACTACATATGGACAGATATATCATATACTGCATTGCCTTTGATATTAATTGCATATGGACAGATATGTCATATACTGCATTGCCTTTGATAATAGCTACATATGGATACATCGTATATTGCATTGCCTTTGATATTAACTACATATGGACAGATATATCATATACTGCATTGCCTTTGATATTAGCTACATATGGATACATGGTATATTGCATTGCCTTTGATATTTACTGCATATGGACAGATATATCATATACTGCATTGCCTTTGATAATAGCTACATATGGATATATCATATACTGCATTGTCTTTGATATTAACTGCATTTGGACACATGTATCATATACTGTATTGCCTTTAATATTAGCTACATATGGATACATCATTTGCTGCATTGCCTTTGATATTGGCTACATATTGATATATCGTATACTGCATTGCTTTTGATATTAGCTACTCATGGATAAATCATATATTTATTGCCTTTGATATTAGCTACATATCGATATATCATATACTGCATTGCCTTTGATATTAGCTACATATGGATACATGGTATATTGCATTGCCTTTGATATTAACTGCATATGGACAGATATATCATATACTGCATTGCCTTTGATATTAGTTACATATGGATACATCGTATATTGCATTGCCTTTGATATTAACTGCATATGGACAGATGTATCATATACTGCATTGCCTTTGATATTAGCTACATATGGATACATGGTATATTGCATTGCCTTTGATATTAACTGCATATGGACAGATATATCATGTACTGCATTGCCTTTGATATTAGCTACATATGGATACATGGTATATTGCATTGCCTTTGATATTAACTTCATATGGACAGATATATCATATACTGCATTGCCTTTGATAATAGCTACATATGGATACATGGTATATTGCATTGCCTTTGATATTAACTGCATATGGACAGATATATCATATACTGCATTGCCTTTGATATTAGCTACATATGGATACATGGTATATTGCATTGCCTTTGATATTAACTGCATATGGACAGATATATCATGTACTGCATTGCCTTTGATATTAGCTACATATGGATACATGGTATATTGCATTGCCTTTGATATTAACTGCATATGGACAGATATATCATATACTGCATTGCCTTTGATATTAGTTACATATGGATACATCGTATATTGAAATGCCTTTGATATTAACTGCATATGGACAGATGTATCATATACTGCATTGCCTTTGATATTAGCTACATATGGATACATGGTATATTGCATTGCCTTTGATATTAACTGCATATGGACAGATATATCATATACTGCATTGCCTTTGATATTAGCTACATATGGATACATGGTATATTGCATTGCCTTTGATATTAACTGCATATGGACAGATATATCATGTACTGCATTGCCTTTGATATTAGCTACATATGGATACATGGTATATTGCATTGCCTTTGATATTAACTGCATATGGACAGATATATCATGTACTGCATTGCCTTTGATATTAGCTACATATGGATACATGGTATATTGCATTGCCTTTGATATTAACTGCATATGGACAGATATATCATATACTGCATTGCCTTTGATATTAGCTACATATGGATACATGGTATAGTGCATTGCCTTTGATGTTAACTGCATATGGACAGATATATCATATACTGCATTGCCTTTGATATTAGCTACATATGGATACATGGTATATTGCATTGCTTTTGATATTAACTGCATATGGACAGATATATCATATACTGCATTGCCTTTGATAATAGCTACATATGGATATATCATATACTGTATTGCCTTTGATATTAGCTACATATGGATATATCATATACTGCATTGCCTTTGATATTAGCTACATATGGATATATCATATACTGCATTGCCTTTGATATTAACTGCATATGGACAGATATATCATATACTGCATTGTCTTTGATATTAGCTACATATGGATATATCATATACTGCATTGCCTTTGATGTTAGCTACATATGGATATATCATATACTGCATTGCCTTTGATATTAACTGCATATGGACAGATATATCATATACTGCATTGCCTTTGATATTAGCTACATATGGATACATGGTATACTGCATTGCCTTTGATAATAGCTACATATGGATACATCGTATATTGCATTGCCTTTGATATTAACTGCATATGGACAGATATATCATATACTGCATTGCCTTTGATAATAGCTACATATGGATATATCATATACTGCATTGCCTTTGATATTAGCTACATATGGATACATGGTATATTGCATTGCCTTTGATATTAACTGCATATGGACAGATATATCACGTACTGCATTGCCTTTGATATTAGCTACATATGGATACATGGTATATTGCATTGCCTTTGATATTAACTTCATATGGACAGATATATCATATACTGCATTGCCTTTGATAATAGCTACATATGGATACATCGTATATTGCAATGCCTTTGATATTAACTGCATATGGACAGATGTATCATATACTGCATTGCCTTTGATATTAGCTACATATGGATACATGGTATATTGCATTGCCTTTGATATTAACTGCATATGGACAGATATATCATGTACTGCATTGCCTTTGATATTAGCTACATATGGATACATGGTATATTGCATTGCCTTTGATATTAACTGCATATGGACAGATATATCATATACTGCATTGCCTTTGATATTAGCTACATATGGATACATGGTATATTGCATTGCCTTTGATGTTAACTGCATATGGACAGATATATCATATACTGCATTGCCTTTGATATTAGCTACATATGGATACATGGTATATTGCATTGCTTTTGATATTAACTGCATATGGACAGATATATCATATACTGCATTGCCTTTGATAATAGCTACATATGGATATATCATATACTGTATTGCCTTTGATATTAGCTACATATGGATATATCATATACTGCATTGCCTTTGATATTAGCTACATATGGATATATCATATACTGCATTGCCTTTGATATTAACTGCATATGGACAGATATATCATATACTGCATTGCCTTTGATATTAGCTACATATGGATATATCATATACTGCATTGCCTTTGATATTAGCTACATATGGATATATCATATACTGCATTGCCTTTGATATTAACTGCATATGGACAGATATATCATATACTGCATTGCCTTTGATATTAGCTACATATGGATACATGGTATACTGCATTGCCTTTGATAATAGCTACATATGGATACATCGTATATTGCATTGCCTTTGATATTAACTGCATATGGACAGATATATCATATACTGCATTGCCTTTGATAATAGCTACATATGGATATATCATATACTGCATTGCCTTTGATATTAACTGCATATGGACAGATATATCATATACTGCATTGCCTTTGATATTAGCTACATATGGATACATGGTATATTGCATTGCCTTTGATATTAACTGCATATGGACAGATGTATCATATACTGCATTGCCTTTGATATTAGCTACATATGGATACATGGTATATTGCATTGCCTTTGATATTAACTTCATATGGACAGATATATCATATACTGCATTGCCTTTGATAATAGCTACATATGGATACATGGTATATTGCATTGCCTTTGATATTAACTGCATATGGACAGATATATCATATACTGCATTGCCTTTGATATTAGCTACATATGGATACATGGTATATTGCATTGCCTTTGATATTAACTGCATATGGAGAGATATATCATGTACTGCATTGCCTTTGATATTAGCTACATATGGATACATGGTATATTGCATTGCCTTTGATATTAACTGCATATGGACAGATATATCATGTACTGCATTGCCTTTGATATTAGCTACATATGGATACATGGTATATTGCATTGCCTTTGATATTAACTGCATATGGACAGATATATCATATACTGCATTGCCTTTGATATTAGCTACATATGGATACATGGTATATTGCATTGCCTTTGATATTAACTGCATATGGACAGATATATCATGTACTGCATTGCCTTTGATATTAGCTACATATGGATACATGGTATATTGCATTGCCTTTGATATTAACTGCATATGGACAGATATATCATATACTGCATTGCCTTTGATATTAGCTACATATGGATACATGGTATATTGCATTGCCTTTGATATTAACTGCATATGGACAGATATATCATATACTGCATTGCCTTTGATATTAGCTACATATGGATACATGGTATATTGCATTGCCTTTGATATTAACTGCATATGGACAGATATATCATATACTGCATTGCCTTTGATAATAGCTACATATGGATATATCATATACTGTATTGCATTTGATATTAGCTACATATGGATACATGGTATATTGCATTGCCTTTGATATTAACTGCATATGGACAGATATCATATACTGCATTGCCTTTGATAATAGCTACATATTGACAGATATATCATACACTGCATTGCCTTTGATAATAGCTACATATGGATATATCATATACTGTATTGCCTTTGATATTAACTGCATATTGACAGATATATCATACACTGCATTGCCTTTGATAATAGCTACATATGGATATATCATATACTGCATTGCCTTTGATATTAACTACATATGGACAGATATATCATATACTGCATTGCCTTTGATATTAATTGCATATGGACAGATATGTCATATACTGCATTGCCTTTGATAATAGCTACATATGGATACATCGTATATTGCATTGCCTTTGATATTAACTACATATGGACAGATATATCATATACTGCATTGCCTTTGATATTAGCTACATATGGATACATGGTATATTGCATTGCCTTTGATATTTACTGCATATGGACAGATATATCATATACTGCATTGCCTTTGATAATAGCTACATATGGATATATCATATACTGCATTGTCTTTGATATTAACTGCATTTGGACACATGTATCATATACTGTATTGCCTTTAATATTAGCTACATATGGATACATCATTTGCTGCATTGCCTTTGATATTGGCTACATATTGATATATCGTATACTGCATTGCTTTTGATATTAGCTACTCATGGATACATCATATATTTATTGCCTTTGATATTAGCTATATATCGATATATCATATACTGCATTGCCTTTCATATTAACTGCATATGGACAGATGTATCATATACTGCATTGCCTTTGATATTAGCTACATATGGATACATGGTATATTGCATTGCCTTTGATATTAACTGCATATGGACAGATATATCATATACTGCATTGCCTTTGATATTAG
Source organism: Saccoglossus kowalevskii (assembly GCF_978046115.1). Lineage (NCBI taxonomy): Eukaryota > Metazoa > Hemichordata > Enteropneusta > Harrimaniidae > Saccoglossus > Saccoglossus kowalevskii. The sequence goes on along the minus strand of NC_140649.1, from coordinate 4,890,938 downwards.
TTACATATGGATACATCGTGTATTGCATTGCCTTTGATATTAACTGCATATGGACAGATGTATCATATACTGCATTGCCTTTGATATTAGCTACATATGGATACATGGTATATTGCATTGCCTTTGATATTAACTGCATATGGACAGATATATCATGTACTGCATTGCCTTTGATATTAGCTACATATGGATACATGGTATATTGCATTGCCTTTGATATTAACTTCATATGGACAGATATATCATATACTGCATTGCCTTTGATAATAGCTACATATGGATACATCGTATATTGCAATGCCTTTGATATTAACTGCATATGGACAGATGTATCATATACTGCATTGCCTTTGATATTAGCTACATATGGATACATGGTATATTGCATTGCCTTTGATATTAACTGCATATGGACAGATATATCATATACTGCATTGCCTTTGATATTAGCTACATATGGATACATGGTATATTGCATTGCCTTTGATATTAACTGCATATGGACAGATATATCATGTACTGCATTGCCTTTGATATTAGCTACATATGGATACATGGTATATTGCATTGCCTTTGATATTAACTGCATATGGACAGATATATCATGTACTGCATTGCCTTTGATATTAGCTACATATGGATACATGGTATATTGCATTGCCTTTGATATTAACTGCATATGGACAGATATATCATATACTGCATTGCCTTTGATATTAGCTACATATGGATACATGGTATATTGCATTGCCTTTGATATTAACTGCATATGGACAGATATATCATATACTGCATTGCCTTTGATATTAGCTACATATGGATACATGGTATATTGCATTGCTTTTGATATTAACTGCATATGGACAGATATATCATATACTGCATTGCCTTTGATAATAGCTACATATGGATATATCATATACTGTATTGCATTTGATATTAGCTACATATGGATATATCATATACTGCATTGCCTTTGATATTAACTGCATATGGACAGATATATCATATACTGCATTGCCTTTGATATTAATTGCATATGGACAGATATGTCATATACTGCATTGCCTTTGATAATAGCTACATATGGATACATCGTATATTGCATTGCCTTTGATATTAACTACATATGGACAGATATAACATATACTGCATTGCCTTTGATATTTACTGCATATGGACAGATATATCATATACTGCATTGCCTGTGATAATAGCTACATATGGATATATCATATACTGCATTGTCTTTGATATTAACTGCATTTGGACACATGTATCATATACTGTATTGCCTTTAATATTAGCTACATATGGATACATTATATACTGCATTGCCTTTGATATTAGCTACATATGGATACATCATTTGCTGCATTGCCTTTGATATTGGCTACATATTGATATATCGTATACTGCATTGCTTTTGATATTAGCTACTCATGGATACATCATATATTTATTGCCTTTGATATTAGCTACATATGGATATATCATATACTGCATTGCCTTTGATATTAACTGCATATGGACAGATATATCATATACTGCATTGCCTTTGATAATAGCTACATATGGATATATCATATACTGCATTGCCTTTGATATTAACTGCATATGGACAGATATATCATATACTGCATTGCCTTTGATATTAGCTACATATGGATACATGGTATATTGCATTGCCTTTGATATTAACTGCATATGAACAGATATATCATATACTGCATTGCCTTTGATATTAGTTACATATGGATACATCGTATATTGCATTGCCTTTGATATTAACTGCATATGGACAGATGTATCATATACTGCATTGCCTTTGATATTAACTTCATATGGACAGATATATCATATACTGCATTGCCTTTGATAATAGCTACATATGGATACATGGTATATTGCATTGCCTTTGATATTAACTGCATATGGACAGATATATCATATACTGCATTGCCTTTGATATTAGCTACATATGGATACATGGTATATTGCATTGCCTTTGATATTAACTGCATATGGACAGATGTATCATGTACTGCATTGCCTTTGTTATTAGCTACATATGGATACATGGTATATTGCATTGCCTTTGATATTAACTTCATATGGACAGATATATCATATACTGCATTGCCTTTGATAATAGCTACATATGGATACATGGTATATTGCATTGCCTTTGATATTAACTGCATATGGACAGATATATCATATACTGCATTGCCTTTGATATTAGCTACATATGGATACATGGTATATTGCATTGCCTTTGATATTAACTGCATATGGACAGATATATCATGTACTGCATTGCCTTTGATATTAGCTACATATGGATACATGGTATATTGCATTGCCTTTGATATTAACTGCATATGGACAGATATATCATGTACTGCATTGCCTTTGATATTAGCTACATATGGATACATGGTATATTGCATTGCCTTTGATATTAACTGCATATGGACAGATATATCATATACTGCATTGCCTTTGATATTAGCTACATATGGATACATGGTATATTGCATTGCCTTTGATATTAACTGCATATGGACAGATATATCATATACTGCATTGCCTTTGATATTAGCTACATATGGATACATGGTATATTGCATTGCCTTTGATTTTAACTGCATATGGACAGATATATCATATACTGCATTGCCTTTGATAATAGCTACATATGGATATATCATATACTGTATTGCATTTGATATTAGTTACATATGGATATATCATATACTGCATTGCCTTTGATAATAGCTACATATTGACAGATATATCATACACTGCATTGCCTTTGATAATAGCTACATATGGATATATATCATATACTGCATTGCCTTTAATATTAGCTACATATGGATACATTATATACTGCATTGCCTTTGATATTAGCTACATATGGATACATCATTTGCTGCATTGCCTTTGATATTGGCTACATATTGATATATCGTATACTGCATTGCTTTTGATATTAGCTACTCATGGATACATCATATATTTTTTGCCTTTGATATTAGCTACATATGGATATATCATATACTGCATTGCCTTTGATATTAACTGCATATGGACAGATATATCATATACTGCATTGCCTTTGATAATAGCTACAAATGGATATATCATATACTGCATTGCCTTTGATATTAACTGCATATGGAAAGATATATCATATACTGCATTGCCTTTGATATTAGCTACATATGGATACATCATTTGCTGCATTGCCTTTGATATTGGCTACATATTGATATATCGTATACTGCATTGCTTTTGATATTAGCTACTCATGGATACATCATATATTTTTTGCCTTTGATATTAGCTACATATGGATACATTATATACTGCATTGCCTTTGATATTAGCTACATATGGATACATCATTTGCTGCATTGCCTTTGATATTGGCTACATATTGATATATCGTATACTGCATTGCTTTTGATATTAGCTACTCATGGATACATCATATATTTTTTGCCTTTGATATTAGCTACATATGGATATATCATATACTGCATTGCCTTTGATATTAACTGCATATGGACAGATATATCATATACTGCATTGCCTTTGATAATAGCTACAAATGGATATATCATATACTGCATTGCCTTTGATATTAACTGCATATGGAAAGATATATCATATACTGCATTGCCTTTGATATTAGCTACATATGGATACATGGTATATTGCATTGCCTTTGATATTAACTGCATATGGACAGATATATCATATACTGCATTGCCTTTGATATTAGTTACATATGGATATATCATATACTGCATTGCCTTTGATATTAACTGCATATGGACAGATATATCATATACTGCATTGCCTTTGATATTAGCTACATATGGATACATGGTATATTGCATTGCCTTTGATATTAACTGCATATGGACAGATATATCATATACTGCATTGCCTTTGATATTAGTTACATATGGATACATCGTATATTGCATTGCCTATGATATTAACTGCATATGGACAGATGTATCATATACTGCATTGCCTTTTATATTAGCTACATATGGATACATGGTATATTGCATTGCCTTTGATATTAACTTCATATGGACAGATATATCATATACTGCATTGCCTTTGATAATAGCTACATATGGATACATGGTATATTGCATTGCCTTTGATATTAACTGCATATGGACAGATATATCATATACTGCATTGCCTTTGATATTAGCTACATATGGATACATGGTATATTGCATTGCCTTTGATATTAACTGCATATGGACAGATATATCATGTACTGCATTGCCTTTGATATTAGCTACATATGGATACATGGTATATTGCATTGCCTTTGATATTAACTGCATATGGACAGATATATCATATACTGCATTGCCTTTGATATTAGCTACATATGGATACATGGTATATTGCATTGCCTTTGATATTAACTGCATATGGACAGATATATCATGTACTGCATTGCCTTTGATATTAGCTACATATGGATACATGGTATATTGCATTGCCTTTGATATTAACTGCATATGGACAGATATATCATATACTGCATTGCCTTTGATAATAGCTACATATGGATATATCATATACTGTATTGCATTTGATATTAGCTACATATGGATATATCATATACTGCATTGCCTTTGATATTAACTGCATATGGACAGATATATCATATACTGCATTGCCTTTGATAATAGCTACATATTGACAGATATATCATACACTGCATTGCCTTTGATAATAGCTACATATGGATATATCATATACTGCATTGCCTTTGATATTAACTGCATATTGACAGATATATCATACACTGCATTGCCTTTGATAATAGCTACATATGGATATATCATATACTGCATTGCCTTTGATATTAACTACATATGGACAGATATATCATATACTGCATTGCCTTTGATATTAGTTGCATATGGACAGATATGTCATATACTGCATTGCCTTTGATAATAGCTACATATGGATACATCGTATATTGCATTGCCTTTGATATTAACTACATATGGACAGATATATCATATACTGCATTGCCTTTGATATTTACTGCATATGGACAGATATATCATATACTGCATTGCCTTTGATAATAGCTACATATGGATATATCATATACTGCATTGTCTTTGATATTAACTGCATTTGGACACATGTATCATATACTGTATTGCCTTTAATATTAGCTACATATGGATACATTATATACTGCATTGCCTTTGATATTAGCTACATATGGATACATCATTTGCTGCATTGCCTTTGATATTAACTGCATATTGACAGATATATCATACACTGCATTGCCTTTGATAATAGCTACATATGGATATATCATATACTGCATTGCCTTTGATATTAACTGCATATTGACAGATATATCATATACTGCATTGCCTTTGATAATAGCTACATATGGATATATCATATACTGCATTGCCTTTGATATTAACTACATATGGACAGATATATCATATACTGCATTGCCCTTGATATTAATTGCATATGGACAGATATGTCATATACTGCATTGCCTTTGATAATAGCTACATATGGATACATCGTATATTGCATTGCCTTTGATATTAACTACATATGGACAGATATATCATATACTGCATTGCCTTTGATATTTACTGCATATGGACAGATATATCATATACTGCATTGCCTTTGATAATAGCTACATATGGATATATCATATACTGCATTGTCTTTGATATTAACTGCATTTGGACACATGTATCATATACTGTATTGCCTTTAATATTAGCTACATATGGATACATTATATACTGCATTGCCTTTGATATTAGCTACATATGGATACATCATTTGCTGCATTGCCTTTGATATTGGCTACATATTGATATATCGTATACTGCATTGCTTTTGATATTAGCTACTCATGGATACATCATATATTTATTGCCTTTGATATTAGCTACATATGGATATATCATATACTGTATTTCTTTTGATATTAGCTACATATGGATAAATCGTTTACTGCATTGCCTTTGATATTAACTACATATGGATAAATCGTTCACTGTATTGCCTTTGATATTAGCTACATATAGATAAATCGTTTACTGCATTGCCTTTGATATTAGCTACGTATGGATAAATCGTTTACTGCATTGCCTTTGATATTAGATACATATGGATATATCATATATTGCATTGCCTTTGATATTAGCTACATATGGATATATCATATATTGTATTGCCTTTGACATTAGCTACATATGGATATACCATATACTGCATTGCCTTTGATATTATCTACATATGGATATATCATATACTGTATTGCCTTTGATATTAGCTACATATGGATATGTCATATATTGCATTGCCTTTGATATTATCTACATATGAATATATCATATACTGTATTGCCTTTGATATTATCTCTTGCACAAAACTGTACGCGTGTGTTTTACATAATCCTGTTAATGCATTGTTTTCACAGATAATTAACACAATACAATCCTAACGTGATGTGATTTGGTCAGATTCAAGAGAAAAATGAGACTTCGTAGAACATTGATAAAGTTTGTCCAGTTAAGCTTACTCTTAGGAGCACTTAATGGACTCTATATTATGGGATATAAAGTATATTTTGAAGTCACGTATCGGACGGTGCAGTACACATGTGACTTAACCACTCACAGCAGAGGTCAGTTTTGTGTTTTATGTTGTGCCATATGATGAGGTTATATTTTGTTTCTGGTGCTAGTTGATATGAGTAACGTCATTGCTTTGATATTTACGAAAGTGTAGGAAATTCCCTCAACCAGCTTTATGTATAAATGATACCTAGAGATTATTGTTATATTACGGTGGCTAGACATACAGAGATACTTGAGTTGTATTTGTAGACGTTTTAAGTTATCTATCATACTTGTTCCATGGTTCGTGTCTGCAACCGTATGTGGGGGGAAATCGGCCATAGAGCGAAAGATATAACGAACACGGACGTAACGCATCAAAAGATGCTTCTCCCGACATGCTTCGCAACGTGTTTCCCGAAAAAGATTTCTCGCTGACATGGACACGGTCCACGGATCGTGTCTGAATGATAGTAAGATAGGTTAATGATAGTAAACCATTCATACGTGAATACTTTGGACTTACATGATACTGTTCAAACCTGTCTGAGAACTCTAGTCAGAAACAACTACCATCACATAAGTGTTACCAAACACTTGCCAATGAATTTAGCAACTTTGTCATCAATAAGATCAAAGATATTCGTATCAAACTAGACTCGATTGGAAATGTCAATATTCTGCCGGATATAGTAACTATATCGACCTCCACTTTTCACGCTTTCAGTACCACTAATACAGATGAACTATCCGACATTATTAGTAAATCATGCCGCTTGGATCCTATTCCAACAACACTATTTAAACAATGTCTTGGAAAACTGGTACACAAACTTGCTGATTAGCTATTTATTAGCATCACTCCACATCTTGGAATTGTACCAGAGTTCATGCAAACTGCAATCGTCACACCTTCACTGAAGAAACCGTCACTCAACAGCAACATACTAAAACATTACCGTCCTATCTCAAATCTAACATTTACTTCCAAGATCCTGGAGAAAGCTGAGAAAGTCGTAGCGCTACAACTGAATTCATATATTTCTGAACATTCATTACTTGAACCTTTACAATCTGCATATAAGAGATTTCATAGCACCGAAACAGCACTTCTAAAAGTCCATAATGACATTTGTAAGTCGCTTGACTCTGGTTAATGTGTACTTCTTATCCTTCTGGATTTATCCGCAGCCTTCGATACAATTGACCATGATATACTTCTGAGAAGACTGTTCAACCTTGGAATTACTGATACTCCACTTCTCTGGTTAACTTCTTATCTGTAGGATCGTCATCAGCGTGTTCCATCAATGATAGTCTATCCGCTTCTCATTTACTTAAAACCGGAGTTCCCCAAGGGTCTGTTCTAGGACCTCTACTATTCTCCATTTATATATCATCACTAGATCAACTTATTCGTCGTCATAGTGTTAATTTTCATCATTATGCTGATGACAACCAACTCTACCTCGCCTTCTCATACTCTGATACACCGTCTTCAGTCAGCATAATTGGAAGTACAGCTTGTGACATTAAATCATGGATGTCATGCAACAAATTAAAGTTGAATGATGATAAAACTGAGGCTCTTCTAATTAGATCACCGTTTAACCGCATTCCCTGCCCAATAGAAAATATTCTCATTGGTTCCAGAGTTATCCAACTCACTGAGACGGCACGAAACATCGGGGTCATCTTTGAACATCATCACAGCTTCAAGAAGCACATATCTGCAACATGTCGGTCTATATACTTTCACCTACATAAAATTGGTCACGTACGACGCTTCCTCTCCAAAAATACAATAATTATTCATGCATTAATTATCTTCAAAACTTTATTACGGCAATTCACTACTATTCGGACAACCAGAGAATACTACAAAGTCACTATAACATGCCCAGAACACAGCAGCAAGAATTGTGACACACACAAAGAAACGTGAACACATTACACCGATTCAACAAGATTTGCATTGGCTACCAGTGTAACTCAGAATTGAATACATGATGCTACTAAACACCTACAAAGCACTGAATGACATGTCACCTTGTTATATATCAGACTTAATTCATTTTAGATCTTCACATCGCGAACTTCTTTCAACAAATCTTACATGAACCAAGATATCGGCAAACGTTCTTTCTCATGTGATGCAACAGAGGCGGATCCAGCTTCGATTTTTACGGAGCGTAAATTGGAGAGAAGCTATGCGTAATCCAGATGCATTTTCATACGTTGGGGGGCATGCCCCCCCCCCTGGATCCGCCACTGCTTTGGAACACATTGCCACTTGAACTACGCAAGTCACCAACATTGAACAGTTTCAAGACTCAACTTAATACCCATCTGTTCAGGAAAGCCTTTAACACCTAGCCATCTCTATGTACAGCGCCATTGAACATTATTTTGTTTTGGATACTAGCGCTATATAAATTACGTATTATCATTATCATCATTCTTGTGATATTCGGAATAAAGATGGATAAAAACTCGCAAAGTGAAAAAGAACTATAAACTATAAACTTTAAAAACAGCTGTCTTTCTAACCCCCAAAAAACAAGGTTAGGTGAGCCAGTGCAAGCAACCCCATACCACCATTATTGACATACCCATAATGTAATTTGCAGCCATTTTTTGGCTACGAACGCCTCGCCCGCCCGTGATTTAACAATTTACAATCGTTAGGTTATGCCAAATTTCTTACCTGCTAAGAAGTGTCGTGGGTTAAATGTACACAGACAGTACCATCGATTCAATATTGTGACTCGTCGAAAGGTTACATATCTGTATCTATTGTTGTACATATCTGTACATAACTGTTGCGGTAGACGTAAATTCAAACGTGTTACCTTACGCGGGACCTAATCATTTTTTGATATCGTATTGCGGACAATTAATTGTTAATATTGTCTACCACAACAAGTATTATAGTAGTATAGATACCAAGGTGTACATATAATGACAATAAAATAATTTGTATGCACTGTTACAACGTTAGGTATGAATGTTATTGCTAACAATCTATTTCCGTTAAATCCTTTAGAAGTGGCTAAGAAGAGAGTGTCCGAAATGAGAGCAAGTATTCCTGGGTAAATACTTCATTACAATATATCATATCCATAAATCGTACACTCTATTGATGGATGCTTCTGTGACGTCGCAATGACGTACATAGATGAAGTCTTTCATCGTCTAGAAAATAGTAAATTCTCTCATTAAAATAATTTTCGTTGGTGGATGACTACAGATCAAAACGAAATCTACGCTTTGAACGGCAGCGTAGCGACCCGTCACTGTAGGGGCGGGCGCTTTATAATAATTCACAATTTGTAATTTATACCTGAGTCTAGGCGTGAAATCATTATGAACATTTAGTTAAAAGTGAAACTAAGCGTGTGTCACGAATACGTCAATGATGTTCAACGTAATTTACCGGCAACTGAGATTGTAACATTTGGGGCGCATGTACAACGTAAAATTTTTACCCTCTCGACATATCTAATCCATTACTGTGGCTGATTTATTTAGAGAACTCTGGGTAAAGCCAGTATGTGAGAAGCAGTCATCAGGAAACAAAATGACGGAATTGAGATCCGAGTAAGTCTGAATCTGTTCAAGTATAAATCTGAATCATAATGTGTTTTCTGATAATCAATGTGTATGGGCCATTACCATGGTGAATTGTGTTACTTGCCTGATAATGTGTCACTAAAAAGTCGATATCCTATCAATTGCTGGACGTGGACACAGAACTGACCTGGGTAAGGGCAAACAACAATTGTCTTTTCTAAATATAATAATACATTCTTGTTTTTCCAGGTTTAATGCCAACACGCCTATATTCCTTAATAATGACTTCCAGGAGTGGTCGCAATCGCATGGTATGGGATTGCCATTTGATGTGGATGGATATGGTAAAGTGGATATTTTTTCCCATTCATGTCATACCTACACCGATGACATTCAAGTATTACAATTTCGTACACATTATGCCATACATATACAATATACACATTAATTTCAAGATCAGAATTGAATATTTCCACCATCTGAAGTCGAGACAATATAGGATTGAACAAGAAGGCACGAAACAAATCCAGTAAATACATTTTTGTTTTTGTATAGAAAATGGAATAATGGATCTTCTGAAGGTGGTTAATACAACAAGTTACCCCAAAGAACTGACAAGGTTAGTAACATAAGTTATTCCATTGAACTGACAAGGTCAGTGCCACAGGTTATATATGTTATCGCCTTTAAACAATTACAATGTTGTAACAATTATACAGTTACGAATTACATGACTAAACGTTCGTGGTGAAGATACGCACGTGACCAATACTACTGGCATGCTGCAGTGTTATGCATGAATGCAAGCGAGCTTTGGACAATGGGCGTCATGTTCTTGACCAGGTCAAGGCGTTCTATTGAAAGCTTTATTTACTTATAATAATACTGTTCCAATGCGCTATACAAGTTTCTATTTATTCGTTTAAATCACTTTCCGATTTGCAAAACTTTTGATTTTCGTGTTATCATATATTGTGTTATCGTGGTCGGGTCATCGTGAGTTAATGAAGACACGTCTGTAATTCTCTATATACTATATACGTCAACGTCAAATAACATTGGCTTTGCTTTTAACATCTTTTAACAATGTACTTTTTATTTCAAAGGAAAGACTGTACAACCTGCGTTGTTGTTGGCAGTGCAGGAATTCTTGCTGGTAGTAAGAAAGGACCAGAGATCGACTCTCATGACGTTGTTATTAGGTACCCTGCTCGTAATTATATCTTTGATTTCCCTGATTTCTCTTCACAAACTTTTGTCGACACACACTGTTCAAATATCTGCTTTAATATGGTAAAATGCAGAAACTCACAAACTTGAACAAATAAAACCATTATATATTATTCCAAGATATTTACTATACTATAAACCAGAATCTTCCTTGTATTCCAAAACGTTAATTTAAACAATAGTTGGAAAATCTCCGAAAGGTAATGAAAGGGTAATCTAATTGTCGACCGCAATAGCAAAATCAGCATTTCAACATTTAATGCAGATTCACTGGAACGGGATTTCGATTTATTTTGTGCATATATGAAGGGCAAGATTTCCTTAGGGTATTCACCCCTAACTCTAATCCTATTCGTGCCCCTCCTCTATTGTAATTGTATATGCCCCTTTCAGGACACGTATAGATATCTGGAGGAGCATATAACACAATTAGAACTATTTCGGGATAATTGTTTGTTTTCACAAAAATATTTTATTTGTTCGTTTTAGATTTTTTTCGATAATTTCTTGTATTGATATCAGAAATGAGGAAATTAAGAACAATACTACCCTACAGTAGCACATTTTAAGCGAATCCAATTATCCCGAACTAGTTCCAAGTGTGTTATATGCAATTACATTGGAGAGGTAGGGTTAGTGTTTAGTTAGGCTGAGAAACTTTTCTATTTTAATTTCGATATTTTGTCGAGACTTTTTCAAATATTACATATTTGAAAACAGAGTAAATGGAGGACCAACTCGATGCTTTGAGGGGGATGTTGGTTCTAGAACAACAATGAGGATTTCATACCCAGAGAGTGCTCCACAAAGTCCCGGGGAATATGACCCAGAAAGTTTATTTGTGATGCTTCCTTTCAAAGACAAGGATCTGGAATGGTTAGATAGGGTGGCTACTCGTAAAGCTGTGGTAAGCTGTAATAAATATTACTATATGTGATGAGAACGAATATGCTGCAATAACTTGTTAGTTAAGATATCGGAGCGACTCGTTTACCGTACGACAATCATCGTTTGTCATTTTGTCTTTACAAGTTTATTACCAGTCATCTTTCGTGAATATGAATTTACCATCCGTCATCATTTGTCATTACGAGTTTATTACCAGTCATCGTTCGTGAATATGAATTTACCACCAGTCATCATTCGTTATTGCGATGTTATTACCAGTCATCTTCCATGAATATGAATTTACCATCAGTCATCATTTGTCATTGCGAAGTTATTACCAGTCTTCTTTCGTGAATATGAATTTACCATCAGTCATCATTTGTCATTGAGATGTTATTACCAGTCATCGTTCGTGAATATGAATTTGCCATCAGTCATCATTTGTCATTGCCATGTTATTACCAGTCATCTTTCGTGAATACGAGTTTACCATCAGTAATTGCGAGTTTATTACCAGTCATCGTTCGTGAATATGAATTTACCATCTGTCATCATTTGTCATTACGAGTTTATTACCAGTCATCTTTCGTGAATATAAATTTACCATCAGTCATCATTTGTCATTGCGATGTTATTACCAGTCATCTTTCGTGAATATGAATCTACCATCAGTCATCATTTGTCATTGCGATGTTATTACCAGTCATCGTTCGTGATTACCAGCAGTCATAATTTGTCATTGCGATGTTATTACCAGTCATCTTTCGTGAATATGAATTTACCATCAGTCATCATTTGTCATTACGAGTTTATTACCAGTCACCTTTCGTGAATATGAATTTACCATTAGTCGTCATATGTCATTACGAGTTTATTACCAGTCATCATTCGTGAATATGAATTTACCATCAGTCATCATTTGTCATTGCGATGTTATTACCAGTCTTCTTTCGTGAATATGAATTTACCATCAGTCATCATTTGTCATTGAGATGCTATTACCAGTCATCGTTCGTGAATATGAATTTGCCATCAGTCATCATTTGTCATTGCGATGTTATTACCAGTCAACTTTCGTGAATATGAATTTACCATCAGTTATAATTTGTCATTGCAATGTTATTACCAGTCGTCTTTCGTGAATATGAATTTACCAGCAGTCATCTTTTGTCATTGAGATGTTATTACCAGTCATCGTTCGTGAATATGAATTTACCATCAGTCATCATTTGTCATTGCGATGTTATTACCAGTCATCGTTCGTGAATATGAATTTGCATTCAGTCATCATTTGTCAACGGGATGTTATTACCAGTCATTGCTCGTGATTACCATCAGTCATCATTTGTCATTGCCATGTTATTGCCAGTCATATTTCGTGAATATGAATTTACCGCCAGTCATCATTTGTCATTGCGATGTTATTACCAGTCAACTTTCGTGAATATGAATTTACCATCAGTCATCATTTGTCATTGCGATGTTATAACCAGTCATCGTTCGTGAATATGAATATACCGCCAGTCATCATTTGTCATTGCGATGTTATTACCAGTCAACTTTCGTGAATATGAATTTACCATCAGTCATCATTTGTTATAGCGATGTTATAACCAGTCATCGTTCGTGAATATGAATTTACCGCCAGTCATCATTTGTCATTGCGATGTTATTACCAGTCATCTTTCGTGAATATGAATTTACCATCAGTCATCATTTGTCATTGCGATGTTATAACCAGTCATCGTTCGTGAATATGAATTTACCATCAGTCATCATTTGTCATTACGATGTTATTACCAGTCATCTTTCGTGAATATGAATTTACCATCAGTCATCATTTGTCATTGCGATGTTATTACCAGTAATCGTTCGTGAATATGAATTTACCATCAGTCATCATTTGTCATTACGAGTTTATTACCAGTCATCTTTCGTGAATATGAATTTACCATCAGTCATCATTTGTCATTACGAGTTTATTGCCAGTCATCGTTCATGAATATGAATTTACCATAAGTCGTCAATTGTCATTGCGATGTTATTACCAGTCATCTTTTGTGAATATGAATTTACCACCAGTCATCATTTGTCATTGCGATGTTATTACCAGTCATCTTTCGTGAATATGAATTTACCATCAGACATCATTTGTCATTGCGATGTTATTACCAGTCATCTTTCGTGATTACCACCAGTCATCATTTGTCATTGCCATGTTATTACCAATCATCTTTCGTGAATATGAATTTACTATCAGTCATAATTTGTCATTGCGATGTTATTACCAGTCATCGTTCGTGATTACCACCAGTCATAATTTGTCATTGCGATGTTATTACCAGTCATCTTTCGTGAATACGAGTTTATCATCAGTAATTGCGAGTTTATCACCAGTCATCTTTCGTGAATATGAATTTACCATTAGTTTTCCTGCTTTAATGTACGCCATAAAAATCATATTTTGAAGAAAAAAAATAATTATAAATTTTAACAAACTTTACCAAAATTAGTTTGCAGACTATGTTTCTATATTAAGATCAGAAATATAATGATATCATTCCATTTGATATATTCTTTTTTATTGTATATTATGCTAAGTCTTGGATGGGATATTGGCGACCACGCATTGCACAGAGTGTACCTATTTCAAGAAGCAACTTCCGCATTATAAACCCAGAGCTTGTTAGACACACTGCATTTGATCTAGTGAAATTTCCTGCACATGGTGGAAGGAATTACAAGGCAAGTGTGCTTTAATAGCGTTGCATCTCTATACACACATGAAAGTATCTTTGTGGGAAGCGCTGGAGATGCAGTTTCTGTCTTGAACTGCTAGATAATGATGCCTCCCCAAGTCTGTGATACACACTCAGACAAGAATTGCACTTTGTCAGTTTTACGGTTCATAAATTAGCTTAACATTCAGTACAATACTTGTCATGATTTTATAGATCTATGCTCACTGTATTGTAGATTTCCTCACATGTTCATAGAAATAATAATAAAGTTTTAATACACTGTAATTAAATTACAAATTAATTTTTGGCTGAAAGTAATAAAAGGAATGGTAAGTAAAAATCAGAACGTTAAATAATATAAGATCAGGCAGTTTCAGATACCGTGTCACGTCTAATTAGTTTTGGATGGCTATTAGTAATAAGGATAATGAACTTATTGTTTTCAGACTGGAAAGTAGGGATTTCTTTGGTAAATTCAGTATACATAGTATCCCTTTTATCAGTGTAGTAGCTACAGTCTGTAATGAAATGAACATCATCTTTAATACTGTCACTCAAAAAAACAATATTCATAAGATTGTGACTGTATATTAGGCAAGTCTCTGGGGTCTAATCTGTGAACAGATTACAATATTTGTGCACAGATTAACCCATGGGGAAAGGTCACAAGAATGGATGCTCCTGAAGGAAACCATGGAAACAAGCACTAACAAATTACATACGCATCTTATTTATTAATTAATAATAGGTAAAAAATTCTCCATTTGTAGAATGTTCCAACAATGGGCGCCATTTCAATTGTAGCTGCACTCAGTGTATGTGATATGGTATCCGTCGCCGGGTTCGGTTACGATCCAAATAGACCAGATTCCAGAGTACATTATTATGAAGATATGAAGATGGATACAGCATTTGTGTTATCAACCCATGATATTTATGGTGAAAAACAATTCTTGCGAGACTTAGTGAAATATGGTATTATCAAGGACCTGACAGGGGGAATAATGAAGTAGCTACAGATATGGTATTATCAAAGGACCCGGCTTAAAAGAATACTTTAGGAGATAATCTTATGTTGTACTTTTAATATTTACCTTCCTATGAAGAAATAGTGTTTCAGATAATACTATAGAACACGATAGATCGCCCAAGATCTGCTCTAATTGATTTGTCATATGTAACAAATCTAATGTTAGGTTGACTATCATATTCCAGATATCAGTTATGTGTAGCATAGTTAATGTTCACAAACATTCTTCTGTGGCTAATAGCAATGAACTTTTATACACTTGTTCACTGAATGAAACACCAAACCATTTTGGCCAGAATCACTAAGTTGGTGGAATAGAAAAATAGAGACCAGCGAGCAATCAGTAGTGGGAACCAAGAAAACAGCTTGTCCAGAATAAAGACATGCCATAAATAATAGAAAAAATTAATTAAAATTAGGAGAGAATTCTATATTTTGTCATTTTTTTTATTGTGAAAACCTTACATAGAACTGACCAATCCAACACATAGGAGAGATCTGATATTAGTGTCCAGTATATGTGAAGCTTAGAACAGTACTTGTACAATCATAGAATACATACTAATACAATGGCTCCCTTTTTGTGTTAGTACACTGGATTAAAAAATACTACTAATCCATTCATCACAAGTAAAATAGTCACTTTTAAAAACACTTACAAAGCAACAGAAAGTTGCATGATCAGTGGTTTTGTGGCAGTATTTTTACATATCATGAATGAACACCAATCGTTAATCACACGCAACGTAATATTACCGTAATTGGTATAGTACAGGTGTGATGGTTCAAATACCAAAATGGCAACAGTAACAAAAAGACTTCCCTGGCGGCGATGATAAAATACGAACACGGAGCCAACAGATGAGGTTTCAACTGGTACTGGTATTATTATACTCTGCAAACATCAAGTACAATAACGCGGTAAAAATCCACTACTCCAATAACTAGATACTTAAACTCCGATACAATTCAACGAGATCTCCGATCTGATCTCAGTGCTGAACAACTCCCCTATATATACCCACACTGTCTATAAATAGACCATTACATCAGCATACATAATGAGTCTGGAACTTACTACAAATTTCTAGAATGTTCCATTACCTTCTACAGTGCCCTATTACCTATTCAACCAACTTCTAAAAATTCCACCCAAACACAGTACGGTTCTAGAACATTCTCAGTCACACGGAAGTGGTAAACAAGTCGTATGCGACATACCTCCCCTCTCAAGAATATTATAACATATAATATTACATGACTAGCAACGACGTCAATGATACGAATACGACAACAATTTTAAATAAAACAACAATACAATATATCAAATCGAACTGAATAAAGCTCTGAGTACAAAAATTCGAAAATCACATACAGTAGAATATAATAAAATATGAAATAGTCATAAACGAATAACATTCTACTATACTGTTCAAAAGTTCTTCAATCCATCAATCTACTCAGGTAGTCCGCTACCACATTGTCCCGTCCAGGAATATCCTCAACACGATAATTATATCCTTGCAGAGTCATCACCCATCTCATCACTCGGTCATTTGCAAACTTGGCTTTATCCAGGTAAGACAATGGTTTATGATCCGTCTGCAAAATGAACTCCACACTGGCTAAATATAGGCGAAATTTATTCACGCCCCATACAATGGCTAAACATTCCCTTTCTACAGTTGAATATTTCTTTTCTGCATCGGATAACTTCTTACTTGCATACGCAACTGGATGAAGCTTCTCACCATGATTCTGCATAAGTACTGCTCCAATTCCTACCTGAGACGCGTCCGTCCGCAACACAAATGGTTTCTGTGGGTCTGGTAACTTCAAAATTGGTTTGCCCAATAAGTATTCCCGCAAAGTGTTATATGCTTTCTCCTGGGCCTCTCCCCATACAACTTTGTTGGGTTGTCCTTTCCTTAGTAGATCACTCAGGGGTGCTGCAATAGTTGTGAATAAGGGGATGTGGTCTCTGTAGTAATTGACCAGCCCAAAGAATGATCGGACACCTTTCTTGGTCGCTGGTCTTTGCGCTTCTCGAATTTTTTTCATGTTGTCGTGACTCGGACTCGCCCAATTGTGTCCAATTTCATGACCCAGGAATTCTACTGATGTTGCACCCAGAACACACTTGGATGGTCTAGCTGTTATGTCCGCTGCCCTCAGTCTTCGTAACAACTCAGATAATACTTGAACATGCTCATCCCAGCAGCTTGAATAAACTATCAGGTCATCTATATAGCTTCCAACCCCCTCCATACCTGACAATATTTCCCTGATTCCCCGCACCAGAGTAGCTCCCGAATTCTTCATTCCAAATGGCATCCTTAAAAATTCATAAGTTCCATCAGGAGTAACAAATGCTGTCTTTGGTATATCTTCTTCAGCTACTGGTATCTGCCAATAACCCTTACTTAAATCAATTTTCGACAGGAACTTACTATTATGTAGCCTCTGAAATATGTCCCCTGTTGTTACCATTGGCTCAGGGTCGGTTACAGTGACCTTATTTAATTTCCTATAATCTACACATATGCGATTCGATCCATCCTTCTTCTTTACAATCACCACCGGTGACGCATAGGGTGACGTGGACTTCCTGATTACTCCCATTTTTAACATGTCTTCAATATCTTGCCTAAGGTTCTCCCTTATTGCATATGGTAGTGAGTATGGCTTAGATCGTATTGGTGTATCATTTGTCAGGTCAATCTTATGACTGATTATCTTGGTCTTTCCTGGCAAGTCAGTAAACACCTTATCATAAGTATTGACTAAACCCACCAGTTCATTTCTCTGGATTTCTGTCAGGTCTGTACCAATTTGAACATCTTTACCTGACTCCTTGGGTTTACAAGTTCCTAACTCTAGAAGATCATCTTCATCTACAGCATTCTCTTCATCTGACTCGTTGCACCTCGCTGTAGCTGCGCGCACAGCATTCATCAAGTCTATGGCCGTATTTGGTGAGTAACTTGTCTCACTTCCATCTGGTTGAGGTGACATCTCCCTCTCAACATACAACTTTAACATATTTACATGATACGTCTTCACTTTGTCACCTACCCTCACTCGATAATCGTTTTCGCCTATTACCTGCTCCACCACATAAGGACCCTTCCACTGCATCAATAGCTTGTTGTTGTCAGTTGGCAGCAAAATTAACACCTTATCTCCTTCCTTAAGCACTCGTTTCTTTGTTTTACGATCATAGTAACACTTGTATCGGTTCTGTGCCTTTTGTAATTCCTCTTGAGCAATCTCTAAAGTCTGTTCTAACCGATCTCTCAACTCAAACACATACTGGTAACTATTAACTATCTCAGGAGTATCACTCTCTTCGGTCCATAACTCTTTAAGGATCTTCATTGGGCCTCTAACCGTTCGACCATATAACAGCTCAAATGGGGAAAAACCAGTTGACTCCTGTGGTACCTCTCTATACGCAAAGAGTAAAGCATTAATATACCCATGCCATTGCCTTGGTTGTTCATGGCACAACCGCTTTAACATCTTCTTCAAAGTGCCATTAAACTTTTCCACCAGTCCATTACAGATGGGGTGATAGGGCGTAGACGTCAGTCTCTTAATGCTAAGCAATCTTGATACTTCTTGCATGCATTCTGACACAAACTGAGTCCCCAGGTCACTTAGTACTTCTTCTGGAATCCCCAATCGGCTATAAAAGTCAATCAACGCCTCGGCTACAGTCTCTGTATCTATATTTTTAAGTGGAACGGCCTCTGGATACCGTGTAGCATAGTCCACCATAGTTAAGATGTATCGATGACCCCCGTCACTGGCTGGTGTAATTGGTCCAACCAAATCTATAGCCACACGCTTGAATGGCATATCAATTAAAGGCATCTTACCCAATGGGGCCTTCACAACTGATCCCTTTGAAACAGTCTTCTGGCACACATCACACGACCTACAAAAACTGGTAACATCTTGATGTAGCCCAGGCCAATAAAAGCTAGTCACAATCCGGTCTTCTGTCTTCTTTATCCCCATGTGTCCACCAAATATTGAATCATGGGCAATCTCCATAACACGAGTCCTCAGCAGTTTTGGCACAACCACTTGACGTACCGTCTTGCCTCCTGGAACTGAACGATCTCGATACACACGATATAGCAAGCCTCCATATACCTGGAACTCGGTTGTATGGTGCCCTCTCACTTCTGGTTCTCTCCTATTATAATATTTCTTCAACGATGTGTCTGCTTGCTGCATCTCGATTAATTTGTCTTTTGTTACATGTGCTCCAGTCTTTACATCACACACTTTGAGCGGCTTCACCTTACCAGATTTCTTCGCTTGTGCTCTGGTTGTTACTGCTCCACTTACATTCCACACTGGATCCGGGTCATCTGGTGGTCTTGCTCCGGGCACATTCCCAACAATTAAATCATAGATTGGGTCCTGCACACATAATGCTTCCACCGTGCCTCTCAAATATGGCGTATCAATTTCCACCATGGTGACTGGAACCCTTCTTACAGTACGATCAACCATCAACATATGACCCATCTTTTTTGTATACTGGTCATCTGGTACCAAGCTCTTCTTGACTATAATGCCATTACACCCAGTGTCTCTCAACATGGTCACAACTGTGTCACCAACCTTCCCTTGACCCACAGGCAAAGTCCTGTCCTCCACAATGCCACTCCGTTCCATACATGCACCATTCACAACCTTTAACTGCTCCCCCGATGCTAACAACAAATGGTCCTTCTCAACCATTTTAGGCACGTCACCGTTAATTTGAACAGCACAGCTAGCACTGATATTAGACTCCTCTTTAACCACTGCAGCTGCACCAGTAGTAGTGCTGGGTTTGACACTCTTTCTTTCTTGACCCCTGTGTTGTCCACTACGGCAGAACTTAGCCACATGTCCTATAGCACCACACTGAAGGCATTGTCCACCTTTGTCATGGTTGACATCAGTAACACGGGATGGACATTGTACTGCTCGATGACCAACACCCTGACACACATAACACCGGATACTACTACCCTGTCCCACATCAGTATTTCTAATGGCTGTCTTATTATCGTTACGCCTCACCTGGTCCTTTGTGGATAACTGTCGACCATGTGCCACTAGGTACTGCTTTGCTATTACTGCCAACTCATCTAAATCTTTGGGTGCTCTTTCTTTAAGATAAATTGCAAGATCTTTTGTACAGGCACCAATAAACTGCTCCTTCACCATCAAGTCGGTAACACCATCATATGTTGCTGCAGTGCCTGACAACTCAACCCATTTAGCAAAATAATTCTTAAGCAGCACAATTAACTGGTCAGGACTCTCGGAACTTTCAGGTTTAATTTCACGGAATCGCTTCCTGTACCCATCCTCTGTGAAATCGTATCTTGTCAACAGCGCCACCTTCACACGATCATAGTCAACTGCATCAGTGTTGGACATCCTGGAATATACTTCCAGTGATCTACCAGTCAACAGCGCACTCAATTTTGTGGCCCATCCATTTCTATGCCAACTCGCATTCGTTGCAAACCTCTCAAACCGCAATAAATAACTATCAAGTTCGTTCTTACCATCAACAAATGCAGGCAACTTTGGTGACTGTGCATCACTGACCACATTTCGTTGACCGCCAAAATCAGCCTGTTGGAGCCCCGGCATTGCTGCTTGCAGCTCTAATTTCCTCAACTCAAATTCTCTTTCCTTTTCTCGCTGTTCTGCTTCCGCTTCCAGTCGTAACTTTTCCTTTCTTTCCTCAATCTCCATTTTCTTTACCTCTGCTTCCCTTTCCTTTTCTCGCTGTTCTGCTTCCATTCGCAATTTCTCTCTTTCACCTGCTTCCGCTTCCAGCCGAAACTTGTCCTTTATCTCCATTTTCCTCACCTCTGCTTCTATTTGCATTTTTGCCTTTCTCTCTTCCCTCGCCGCTTGTCTCTCAGCTCGCTGAGAACTCAATTGCTCCAAAATAAATTTCCTTTTGTCTTCTCCAGTCATTCCCAGTTCATCCGCCCACTCCATCAACTCTTGCTTCGACATATCTTTTATCTCGCTGGCCATGCTGTCTTCTATATGTCTTCACTGTTCCCGGACGAGCCCCCAGATGTCACACGCAACGTAATATTACCGTAATTGGTATAGTACAGGTGTGATGGTTCAAATACCAAAATGGCAACAGTAACAAAAAGACTTCCCTGGCGGCGATGATAAAATACGAACACGGAGCCAACAGATGAGGTTTCAACTGGTACTGGTATTATTATACTCTGCAAACATCAAGTACAATAACGCGGTAAAAATCCACTACTCCAATAACTAGATACTTAAACTCCGATACAATTCAACGAGATCTCCGATCTGATCTCAGTGCTGAACAAATCCCCTATATATACCCACACTGTCTATAAATAGACCATTACATCAGCATACATAATGAGTCTGGAACTTACTACAAATTTCTAGAATGTTCCATTACCTTCTACAGTGCCCTATTACCTATTCAACCAACTTCTAAAAATTCCACCCAGACACAGTACGGTTCTAGAACATTCTCAGTCACACGGAAGTGGTAAACAAGTCGTATGCGACAGACATTTAGGTGAATTTTTATGTATCTATTACAAGATGTCACAAATTTAAAAGAACAAGATTGTTGACACTTGAGCTAAAATGGAATGTAGCAATTTCAAAGTGTTTTACACTATTATTTTTTTTATACAAATGTGTAAATATACGATGCTCGGGGGGGGGGGGGGCTTTTTATGCCTATACCAGTGTACACTTTATAGCTAGGAAGCTCAAAAAATAAAATGTAGAGTTGTTTACTATTCAAAATATATACAGATTTGTATGTACATAAATACACTATGCTAGAAGGCTTCGTGAAGAATATTGTAATGTATATCAAAACTAAGTTAGGGGGCCTAGTTAACAATACTTATGCAATATAATCTTTTGCTGATATTTTCTGTTTTATTATTTAGCAGAGCACACAAATGAGCAGCAAACAATTCAATTTTATTACATGTTTTAGTATATTGAAAAATAAAATGTCATTTTACAAAAGCTGTGTACATAGAACTATGTATATATCATTTGGAAAATCTCAGAATCAATGGGACATGGAAATTTGATTTTTATTATGATGCAATTGATTTCTACAGTAAAGGAAATAACAGTGTACCTGTCATTTCACTCAGTTAACTACAAGTAACTACTGAAGATACTGGAGACTATCGTTATTTTGATGAAAGTCAATTTAATGAATGAACAATACAAAAATATCTTTTTCTTCTTTAAAAGACAAAACAAGTTTGTAGTTTTGCAAAAAACCCAGAATTTCTAGCAAAACCTTTTTTTCATCATGATTTGAGGTTGTACACGTAAAAGTTGAGATGCATCATGGTGGGAGTGCCACCCTGCAAGAAATGTTAATAGACCCTAATCCTAAAAGTCAAGAATTTGTTGAGAGCGAAAACACCATTAGACGTTCTCTAAATATATATAGAATATATATATATTATATATATTATATTATATATATAATATATATATTTTATATATATATATAATATATATATATATATAGTGTTCCATTCTGTCCTGTCATTACATTCACTGTTCCACTGACTGTGGTATTTGGAATAGTGGATGGATGGCTGTAATGAATGGAACACATTTGGAAGAAAACTATTCGTGTGGCTCTCTCGCTCTCAACAAGTTCTCTATAGTCATTTGGAAAGGTGTGTAAGAAAACATGAACCATGCATGACATATACATTTGTTTCATGTA
The DNA here is from genome assembly GCF_978046115.1 of Saccoglossus kowalevskii. NCBI lineage: Eukaryota > Metazoa > Hemichordata > Enteropneusta > Harrimaniidae > Saccoglossus > Saccoglossus kowalevskii. Next base: position 4,867,013 of record NC_140649.1, on the reverse strand, counting down.
CAAGTACATCAAATCTACAGCTAGTTCCAAGCATTGACAGAAATTTACAAAGCTATATGAAGCATATATGTGGTACATATATACACAAGACGGGTGTGAAGGGAAGTCAAATATATGAACATTTTTTATGATTTTGAGTTTGATGCACTCCACCTCTACATGGGTCAATCTGTGTAAATATTCTAATTCTGACCCAGTAACTTCTTTCAGCAACTGAATTATCTAGACAACAATTTATTTCACGTACATTTTACATGAATTGCAATTACAAGTTCTCCAAAGAATCATCCATGATAAAAGTCATGATTTTTATCAATTTACATCATAGATTTATATGTTGTATAGCAACTGTAAATTTGATTGGTATCTCTGGGTATTGGATTTCAATATTTGTGCATAGATTGCCCAATAGGTGCATGTCAAACAAAGCCATGGAATAAAGGATTATGATTAATCAAACATTTCATGCCAAAATCACACAAGAAAAACACATTGGATATTTAGTTTTTATGTAAAAGTTATGAATACATTTTGTTCCAAACTTCTACCACATAATACAAGCATTTCAACACTTTGTGTTTTCACATACACATATGCACTTCAAACGTAAATTCCATTTGTTCAACATCCATATCACCTATACATGTTTTGTCCCAACCTTGCACCATACACAAGGCTTATAATTTCATATTGTTCGCATCATATTTATTTTGTATAGTTGTTATATTCAATAAATACACTTAAACAAATAGCTCAGTATTTTGCTTTTCAAATAGAAACTTTCTTTCAAGGGAATACAACAGGTTAGTTTATTTTGAAAAAAAAATGTACATAGGGCTTTTTGTCCCAGGGAAAATAGAAAAAAATTTGCCATTTTAATTTAGCCAGCCCATAAGTTAATGAAGAGAAAGGTATAGGAGTGGTAAATGTTTGTCTCATCATCATAGTTTCTTGTGATTACAATAACTCAAGCAATTCATATTTGATATCTTTAAACTTTATATTATAAGAGTATGACATCTTGCCCAGGTTCAATTGTGGTGAAACTGGCTTGTTTATTTTTAAAGGTATTGGAAAATGTTGCTACAATAAGTCAAACAATTTCTATTAGATCACTTTCAAACTTGAACATTTTTTCAACCACTATAAAATATTAACCAAGATAAATTTTAGTTTGATTTATTTTTGTGGATAAACATTTAAAAAAAAAAAAAAATTGCCTAAAATAAAACATTTGTTAGACATATAGTAAAATGCATATATTAGGCGATATTTACTGCTGTCGTGGGAACTAGATGTAATATTAAGATCCGTTACTTAGCTATGTTGTTTTTATGATGTAGAATAAATAATTGTTCTCCCCAAAAATTCTGGCTTTTCATTTTCATGCCATAATTTTACTGAAATATATTGATGTACTGTATGAGAAATTTTATGCAATTCATATTATATAATTCTATGAGGGACTGTAAGATTAATCTAGTACATGAAGTATTAAAAGTATTAATACATACCCAGCATTTTTTTAAATTGATATCAGTCAGACTATTAGTCAGTGTGCTTTTATTACAATTTTCTAATAGAAGATGATCAATGTGTCCTCTAACAGGAATGATTATGTAGGAATGTTGAGTGACAATATGATTCCAAAAATCAATCTAGTCAGCTTGGTGCCTGATAGCGAGAGAGGTATTCAAGTAAAAATAAAGATTGTAAGCTGCTATGTGTTTTTAAGAATATTTTGTTAATATTTGACATTCATTTTACCAAACTTGAAATTCCATAACTATAGTAAAGTGTATATCAATTAAAACTGGCCCAGTCATGGTAATTTTGTAATCTTGTATTTAAAATTCTGGTCTGATGTGAAATTACAACTATTTTATTCTGAAGCACATACAATTATTTATTCATGATATGCAGTGATGTTACAAAACACAGGAGTGGAATAAAAGAGTATGTGCGCTTGCATAAAGGAATCTATGCATCATGTCATGTATGCATTATAGTTGTGTAGAACAGAACAGATCAGATTATTGGTTGACAGCTTACAATTCACGCTACTCATTAGCATATCTATCATCTAAAACAACACTGTGACAACTATAGAGGGAGTGGCAGAACACACCAGTTTGCTGTCAACGCAGGAGATTCTTCAAACTTGTCCATAAAAGGTATTATAAAATTGCCAATACAGAGCCAGTCTACATATCAATGTATGATTTTCTGTCACTTCATTGTTGGTCCAGGGAATGTGCATTACTAGGTGGGTGTATGTGTGTCAGTGATACATCATATCAACTAAGAGAAGATAAATATTCAACATTTAAGATAAATAATGGGATGGGACAAAACTTCTGAAATAGAAAAAACAAACATTTCCAATTCTACTGTATGCATTTCATAGGTACGCAGAGTTGAGAACAAAAATGTGTGTGAGGCGCAGGTTTCATATTGATACATGCGATGATAAATGGCAAAACCTTTTTTCTTTTGGCCTAATTCATATTCCTATTTTTATTGTGTATGCTTTGAAAGCAGAAATTGGTTGTACATTCTTACAACATGAATGTGAGCGTCACTATCATATCATTATAGAATCTTAAATTTAATGTCAATACCGATCCAACACCCACCATTCACCATCAAATCTCTCACATATTAGTACAGTAATGCAAGCAAATTTTAGTCAGGTCATATGAGTAATGTATTCAAACATGACAGGAGCTTGGTTCCATGCTATACACACTCACATCATAGTCTCGAAAAACATCAAGTCTTCGAATATATTTATTTCAAATCTAAGATCATTGACGATGGATTTTCAATGTAAGATTTCCAGAGGTTGGAGTATCTGGACATCGTGGCGCCATCAATGACCCGGTGATCTGCTGACCAGCTAATGTTCATTGTATGTGCTTTGTAAACTTCATCTTTCTCGTTGAATCTTGGGACAACCTGAAAGAAATTAATTATAACAAAACATGTTATAAAAACCCTTGTAAGAAAGTTTATAATACAGTGTTTCTCAGGTTCTTTAAATAAATGTGAAAGTTATTTTTTCATATTTCACAAAATATTCGGCATAATTTTTTCACATTTTCCACAAATTTTGATCAGGGCCTGCAGATAACAAGAAAATAAGCCAATCTGGTTCAAAATTATATTATAGAAAAATGCATGAAAGTCTGCAAAATGTGGCACTAACATTTTGGAGTGAGTGGCATTTGGCATTTTTATAACCACAGAAATCCTGTGATTGAACTTTCAAGAAAATATAGGTTTGTAATATGTTAATTACTTCTATTGTAACAAGAAAAATATGTAAATTAAACAGTATTATTAAGAAAATTATTTGCTTTGGTTGAGCTGAACTCTGTAATACATGAAGTTATGCAGGTGCAGGGGGGATTGGCACGAGAGGGCGCCATCCGATCTGAATGGATCGTTTCGACATCAGTCGTCCATAGCCCATCGTCAAAGCAACAACGTTCTGTTTATGAAATAATTTCAGCAATAATTTTGTGCAATTTCTTTACAGAATAATTCTCAACAAAACTTAGAAACATTTCATAGAAAAATACAGGCTCCAAAATTACCGGTATGTCTATTACAAAACAATTCAACTGACAACCAGTTTGACGCCACAATTTATTGCTGGAGCCAGAGTTCTACGCGTGATTTTATTGCGTTCAAAACTGTTCCATTTCAAACTGCACATGCACACACACTTGTTTCTCAAATTACATACTAATTAGGTAAATTGTCACTGATAAAAGTCACCGAAAACATTTTGAGCAATTTTGAGAAATAGTACTAGAGAAAAATATAAATGTGTCTCTGCATTCTCCATGAACTTCGTAACTTGTTATGCCAAGGGTAAAGAGAAAACCTGTGCTTACTTTCAACAGTTAGCTGGAGTCCGATTGAAAAACGTGTCTCAAAAAAGAGATTTACATCATTTTTCCGATTATTTTTTCAGCTCGTAACGATAGAATCAGTCAATTTAGAACTATCATGTATGCTATCGGAAAGCATTTTGGCACAATTTTACTGAAAAGACGGGTTTTTCATTGCTCATGAATATAAATTTATGCAAATGAGACGATTATTTCAATCAATCGTGTCATGCAACTCCCCCCCCCCCCCCTGAAGTTGGAATCACTTCCCGATATCTCATATTCTTAGAGCTGGTTGAAACAAATTACACCATAGGTGTTGTGTTATGTTATACACATATTATCATATCATCTTCTGAAAACCTCCATGAAAAGCTGATATGAATGACATCCACAGACAATGTATTAAATTAAACTAATCAGATTAATACAAAAATAGAGAAATTTTCATTTATCAGAACTGCTACTGCTGTTTTACTTTATACGCCTCAGTACAGTAATCCAAATCTGTCTCATGGCCGTCTGATTTAACCTTTTCACCACCAGTTACTTCTATTCATCACAAATTCACAAAATAGTCTTGTCTACAGTCTGCACTTTCTTTCAGTAGATTGGAACAAAAATAGACAAATTTCTTGAGTAAAAACTGAAAATTGGCCTCTTGGCCCAAAAATTAGGGTTCATTGCCAGAAATATTGAAGAATATAAGAAAAAAGTGCAGACAAATTTGAGTGAGAATGTCTGGTGGTGAAAAGGTTAATTCACATTATGTGTTGTTGAGAGAAGATGCCTCTGATAAAAGATATGACAATAGGACATACCTGAATCCTACCGATTGCTCCTATAACTACTTCTGGTAAAACTAGAAGTGGTTTGGCATATGTACCACCAATCTGTCAACAAAGACAAAAACGATTCTTGTATTTAGTTGTCAAAACTATACATTATTATTATCGTATGAATGTTTACACAGTGGTCTCTTTTTTTAGAACTGCTTAAATCATGCTACAACTTTCACAGGCATTCTAGCAAATACTGAGAACTGACTTGATAAAATTATGTCAGACTTAGTCATAGTTTAATAGTCATAATCAAGCACCAGACTGTCAGCTATGTTTATCACTTTACAAGCATATACATCATTCCACAGAGTTCTATGCGAGTCATTGGAACAACATTGTGACCAATAGCGTCACAGCCACTCAGCCGCTATTAAATATTCAGTCGGAAAATGCATGTTTTACTCAACATGTGTCTTTGATTTTGTCAGAAAAAGCCAATCGTTTTTTATCTCATTTGGCAAGTCAAGACATTGCATGAAATTAATATAAAAGTGAAAACAGCGTGAAGACCATCACACATTGTGGAAAAGTTGAATTGCATTTCAGTTTACTGCATATAGCACATAATTTATCAAGGTCAGAAAAAAGATCAATAAAAAACAGTAGAGAGTGCAGTACAGAAAGTACAGTGTCCCTGAAACCAAAGAATAATCATGCCATTGAATTCATATATGGTAGTTGTGTAAACAAAAATGATAATCACTTACAGCTCCTATATTTGAGAAAGTAAAAGTACCACCAGTCAAATCATTGGTTCCCAGTTTACCGGATGCTCCTAGTTCCTGTAGTCTATTCAAGTGTACAGCTATTTCATATACTGATAAGGTTTCAACATTTTTAACATTTGGTACAATTAGACCATTTGGTGTATCCATGGCAACGCCAATATTATGAGCAGCCTATCAACAAAAGATAAGGTACACAGAATTAGACAAATATTCAATGTCAAAATAATTATGAAATAAAATGACATACATCAGTAATCAGACATGCATGATCCTTGTGTATATATATATATATATATATATATATATATATATATATATATGGTCCCTGTCTGATTGTCCCATGTATGTCCAGGGAGCAGCGTTGTGTCGTCACCGGAAGCGCTGACCCATCACAAACCTGTGTCATATGACGCCTTACTAGCCGATTTTGGCTAAAATTTCGCTCCGCAGCCTCTTTACAACAGTGTTTATACGCGGAACTTGATATTGCTTTTTACAATTTGGGTTGCCTTTGAATCACATATTTCAGTGAAATATTGTTTATAGAGTGAAATATTATTGTCATACATAATTCAATCTTTGAAAAAACAGAAACTAACACATAATAACGATAATCAAATTTGTGTTTCAAATTTCCGGTTTCAACTAGTTCGAAAATAGAACGTACTTGAGCGCAATAAATTCACGCGTAGAAGTCCATCCGAACCAGACTCTAGCAGCGTAAACTTATTGCAATTTGCGCAATTTGGGCCCAGTTTGTTCTTACAAGTTTTCTTTTATCATTATTTAGTAAACAGGTCTCTGAAACGATTTAATATATCCATAAAATACGTGGCAATCGACAATTGAATTCCAAACGTTCGAAATTTCGAACAAACTCCCGGCACACCTAGCGCGATATGCGTCAAATCGGTGTAGAAGACGCCGAACTGCAGCGTCAATGCAGGGAGCAGTTCATGACATTTTGTGAGAGGAAGAATAGGGGATTTTCTGTTCACTATAAGGACTTGTGTAATGTGCAAACTGAATGCAAAAAAAACAAATTATTTGATTTTGAACTTAAAATTTCTTTTTTTTGTAGATTAATGTTGAAATGCTGATCTGTCAGGAGGGACATGACATTGAAGTACCCTTAGCAACATCAAATGTGTATAGCACATTATTTAATGTGAAAACACAGAAAAAATCAACACCACTAGACAATGCTATGACCTTTGTTTGCCTTGTTTTTAAAATACGATTTCACTAACAACTCAGGATCTCACAGTGAAGGAAAGACAACAAAGTCACAATAAAGAATAAATTGTATTGTCGTAGTGATGAAGACACAGAAAAGTAATGCTACGAATTGATAGACATATCCAGACAAGGCTGTCCTGAGATGCTTGTATTGACAGTGCAAGATGTGAACGAAAATGTAGAAATATTAATTGCCACAAGAGGCTGCCAACACCATCATAGCAAGCTCTTTTCCCTAAATTTCCAACTCAGCTGTCCTGATCCAAGCAATTGTTCTCTGTTCACTTTAGCATATTGCAAAGGTCAAAAGGAGGCTAGCAGAGGTCTGCATTAGACACACTGATTGTAGTACATCAATTCAGTGTTTCTATCCATGTCTAAGTCCCTGAATCAAACTCACCTTGTAAATCAAATTTTCACATTTCTCATCCGTATGTGCATTTAAGGAGGGAAAGTGGAGTAAAGCCATTGATGCAGCCTGGTGGTCAGAAAGAAAAACATAGCATAAGGATTAAAACTTTGCCTTAATACTTGGACAAATCAGTGATGGTTAAATCTGCAAGATAAAATAGATTAATAATTACATGCAAACTATTTTTAATGATCCATTCATTATTTATTAAATAACCAATGTTACAATTGTTTTCAAGAAAATATGAATATTTTAAATAAAATACACATAAATTTGCATGGTATGGCATGCATAACTGCTCAAAAGATTTACCAGTGTAAGCACTGTTTGCATACTCAATGAGTCATTCGACCTGTCACGATGATTTCCATGCTTTGCCAAAATAAATATGTGTAACAATTTAACCTTATGCAGTATAAAATATATAGTAAATAATTAGTAATTTCCTGTGACAATAGTTGCAATTTTAAACCAAATCTCTGTTATAACTGAAACAGTGCCATGTTCATGCATTCAAACAAACATTGAGTAATTTAGTCCACATGTCAAGGATATTGGTTTTTATACAAGAAGAAGATATATCAGCAAAATAAGAAGAATACATTGTTATAGTTTTTACAGGAAACTATAAATTTACCTTTAAAAAGAGGGGCATATAAGACAACCTAATCCCCCTGGAAGCACCAATCTCTCGTAACCTCTTTCTCATTTTTACTAGTTCTGTAACATCTATTTCATCAGAGTAACCAAAGTGGGGGACTTGGTTTGCCACATTCATTGTTTTCACCATCACTTTCATGAATCCTGTGATTGGAACTGTCTTGTCTTTACCTGTCACTGTCACTGGTCTCGTTGGTGGAGCGGTAGCTGCAGGGGGTGATTTAACTGATGGAGCAGCTGTCTTTGGTTTAATGGTTGACGGCGATGGTGGTGGGGGAACAATTTCTTGTATAGGAAGAACTGAAACAAAATAAATATAAAATTTATTTGTTTTGAAGATGGAAGACTGAAAGCTACAATAAATGCTTCAATAAAAAGATTACAGTGACAACAAACTTAAAATAAATATAATATTTACTCACTAGGTGAGGGTCTACCTTCTTTTACATATTTTAGTATATCTTCTTTTAATATACGACCATCTTTTCCTGTTCCTTGTACATTTATTAAATCCACCTATAAAATAAAAACAACACACCCATTCTTTTTAAACAACTGAGATCCAAATATTCACCATTTCTCATCTGTTGCATTGTATCATTTTAATAGTAATGTAACAGTTTTTACAGTAGTATATCAACCCTGCTTCAGAGCACATAAGTAACAAGAATTGTGAAAATCATGGAAGAAACACTGCAAAACTCAACAGAAGCTCATCTACATGCAGCTGAGGAGATTACCTGAAGTGTTCAATATATAAAGCAGTACCGGTAATGTTTAAATATACATTGCATAAATACTGTAGAACACGTTGAAATAGCTGCATGCAATTTTAGCAGATTTGACTCTTGGCATGAATTACCAGAATCTTAATCTAGCTAAAGTGTTGACTATCTCATTGTGAGAATATACTTTATGTTAAATTAGCTACATCTTGAATTAGCAAAATCACAGATTAGCTAAATTAGCTAAAATAACATGCTAGCTAAAAAGACATTGTTTTACAGTAGTTTATTCAAACATGCTTACAGCCATTGACATGTTACACCTGTGGATTTAAAACAATACCAGTTTTATTATTATTTACCTAACACAAACATACTGTGGAATACTTTATTTTCGCTGGAATTAATTTTCGCTGAAAAGGCTTTTTGGGCGTTTTGCTTGGAATTTATTTTCACTGATTTTTCATGAGTTTAATGTGAAATATAGGAAAAAAAGTATATTCGCTGGATTTTATTTTCACGGAATCATCCCTTCAGCGAAAATAGCGAAAATAAATTCCAAGCAAAAATAAAGTATTCTACAGTATTCATTATCTTTTTTTCACTACCAATATGTTTTCTAAATACAGGTCATTTCAATGTAATACTAGTATTAGAACGAACAAAACAGACATTATACAACATATTATTTTGTGAAGCTTGGAAGATAGACTTTTAAATGTTTATTTTGTATTTGGTTTCATTTTGGGACCACACAAATTTCATGTACAATTATAATTTGATTCAAAGATGTACAAGAAAATTGAACCAATAATCTTACATATCTGTTAACGTACAAGGTGGGTATACTATGTGATATTACGCAATGCACAACATACATGCATTAGCTATATGCATAAAGTCAATTGTGCAATATTGAGTTACAGCAAACAATATTTACCGAATGTTCCCTTGCTATCCTGCGTACTGCTGGCGTGGCCGGCACTTTATTACCCCCTAGTGTCTGCTGAGTTTGTCGTTCAAATTCATGATCTGAGTCAGAGTCAGTGGATACTTCTACTTCTGTAACCTCTGAGAAAATAAAATTACATTGTACATTTTTACTCATACATTGAATGACTTCACAACAAGATAAACCATAGCATAAAAAGGTTTAAAAAACAAAATTACCGGCATGTTAGAATCATCAGAAGGAAACTAAATTATAGGATTATAAGTAGTGTTAACGCTACACAAAGCTGGACAAAGATTTGAGCCAATCTCATATTTGATAGACCCAATTGTGTTCAAATGGGATGAAACATTGGTCAGCATGGACCAGAGTCCAAGGCACTAAAAGCCAAATGATTACCAAGACTTTTCCAGACTTTTTCCCAAACTTTCTTGCATTTTCCAAGACATTTTGACCCTTAATTCAGGCCAATATCATCACTAAAGCTCATCAAAGAGGATACGGTAGGTCTCTGGAGAAAACAGGTCTTATTAAAAATGAATTAATAACTATGTAGAAATTTAAACACTTTTCAATGATTTTTTTTATTTTCCCTGTAATTTAAAGACAACTCAAAGACTAGGGTCTGTAAGGGTGTATACATTGAATATCTCACGCGAAACAAAAAAGGTACATGAATCGCAAGATGATCACAAAATTGGGAAGAAAAACGCACATTTCTAAAAGTCCTATTTTGTGTTTATCTCAGATTGATTTTGGTATTGTCTTTGCTAGCAAAGCGTTATATCGTACATGTACCTGCATTTTGTGTTTTTGGATGCAGCTAAAATCTATGTAAACATTTCTAAGCACCCACAGTGTTCTATGATGTGATCAGTTAAAACTACATGTACGATTGTTTGACACTCACAGAGTGGGATCCTATTCAAAGCACAAAAATTCACTTCTAATGAAATCTTCATCGCAAATCACTGCACATGGTCACGACAGCTGTATACTTGATAAAAACGTTTTTGGCTTTCATCAACCAAAACCACTATTTAACTCGTTACTCTTGCTCTGTGTCTTTGCATGAATTCTTTAATTTGGAGATACACTTCTAATAAGCAAACACAATAACACTAAATCCTGAAATTTACCTCCAGATTCATCCACTTCAATGTCGATAAGAGCTTTCCCCACAAGGGCAGTGTCTTCAACATCATAGTATAACTTTGTAATTTTTCCATCATATCGACTTGTTATTGTCACTGAAGCTTTATCACTTTGTACTTCACAAATACTATCAAACTGACTTACAACGTCCCCCACTTCACAGTACCTACAAAACAAAATAATGGAATTCGTGAGGACAACATTTTTCAAAAGTCACTGATACGCTGTGTCATAATGATCCCAGAGAAATTTTCACAATTCTTGCTAACAAAGCACTTGACCAGGTAAAGGTTAAAAACGATACCTTTGCTTGACGACACATGAAAATAAAAACAACATGGCCACCAGTCAGACATTTTGAATCAAGTCATTAATCAAACTGATGTGCATTTATTTAGTAATCCACAGGCATGCCTGAGAAATTGTGAATGTTTTCAAATTTGGTGATTTTTTTCACAAAAATGGTCCTAGTTAGATAGATTTTTACCAAAATCAAAAAATAACTAAAGAAAATATTCAACTCACTATATATTGCCTTTGTACAGAATTTAAACCAAATCTGTAAAAGGGTATCTTAGAAATGTATAAAAACAAAATGGCTACTAGTTGGCCATGTTGAATCAAATAGCTCAGTTAGGGTCAAAGACCCATCATGAGTGATGTCAGTAGCAAGTCTGAATGAAATTGGTCAAAGCATGTCTGAGAAATAATGTTGGGCACACAGCTAGTTGGACAAGATGCAAAATACAAGTCCCTGTTAAGGACTGCATAACGGCGGGGACTAATATGTTCATCATGAAGTTCAAAGTAACAAAATTTGAAAGTATACATTCTATACATTAAAATGGCTGCCTTTCTGCCATCTTGAATCAGATTGCAAAGAAATGCATGTATGTGTTTGTACTAGGGTAACCCTCTATCTATTTTGGGACACAATAAAGAATAAATTCTTAGTGAAAAATAAATAATGTTAAACAGAACTACGTACCATTCTTTAAGTTTGACTTCTCTAATTCCTTCACCAATGTCAGAAAGTTTGAATTGTATAATTTCAGCTTGACATGTGGATGTTGTGTGTACAAATCTTGATATAAACATAGTTTTCTGATGTTTCATCAGTTGTCTCCGGGACAATGAACACAACATGGCATGACATCTTTGTTGTCTCCATGGTATCAAGGTTCTAACTGACCTACACAGATGGAGCTGAAGTAAAAACAACATTTTGTGGTTACTGACAGTAAGAGTTTTATTATTAACCCCCCCCCCCAGTACCATTAACAATAATGGCCTTCAGTAACATCATAAACATAACCCGAACATTTCAATCTTAGAGCCAATTTAGAGTCTAATTTAGGTTTTCCATAGTCATTGATGCCTATTCAAGAGTATGATGTTTATTATGGGTACCGTGAATGGGTAAACTGCGTTTCAACAATGAGCTGTTATCATCGTAAACAGTTTTTTTCAATACTCAGTTTATCTTTCGAAAACAATGAATTTCTTGAAAACAAAAATCATGCCATTTTCCTATCAAAATCAAAGCTAAAAGGTTGCACTGCAACATCGGTAAATCTCTTTCGTGTTGCATTCACAGTCAAAGGTTACCGGTACTCGTGTGGATGGAAAAAAACATGGCAGATATCGTATTGCATCAAGCATTTACATGTGATCGAAATAATTCGCTTAAAACTAAGTTGAATTTTACTTGCATTTCATAACAATTGTATGTTATTATAATCACTACTGAGTAATACAAGGTAATACAACAATTTCAACACTTCAAAAACAAGTCAGTTATTCACTTGTGAAATGCACCATGACCGGATTGTGCTACCATAATGATTCGCTACTAAGCAATGAATTCATGTATGTTTTTATTTGAAACTTGATTAAGAATATACTTTTAGTTACCAACAAAATTAAAAAATTAAATGTATACTACATTAAATATTTTATCTACATTATATATTTGTTTATGTATTATGTATTTTTGATTGACTGTAATTTTTCAACATTTCGTGATGCCTATTATTATTATTTACTCTTTCTCGACGCCTAAATTAGAGTGACATCTATTCAAAATATTATACGATAAGTATACGCCATGTAGCATTTCACACTTTATACCAACATACAGCAGTTTATTCTATTCCCCACATTTCACAGACTTGGTAGGAGTAATTAGCAGATACTGACAGCTACAGTACACACAATATTGAAAGAACAATTCAATTTGTTAAAGTTCAGCTATAAAAAAAATAACAGGCAATCAAATTAAGATAGTATCTGATACCATACCATCAATAGATGTGTCATTGGTCAAAATGAATCATATTGATGTAGTGATCTTGAAAAACATCATATTTTATGAAAAATTTAAGGAAATCAGGGGCCACAACATTTATATTTGTGCCTTAATTACCTAAACAGTCACATAATTTTATTGTTTTCTTGAAGACCAACCTTCTCAGCAGTCAACAAGCTGACACCACTTGAATTTGGAGATTCCATTTTGACTCAGGATCTCTACAAAGTCTGCTCTTCATCATACAAGTACTGAAGCAAGCAGATGTACAATTTAAAAATAATGTGTAAACAAAATCTCTGTCCAGGAGGAAACTAGTGACAGCAGTACTACCGTTAACAAGTTGTTTTAGTGGAAAGTCAGGGCGCATTAGTGATATGAGTGAACAATGTATAACTTAATAGTACAGTCCAGATGGAAGTGATTTTTGTTTTGATCGGAAGCGTACTTTTACTGTTGTCACCTTGGCAACAAATCTTTTCGAACGTGCTGAATTTAATTTCTTGATTAATCTGGTTCTACAACTTCCTGCTTTTAATGAAGGACACTTACACATGTACATTTGTACCAGCAGAATGTGAACTTTACCCAGTTTGAACTTGTCAGACGATTGTTCTATTATTAGCGTGCCTTGTGATCCGCTCGATGCGTTCACTATGTTGGTCAATGTAAACAAAAATGAAATGTCAAATACCAGTACTTTTCTTGATGACACAAATCACCGAAAAAGTGAAACGCTTGTTATAGTAGAGAGGCTAGACGATAAACCGACATGCATTCATTAGTCGAGTTACATAAATCATTGCTTTATCAGCTGAACGGTGTGCACTGTAGACTTGCAACGCAACGCCATTCGTATGCCATAATTATTAAACCTATCCGCATGCCATGTTTGTTAAACCATTTCACAGATATAGGAAATCGTCTGCTTACCGCTGTTGTTTGGCGAATAATGGGAAATAACACAGACCCTCGTCTGCACATAGCTGCCATTTTGAGCTGAATTCGACACTACGCAGGGTCATTGCGCAGATCCGAAGACCAGCCCACGACAAACCCCCGCGGTTATCAAAATATTTCGAAGCTTTCATGTGCCAATTCTCCAATATTAAATTGTTAAATTAAAAACCGGTCCACAGTGTACGTAATCATTAGGTTTTACTGCTGAAATCTGCATTGACTTTCGGAGCAGTGACACCTTATATTATACTTCCGTTTGACCTCACGTGTATATTACACGTTGTTGTAGCACTATGGTGCAATCTTGATATTAACCACACGTGATTTTGTTGGAGCCTGTGAACACTTGTGTGATATACCGTCAGTAGTTATACTAATATGGCATCAAATGAACCAGTTTTAGTCGACGGGAGCATGAAAGAAGGGGTACGTACGGTATAATAATTTAGATTTTAAACTTTAATATTTTGACAGATTGGAAATTTTTAAATTTCAGTAATTGTGAAATGTGGACTTCCTGAGTATCTAGATTATTGGCATTATACGTCCTTGGTTACTATTCACTGTGTTCCAAGGTGACACGCCCACTTTTATATCTAAATACGCAGTAGCCGAGCTGTGGGTCCAAAGCTCTGCATGTGTCAATATGATGGTATATTAAACGTACATGATATTTGTATGGTCTGTGTCGACACAGTAGAGCTATTGACCCACACAGCTTAGCAGTAGCCGAAATCTCCTTAGGAACGAAAGAAAGACTTGTTTTTGTCCTTAAATAATATTCCCTTCTTTCTTGTCATCGTTTCCACTGTTCCAAATGCCAGTGTTGTATAAGGTAGAGTTGAGGCATGGAGCTAAGCTCCATGGTTGAAGTAACAGCGAATCTGTAACGCAAGTTTCTATCTTAACAGGGTGGTCAAATACTAAGGATTTCATCAGCGCTTAGCTGTTTACTGTGTCGACCAATCACAGTCAATAATATTAGAGCTAAAAGAAGTAATCCAGGTCTAAGGTACTGGTGCATTTTAATTTAGTTGTTTACAATTTCTGAGTAGACTCCTGTGTTGTTGCAAGAACTAATCTTAAAAATTCTTGTTGATATTTAGACATGAAAACTTACCTTTCCCAAACACAAATAAACACAATACATGGTAGTCATGGTGACCAAAATCTGTTCCACAGTGGCAATTGATGCCTAGATTTCCATGGTCAGATTGTGACGACTGAACTTGCCAAAGATCAAATTATGGCAAATGCTCTCCTCATTGAATCAACCAAAATGTATTCTTTTGATTTTTTTGATAATTTCTGATCATTAATTCCTGCACATTTTTAATACCGCAGTAGTACTAACAATTTGACCAGCTTTGTAGTTGTATTTTTGATTGACCATGAAATATCTTGTACTTAAATCAAAAGATGTAAGAATACATGTGTATTTATTTTCAGACCTCAGCATATGACAGGACTGCAGCTTATCAATGATCTATGTGCTGGTAAATTACAAGGTGGTAAGGTGGGATCCACAGAAATCACATTCTTACCTTCAAAGATACAATCAGGAAGATTCCTTGCTGACACAAAAACTGCAGGGTACAATAGAAAATGTTTTTTTTTGAAATATTGGTGCTGCCCTGCTTCTACTAATCTTTCTTCAGCAGCTATCAAAATGGTTTATCATTTATCAATACCAGTATATCATTTCAATTTTCTCAAAATATTTGTTTTTTCATTATATTTACAAATTTCTCAAATTATATTTTGTACAAATTCGTTGCGTATATATGAAGGAAACATTTTTCCTATTTATGAAAATTTCAAAGCTAATTTCGACATGTTCTATGTAAAACTGAAACTGGTTTAGCAAGATATCTGCCATATTACTGAATTGATTCTGACTCTCTCCATGGTATGCAAATAATGTTAAGATTGTTTTTGATTGACTTTTTAGCTTCACTGTCGACTTTCTCGAGCGGAGCTTATCATACGAGTGATTGTCCGTCGTCGTTCGTGTCAATGTTTTACTTTTTCGACTTCTTCTTGAAAACTACAAGCCTGAATGCTTTGATACTTGATGTATTTGTACCTTGGGTAGACCTCTCTTAGATTTGTTCATTTCATGGTGATATCTTCAATTCTCTAATTTTGGTGAATATTTTTGTAATTTTTGGTAAAAAGTGATATTTTCAACTTCTTGTTAAAAACCGCAAGTCCAATTGCTTTGATATTACAGATATAGGTACTACATGTGGACCTCTCTCAGATTTGTTCATTTTGTAAAGATATCTTCAATTTTCTAATTTTGGTGAATATTTTTGTCATTTTTGGTAAAAAGTGATGTTTTCGACTTCTTGTTAAAAACCTCGAGTCCAATTGCTTTGAGTTTACATATATAGGTACTACATGTGGTTCTAACCCAGATTTGTTCATTTCATGATGATATCTTCAATTCTCTAATTTTGATGAATATTTTTGTAATTTTTGGTAAAAAGTGATATTTAGGACTTCTTGTTGAAAACTGCAAATCTAATTGCTTTGATATTACATATATAGATACTACATGTGGACCTCTCTCAGATTTGTTCATTTTGTGATGATATCTTTAATTCTCTAATTTTGTTGAATATTTTTGTCATTTTTGGTAAAAAGTGATATTTTCGACTTCTTGTTAAAAACCGCAAGTCCAATTGCTTTGATATTACATATATACGTACTACATGTGGACCTCTCTCAGATTTGTTCATTTTGTAATGATATCTTTAATTCTCTAATTTTGATGAATATTTTTTATTTTTGGTAAAAAGTGATATTTTCCACTTGTTGTTGAAAACCGCAAGTCTGATTGTTTTGATACTACACATATTGTTAATTTTCTAATGATATCTTCTGTTCTTTAATTGAAATGTGCACTGCTAATAGCGGAGCTATCTCAGCCGAGAGGCTGCTTGTTTTGTTATAGTTTGTTTGTTTATTGAAGTACTATCTTGTTAAAAAACCTAATCGGGGAAGATCTCCATATCAAAAAGAGCACATCTTGAACTGCTTAGTTATTGGTCTGATGCAAATAGAATGCAATGTCCATGTGTGGTCAGAAATTTAAAGCGCATACTGGAACCTGTTTTGCTGTCTGTTACATGTATTATTCTAAATCCTTACTTTCAGGAGTGTTTGTTTACTGGTTCAGTCTGCGTTACCTTGCATGCTGTATTCTCCCTCTACCAATGAGATGATACTTAGAGGGGGTACCAATGCTGAGATGGCACCTCAAATTGACTATACAAGCATGGTAAGAACATGATACTACACACTTTCCTCCCCTAAACATCTATTACTGGGGTACTATAAGTTACATTTTTTTTTTCACCACCAGTTTCCTTTTTCGGTTATAGTCTGCACGTTCCTTCAGAAGATTGTGACAAAATACACATATTTTTTTTATTAAAAACCGACAATCAGCGGAAATTTTGTCTGTATATTACAGACAAAAATGGGCGAGAAAGTCTGGTGGGGGAAAAGGTTAATCCCAGTGATAGATTGTTTTAGGGCAGTAACCCCTAAAAAAGTTATGTTTCTGGTCAGCATGCGTACCACCAAAAAAAGTGCAGGTCAACCTCTTTTTCCCAACTTATTTTGCCACTAAAAAGCACCCTCTGTTGCCAAATTGTTGAAACCTGTAAAACATGTGGCTTGTAAAATATTTAATCCAAAAAAAATTACTTCGCTTCTGAAAAACAATTTGACCAAATCCATTTGCGAGATCTAACATTCTCTGTTGATATATTTTGTTGTAATATAGACATGGAGATAGAAAAAATACATTTTTTAAATTTTGATATGGTAGTTTATGGATGACATTTGTTATTTTTTCTATAGGAATATTTGTCTTGTAATGCAACTTGTGTTGCCATGTTTAGTGTTTGGTTCAGGGAATTGTGTGGTGTCTTTATATGGTGGCACTAATACAGATATGGCACCACCCATTGACCACTATGACATGGTAATAAAACATACCTTGTATGTTTACTGTATTTGCTCTATTAATCGCTAGTTCACACGATTACATAAACTACTGAAGTGTTCTCTATAATCAAAATAAGCACCGTTAATATTTTAATGATTAGAAAAACTTTAAAAAAAATGTTTGGTTTATATGTATATTTTAATAGAGCAAATATGATATTGGCATTATCAAATTTTGTGCATTTCCAACTTCTTTTTATATTTTTCTAATTCAACAGTTGTTGCCAAAATAAACTTTATTGTACATTGTCCCTTGTTGTTATGACAAAGTGTCAATAAATTATCAACTGTTTCCCTGGCATACCTAGGTTGATGTCATTCTGACTTGGCTAAGTATTTGACATAATGAATACAGGTGAAAACAATTTAAACATAACCAAACCAAACCAAATATTTAGATATGGTATCACAATTTTCATGGATGTTTATACCTGTGTTTTGTGCAAAATGCAGTTTGGTGATGATATATTTTTATCTGGATTTTGTGAACAACAGCATAAAATACAACCATAGTGTAAACATTAAGGAAACCCGGTCATTTGTTTTAATGGTATCTAACTATCTCTACTCTAACAGTTACAAACAGTATGCAAAGAACCATTTTTAAGTTGAAAATTTGTGTTCAATGTTTTATGATATGGAAATCAACGCAGGATGGCATTTTTGTTGCGTATCACCATGTATGATTAATGATGGTCATTATAATAATAATATTTATTCAAATTGCTCAAATTCTAATTTTCTATAATGGAGTGAAATTCATTTATTTCAGGTGTTTCAACCAATTGCCGAAAAGTTTGGTGTGAAGTACAACTGTAATATCAAAAAAAGGTATTGTACAAAAATACTTTATAGTGCTTAAATTTATTTTAAATTGTGTGTCAGACACCAAGGCAAGTAAACCAGCCCTGCATTAATTGTTATTGAAGCATAAGATTTTATCAGACCACTGGGAATAAAAGTTTCGATTTTCACCAGCCCAATTGAAATTACCCGTCCGGGGCATATCTGAGCAGGCAGTAATTTCACACACTGCTTATACAATTATTATATTCAAGGAAATTGAACTGATTCAATGTAGCAATCTGTATTTAGTATCTCAACAAAGTAATAATTAATGATCATAATATATCTTTGGTAATCTTTATATATCATATTTGTTAGTCCCCGTTTGGACACAGTCCGAAAACGGGGACTTATGTTTTGACCTCTGTGTGTGCGTGCATGCTTCTATGCGTGCGTTCATGTGTGCGTCCGGACCTGTATCTTAGAAATGCCTGGACCAATCACAATCAAACTTCATACATACATCGTACATGATATTATACATATGCACGTCAATTTGTTTCACGATCTGATTGAAGATGGCCGAATGGCGGCCATTTTTGTGCTAAAAATCATCAAAATCGAGCATTTCTCGGCTGTTTACAGATGGATTTTGTTCAATCTTGGTATATACATTAGACATTATAGGACCTTGATGCACATCATTTGGTTTAACGATCTGATTCAAGATGGCCGAATGGCGGCCATTTTTGTGCTAAACAATCCTAAAAATCAACCATTTCTTGGCTGTTTACAGATGGAGTTTGTTCAAACTTGGTATATACATTAGACATTATGGGACCTTGATGCAAATAATTTTGTTTTTCAGATAAGATTCAAAATGACTGACTGGCTGCCATTTTGTATTAATGAATGTGGTTCTCGTGCCATATCTCTGACTTGCTTTCACTGATCATGTTCAAATAGATATATTGGTTTGACGATCCTATTCAAAATGGCAAAATGGTGGCCATTTTTGTGCTAAAAAATCATCAAACATCAAGCATTTCTGGCATTTATGGATGGATTTCGTTCAAACTTGGTACATATATTAGACATTACAGGTTCCTGATGCCCATCATTCATTTTTCAGATCAGATTCAAAATGGCTGTCTGGCGGCCATTTTGTTTTAATGAATGGGCTTCTAGACCCATATCTCCGACTTGCTTTGACTGATTATGTTCAAATTTTAAATATTCATTATACATCATCTCATAGATAAACATATATTGGTTCGACGATCCATTTCAAAATGGTCGAATGGTGGTCATTTTTGTGCTAAAAAATCATCAAATATCAAGCATTTCTGGCATTTATGGATGGATTTTGTTCAAACTTGGTACATACATTAGACATTATCGGTTCCTATTGCACATCATTTATTTTTAAGATCGGATTCAAAATGGCTGTCTGGCGGCCATTTTGTTTTAATGATTGGGCTTTTAGAGCCATGTCTCTTAAATGCTTTGACTGATTATGTTCAAATTTTATATAATCGTTATACATCATGTTATATATATACATGTATTCAAAATGGTTGATTTTGAATGCTGTTCCAGAGCAATATCTCTCAATATGGACAAGTACTTTTTTGACGATCAGATACAAATGTAAATCATTTTAATGTTAAAAAATCATATTCCTGACATGGTTATATTCCAGCTATATTACTATAAACAAAACTATATATCTTAAATTTGATAACTAACTGGGACTGTGCCATGCATGGCTTGTATTACTAGAGGTTACTACCCTAAGGGCGGTGGTGAAGTGGTAGTTAGTACAACACCAGTAAAACAATTGCAGCCTATAAAGTTAACAGATTTTGGTAAAGTTACCAAAATATTTGGACGAGCGTTTGTCGCCGGAGTGCTGCCATTGAAGGTAAGTAATTAAAAGCTTGAAAACTAGCAAAGACACTTGCATATCTGACCTCAATGTTTTGGTGTTCTTTAGGAAAGGTTTACGCTAAATCAATAAATGAGTCAATTTTAAACAACTGAAACAATTTATATCTATAAGATAATCAACAAATTTCACTTCACAAATTACTCTGTGATGTCATATGTTGACAACCAGTGTGTGACTGTCTGATAACAAATGTCACTCACTGATCACACATGATTTGCTGCAATATCATTGCCCATATTTAACATGGTTTATTATCAGGAATTGCCCATATTTAACATGGTTTATTATCAGGAATTGCCCATATTTAACATGGTTTATTATCAGGAATTGCCCATATTTACCATGGTTTATTTTCATGAATTGCCCATATTTAACATGGTTTATTATCAGGAATTGCCCATATTGAACATGGTTTATTATCAGGAATTGCCCATATTTAACATGGTTTATTATCAGGAATTGCCCATATTTAACACGGTTTATTATCAGGAATTGCCCATATTTAACATGGTTTATTATCAGGATTTGCCCATATTTAACATGGTTTATTATCAGGATTTGCCCATATTTAACATGGTTTATTATCAGGAATTGCCCATATTTAACATGGTTTATTATCAGGAATTGCCCATATTTAACATGGTTTATTATCAGGAATTGTCCATATTTAACATGGTTTATTATCAGGAATTGCCCATATTTAACATGGTTTATTATCAGGAATTGCCCATATTTGACATGGTTTTATTATCAGGAATTCTCCATATTTAACATGGTTTATTATCAGGAATTGTCCATATTTAACTTGGTTTATTATCAGGAATTGTCCATATTTAACATGGTTTATTATCAGGAATTGCCCATATTTAACATGGTTTATTATCAGGAATTGCCCATATTTAACATGGTTTATTATCAGGAATTGTCCATATTTAACATGGTTTATTATCAGGAATTGCCCATATTTAACATGGTTTATTATCAGGAATTGCCCATATTTAACATGATTTATTATCAGGAATTGCCCATATTTAACATGGTTTATTATCAGGAATTGTCCATATTTAACATGGTTTATTATCAGGAATTGCCCATATTTAACATGATTTATTATCAGGAATTGCCCATATTTAACATGGTTTATTATCAGGAATTGCCCATATTTAACATGATTTATTATCAGGAATTGTCCATATTTAACATGGTTTATTATCAGGAATTGCCCATATTTAACATGGTTTATTATCAGGAATTGCCCATATTTAACATGGTTTATTATCAGGAATTGCCCATATTTAACATGGTTTATTATCAGGAATTGTCCATATTTAACATGGTTTATTATCAGGAATTGCCCATATTTAACATGGTTTATTATCAGGAATTGTCCATATTTAACATGGTTTATTATCAGGAATTGCCCATATTTAACATGGTTTATTATCAGGAATTGCCCATATTTAACATGGTTTATTATCAGGAATTGTCCATATTTAACATGGTTTATTATCAGGAATTGCCCATATTTAACATGGTTTATTATCAGGAATTGCCCATATTTAACATGGTTTATTATCAGGAATTGTCCATATTTAACATGGTTTATTATCAGGAATTGTCCATATTTAACATGGTTTATTATCAGGAATTGTCCATATTTAACATGGTTTATTATCAGGAATTGTCCATATTTAACATGGTTTATTATCAGGAATTGCCCATATTTAACATGGTTTATTATCAGGAATTGCCTATATTTAACATGGTTTATTATCAGGAATTGCCCATATTTAACATGGTTTATTATCAGGAATTGCCCATATTTAACATGGTTTATTATCAGGAATTGCCCATATTTAACACGGTTTATTATCAGGAATTGCCCATATTTAACATGGTTTATTATCAGGATTTGCCCATATTTAACATGGTTTATTATCAGGAATTGCCCATATTTAGCATGGTTTATTATCAGGAATTGCCCATATTTAACATGGTTTATTATCAGGAATTGTCCATATTTAACATGGTTTATTATCAGGAATTGCCCATATTTAACATGGTTTATTATCAGGAATTGCCCATATTTGACATGGTTTTATTATCAGGAATTCTCCATATTTAACATGGTTTATTATCAGGAATTGTCCATATTTAACTTGGTTTATTATCAGGAATTGCCCATATTTAACATGGTTTATTATCAGGAATTGCCCATATTTAACATGGTTTATTATCAGGAATTGCCCATATTTAACATGGTTTATTATCAGGAATTGTCCATATTTAACATGGTTTATTATCAGGAATTGTCCATATTTAACATGGTTTATTATCAGGAATTGCCCATATTTAACATGGTTTATTATCAGGAATTGTCCATATTTAACATGGTTTATTATCAGGAATTGCCCATATTTAACATGGTTTATTATCAGGAATTGCCCATATTTAACATGGTTTATTATCAGGAATTGTCCATATTTAACATGGTTTATTATCAGGAATTGCCCATATTTAACATGGTTTATTATCAGGAATTGCCCATATTTAACATGGTTTATTATCAGGAATTGTCCATATTTAACATGGTTTATTATCAGGAATTGCCCATATTTAACATGGTTTATTATCAGGAATTGCCCATATTTAACATGGTTTATTATCAGGAATTGCCCATATTTAACATGGTTTATTATCAGGAATTGCCCATATTTAACATGGTTTATTATCAGGAATTGCCCATATTTAACATGGTTTATTATCAGGAATTGCCCATATTTAACATGGTTTATTATCAGGAATTGCCCATATTTAACATGGTTTATTATCAGGAATTGCCCATATTTAACATGGTTTATTATCAGGAATTGCCCATATTTAACATGGTTTATTATCAGGAATTGTCCATATTTAACTTGGTTTATTATCAGGAATTGTCCATATTTAACATGATTTATTATCAGGAATTGCCCATATTTAACATGGTTTATTATCAGGAATTGCCCATATTTAACATGGTTTATTATCAGGAATTGCCCATATTTAACATGGTTTATTATCAGGAATTGTCCATATTTAACATGGTTTATTATCAGGAATTGTCCATATTTAACATGGTTTATTATCAGGAATTGCCCATATTTAACATGGTTTATTATCAGGAATTGCCCATATTTAACATGGTTTATTATCAGGAATTGCCCATATTTAACATGGTTTATTATCAGGAATTGCCCATATTTAACATGGTTTATTATCAGGAATTGCCCATATTTAACATGGTTTATTATCAGGAATTGCCCATATTTGACATGGTTTTATTATCAGGAATTCTCCATATTTAACATGGTTTATTATCAGGAATTGTCCATATTTAACTTGGTTTATTATCAGGAATTGCCCATATTTAACATGGTTTATTATCAGGAATTGTCCATATTTAACATGGTTTATTATCAGGAATTGCCCATATTTAACATGGTTTATTATCAGGAATTGCCCATATTTAACATGGTTTATTATCAGGAATTGCCCATATTTAACATGATTTATTATCAGGAATTGTCCATATTTAACATGATTTATTTTCAGGAATTGCCCATATTTAACATGGTTTATTATCAGGAATTGCCCATATTTAACATGATTTATTATCAGTAATTGTCCATATTTAACATGGTTTATTATCAGGAATTGTCCATATTTAACATGGTTTATTATCAGGAATTGTCCATATTTAACATGGTTTGTTATCAGGAATTGCCCATATTTAACATGGTTTATTATCAGGAATTGCCCATATTTAACATGGTTTATTATCAGGAATTGCCCATATTTAACATGGTTTATTATCAGGAACACACACATGTGTATTTAATAACAGCAACAGCACACAACACCGAGTGCAAATGACCAGTTCTTGGCAACCAGATTGAAATGTGTAACAGCCTCTGATGATGGCAGTTGACTTGCATGACATTCATTCTAGTCATTATTTCCATATTGATACCAGTTTTAAACTAATCTGTAAAGGTTGCAGAATTTTGATAATTTAATTTGAAACTTGTGAGTGAGAATCAGGTACACTTCAAAATACTTTGTATATTAAGAGAAACTGACAACTTTACTGTAATTCAGATAGCTCATCAAATGGTATCCATGGCAACTACAGTGATAACAAGACATTATAAAGACACACCCGTCAACATAGAAGCTGTGCAAGAACCAAAGCATGCAGCATTTGGTAATGGTACTGGAATTATGTAAGTATGTTAGTAACAGTACTGGAATTATGTAAGTATGTTAGTAACGGTACTGGAAGTATGTAAGTATGTTAGTATTAAAAGGTACTGGAATTATGTAAGTCTGTTAGTAACGGTACTGGAATTATGCAAGTCTGTTAGTAACGGTACTGGAATTATGTAAGTCTGTTAGTAATGGTACTGGAATTATGTAAGTCTGTTAGTAATGGTACTGGAATTATGTAAGTCTGTTAGTAATGGTACTGGAATTATGTAAGTTATTTAGTAATGGTACTGGAATTATGTAAGTCTGTTAGTAATGGTACTGGAATTGTGTAAGTCTGTTAGTAATGGTACTGGAATTATGTAAGTATGTTAGTAATGGTACTGGAATTATGCAAGTCTGTTAGTAATGGTACTGGAATTATGCAAGTCTGTTAGTATTGGTACTGAAATTATGTAAGTCTGTTAGTAATGGTACTGGAATTATTTAAGTATGTTAGTAACGGTACTGGAATTATGTAAGTCTGTTAGTAACGGTACTGGAATTATGTAAGTCTTTTAGTAATAGTACTGGAATTATGTAAGTCTGTTAGTAATGGTACTGGAATTATGTAAGTCTGTTAGTAATGGTACTGGAATTATGTAAGTCTGCCAGTAATGGTACTGGAATTATGTAAGTCTGTTAGTAATGGTACTGGAATTATGTAAGTCTGTTAGTAATGGTACTGGAATTATGTAAGTCTGTTAGTAATGGTACTGGAATTGTGTAAGTCTGTTAGTAATGGTACTGGAATTATGTAAGTCTGTTAGTAATGGTACTGGAATTATGTAAGTCTGTTAGTAATGGTTCTGGAATTATGTAAGTCTGTTAGTAATGGTACTGGAATTATTTAAGTATGTTAGTAACGGTACTGGAATTATGTAAGTATGTTAGTAACGGTACTGGAATTATGTAAGTATGTTAGTAACGGTACTGGAATTATGTAAGTCTTTTAGTAACGGTACTGGAATTTTGTAAGTCTTTTAGTAACGGTACTGGAATTATGTAAGTCTTTTAGTAACAGTACTGGAATTATGTAAGTATGTTAGTAACGGTACTGGAACACTGGAATATGTTGATTTCAATCAAACTTGTCACAAAGAGATATATATATCATCTTGAACACAATGGACTACAGCTGGTAATTTTAAATTCTAACATTCCATTATTTAGGCTATTCCGGCAAGTTTGTTGACTGTGGCCATCTTAGTGGCAAACAATTCATCAAACTACATTATATTCTCTTAATTCTGAACTTTATCGTCTATGTGTTGTGGGTCACATTAAAAATGGCCATTATGTTATAGATGCAGATTCGTGGAGATTTGAAGTGAAAAAAAAACTCCTAGGGCATATGCTTTAATTGGTTCCTTGTATAGTATGTTCCACTATTGACAGAGCTCTGAAATTTCTAGCAAAGTCTGTCTGAGTAAAAATAAACAAAAAAAATGTTACCACGAATCAGCATCTATACCCTAACATATTACATGTACCTGCTAAAAGCCTCCATAAAAAGCAAGAATTACTGGAATTTGTTGTATTCTCTTCCTGAACCATACCTTGTATGTATGACTTAATCACTTCAGTTTGCCCAGGAAGCATGTTATATATCCATATTCTAAACCATTATATTGTATGAAATTATGTCTAGTGTTATTGCTGAAACAAGTACTGGTTGTAGACTGGCTGGGTCAGCCTTGGGTAAAAGGGGTGAGTTACAGAAATCCATAATAGTTAAATAATAACACATGCTTGCAAGGGATGGTGGTCATGACCATAATATTGATGATGCCAGAGCCGAAGGCATCAACCATGCACAATCACATCGAACAGACATCACTCACACCCACTCTCCCACAAAATAACAACACTTATATTTGAAGTATGCAATATTTTATTTTATCTATTATAACAAGTTTCACACTACTTAATAACATACATACATTGTTTGCTGAAAAAAAACTGTGAAATACACTCAGTAAATGTTTTTGCTTCATATAAAAATACCCTGAACATCAAAACAGAGTATCTCACTTAATATCCATTCTGGCACGTTCGCTGTCTATTTCGGATGGATAAAGTTCCTTCAAAACCTTGAAAGCAAACCTGAAAACTACAGCGGCCGGGGCAGCACCAGTGCAGCGAATGACAATTTGTTATGCGCAGTATTATTGCATTGTAGTTTCAGTGACATCATCCATATGATATACCCATGTAATATACCATGTAATATCCAGTTTTATTCAATGTCATATGAGTCTCAACCAATCACAGCAAGCGTAACAGCAGTGAGATGTGATAATATGTGGTTATCACTTGTTTTATGATCGATTTTTTGGAATATTTCATTGTTGTATAGGAAAGTGACTTTTGGCTAGTCCTAGTTCAGAAGAAATCCTGGACTAATCAAGTTTAAATTTCACATATTATATGAACAAGCATTTATTTCATGATCTAATTCAAGGTGACTAAATGGCAATCAATTTCTGACATCAGGAGAAAATTCTGTCCTTGTTGTTGACTCTGGCATAACTTTTGCCAGTAAACCGGTTGAGTTTGATATATATATATTTTTCAAGTAAGAAAAAAGTACCCATGAATCTCTACAATATTGATTGGCCCAATTAAATGGGTTACTGCTGTCAATTGCAATTGAATGATTTTTTTTTGTTTACATCATAAGATCACTTTGTCAAAAAGTCCCAATGAGGATTGTCATTATCAATAATTTGTTTATACTATGTTTGGTAGGTGTGCCAGCCCAACAAGTTGGTCAAGATGCAGCGGATATGTTACTTAAAAATTTGCAACATGGTGGATGTGTTGATGAATATTTACAGGATCAGGTATTGAGTGTTTCTACAAATAGATTTTAATGATGAATGAATTAGACATTTTTAAATCTATTTAGAGATGAACAGTTA
This sequence comes from Saccoglossus kowalevskii, assembly GCF_978046115.1. NCBI lineage: Eukaryota > Metazoa > Hemichordata > Enteropneusta > Harrimaniidae > Saccoglossus > Saccoglossus kowalevskii. The sequence continues at coordinate 4,839,165 of NC_140649.1, read as the reverse complement.
CCATATTTTCTCTATTACAAGCACATCTCCAATAGAAGTACATATAAACCAAACATCCCATTTGTTATAAACTGAGTCATTAATATTTTCACCACCAGACTTTCTCACCCAAATTTGTCTGCACTTTTTTTTTTATATTCTTCAATATTTCTGGGAATGAACTCAAATTTTGGAGCTAACAGACAAAATTTCAGTAAATTTTCAGTTTTTACTCCACAAATTTGTCTATTTATGTCTCAATCTTCTAAAGGAAAGTGCAGACTATAAACAGGACTAATTTGTGATGAAAAGAGGGAACTGACATTGAAAAGGTTAAAATATTACTTCTATTTTGACCACCTACATGTGCTACTAATATAACAAATTGACATTGAATATTTTCATGGGTTAGATTCACTGAAATTCTTATCTAAAGCATCATTATATTGAATTTTTCATAAAGTATAAATATAGTTTTTCAAAGAAAATAGCGATTTGTCTGATAGCTAGCTTGAGACAAACTTTTTCACTGTCCCCATGCAACTATGATATGCCATTTAATCTGGCTTTTTAGGTACATAGACAGTAAACATATCAAAGCCAGTTATGCATTACTGTATTTCATAGAATAGACTTAATACTAAAAAACAATAGAAAATCTTGTACAAAGTGATTTCCACATGGCATATATAACGATACTCCCTAGGTTTTGTAAAAGATGGCTTCATTCAAGTTGAATAATTTTGTGGTTCTTTTGCTGTGAAAATCATGTGGCCTCCTAGCTTATTGAATATTCAGCTTATATCTGAATGTTTTGTATAAAATTTATTCATATGTTATTTTTCAGCTTATTATATTCATGGCTTTGGCGAATGGTAAATCTACTGTATTGAGTGGACCTATCACACTGCACACAGAGACTGCCATTACAGTGGCTGAAATGTTAACACAGGTGAGAAATATCACAGAACACAATTAGCTATTTATATAACAAATATCACCCACTAAATATCACACCAGTTTAGTTACACCACTGCAGCTAACACCACTGCAGCAAACACTACTGCAGCTAACACTACTGTGGTTAACACCACTGCACCTAATACCACTGCACCACAACACCACTGCACCACAACACCACTGCACCCCAACACCACTGCACCCCAACACCACTGCACCCCAACACCACTGCACCTAACACCGCTGCACCTAACACCACTGCACCTAACACCACTGCACCTAACACCACTGCACCTAAGACCCACTGCACCTAAGACCCACTGCACCTAAGACCCACTGCACCTAAGACCCACTGCACCTAAGACCCACTGCACCTAAGGCCCACTGCACCTAAGACCCACTGCACCTAACACCACTGCACCTACCGTTAAAGTCCTAATATAAACCGCATACGTAATAGTAACCGCACCCCCAATTCCGGCTTCGGGGTTAAAGAGTTCTTAACAAAAATTGAAAACTTGAAAAGTACCTATTACTAACCGCACCCCCAATTCAACAAGACCATGACTGACTTCATTGTTTCAACCAGCTGTTCCAAAACGGCATTGTTCCTCATCCTATTCATTTGTTTCGACAACATGCCTAAAAATATTCACACCTATTTATTGTTCAGCGGTGATAAGATGTCAGACAGGCAATGAAACTGCTTTTGTTCTGGCGGCAACCTCTGTCAATACTCTTTCTGAATACGTCTGTGTTTCGTAAGTTTTAGACAATGAGCTTTTATCACCGTAAAAGTGTTAAACTGAGCATTGAAGAATAATTTATCTTTCGAAAACAAATAATTTCTTGATTTAAAAAAAAAATCATGCCGTTTACCCATGGAAATCAAAGGCAAAAGATCGCACTACATTATCGGTAAATCTCTTCGTGTTGAGTTCACCATGAGGTCGCTGAACTGTCATTAACATATGTAAATGAGCTATGTAATTTAGACACGTGGGCACCATCCATCATTTTGATTGGTTAAATAGCGACTTGACCTATCCGGTCAATAATACGTCATGTGAGCATTCAAAAACATGGCGGATATCGTATCGGCTGTTTACATGTGACTGAAATCATTCGCTTACGGGGAAACTAAGTTGAATTTTACTTGCATTTTATAACAATTCAACGAATTTATTTTTCGTGTGTTATTGTAATCACTACTAAATAATAATCACCAATATCAACACTTCGAAAACAAGTAAGTTATTCACTTGTGACCCGCAGCATGGCCGGATCGAGCTACCTTTCTGTGATCATTGTGTTTTTATTTTAAACTTCTGTTAGAATATACTTTTCGTTACCAAGAAAATAAAAAAAATAAATGCTTATTATTTTAAAAATACTGAGTATTTTTTGTATCATGTGGAAATTTTTTTTGATTGACTGTAATTTTTCAACATTTCGTAACGCCTATTTTAGAACCAAAATAAGGCCTTTCACTCTTCCCCGACGCCTATTCAAGAGATCGTACGGTGTATTGTTTGTTTTGTGCATGTGTTGTGTACAAAAAATGACCACGCCCATTTAGTGATTGCAATATGTACGTAATAGAAACCGCACCCCGAACTTGAGCTTTTGATCCCAATTTTTAAATTGATACATTGTAATATAAACCGCGGTTTATAAGAGGACTTTAACGGTAACACCACTGCACCCCAACACCACTGCACCCCAACACCACTGTACCCCATCACCACTGTACCCCAACACCACTGCACCCCAACACCACTGCACCCCAACACCACTGCACCCCAACACCACTGCACCCCAACACCACTGCACCCCAACACCACTGCACCCCATCACCACTGCACCCCATCACCACCGTACCCCAACACCACTGCAACTAACACCACTGCACCCCAACACCACTGCAACTAACGGCGCTGCACCCCAACACCACTGCACCCCAACACCACTCCACCCCAACACCACTCCACCCCAACACCGCTGCACCCCAACACCGCTGCACCCCAACACCGCTGCACCCCAACACCGCTGCACCCCAACACCGCTGCACCCCATCACCGCTGCACCCCATCACCGCTGCACCCCATCACCGCTGAACCACAACACCGCTGCACCCCAACACCGCTACACCGCTGCACCCCAACACCGCTGCACCCCAACACCGCTGCACCCCAACACCGCTGCACCCCAACACCGCTGCACCCCATCACCGCTGCACCCCATCACCTCTGCACCCCATCACCGCTGCACCCCATCACCGCTGCACCCCATCACCGCTGCACCCCAACACCGCTGCACCCCAACACCGCTGCACCCCAACACCGCTGCACCCCAACACTGCTGCACCCCAACACCACTGCACCGCTGCACCCCAACACCACTGCACCCCAACACCACTGCACCCCAACACCGCTGCACCACTGCACCCCAACACCACTGCACCCCAGCACCACTGCACCCCAACACCACTGCACCCCAACACCACTGCAACTAACACCACTGCAACTAACACCACTGCAACTAACACCACTGCAACTAACACCACTGCAACTAACACCACTGCAACTAACACCACTGCACCCCAACACCACTGCAACTAACACCACTGCACCCCAACACCACTGCACCCCAACACCACTGCACCCCAACACCCCAACACCGCTGCACCCCAACACCACTGCACCCCAACACCACTGCACCCCAACACCACTGCACCGCTGCACCCCAACACCGCTGCACCCCAACACCGCTGCACCCCAACACCGCTGCACCCCAACACTGCTGCACCCCAACACCACTACACCCCAACACCACCATGGCATTATTAACATCAATTTGTGACAACTGTAGATCACAAAAATTTATGTTTCTGAATTCTTATTTTGTAGGCAAAATTTACAGTTACACCAATTGGAGATTCCAATCAAAACAAGATTGAATGTGAAGGAATTGGTTTGACCAATGAACAAGTCTAATGAAGACGAATACATAAAGACATAATGAATGTCTCTAATTATGTAATATGCAAATAATTTGATGAAATAACAAACATGAACTTTTTAGCCAATGCAATGCATTTTAGAATTTGCTGCAAAAAGTTCAATTTTTTTTTTATTATTTTTCAATAACTATTTATCATGTATTTATAGCAATGAGATTTTTTGAAAGAAAGTTTTTATTTTTGCTTGAGAATTTGAAAAAAACAACAAAAACAAATATTTCATTCATTTATGTTTGAGATAGATTTACTGGGTAGATCACATCACTAGAACATGTTAGTTATTGACAAAACATAGTGACTTTTCTGTACATTTTAGCCCTGCAGCCCAAATGTCTACGGAGGTTTTCTGTCTGATTGGCTGTCTGTTTCTCTGCTATGAAATTATGTTCAACTTTATCATGAGATATGCGTGGTATGGACAACAATTTTGATGATAAAAAATAGTTTGTCTGCAACTGATAGTTTAAACTAAAAATGGTAAATATTGTCATTTACGCAATTTTGGAACAACTTTGTTTATTTTTAGAACTTACTGATTTTAGGACAAAACATATTTTTTGAATAACTTGTTATTATTAAACTAATACCTATTCAGGTATACAAAAAGTTGTTAGGTGATATGCTATTGGTTAGTTCAGAAAATATGTCTTTCAAACAATGATTAAAACTTTATCTGGACGAATACCTATTTATTTGGACAGCCTACACAGACCTTATAAGTAGCGTAACGCACAGCTCCTCAGCAGGAGAGGTCAAATGCCGTAGCCCATGCTAAGAAAACCTGCGTGAATGCTTATCACGCACTAAGTACAGATTAAATCTGGCTTGTTTTTAAGACACGGTCTAGATCCTTAGCATGGGCTAACGAAGTGTGCGTGAATGCTTAGCTCGGGCTAAGTGCCCCAAACGCCATTGTATTCAATGTTCATTCGAAAGATTTCCTATTACATCCATGACTATTTATTTTGGTGTGCCATTTCCAAAATGCAAACATACATAAGAGAGATTGTTCTCTAGAAAAATAAACTGACGATGAGACTCTGTGCTACTTCCTGTTATTCTGCAATCTACATCTGAATTTGCGTTGGTATAGATTTATAACTGTAGAACTAAAATAGTTACTGTAATAGTAATCATAGTTAAAATGAATAAAGATTTTTGTTTATTCTCAATACGTTTGGGCGTTCCTTAGCCTGTGCTAACTGCTGTTTCCTCCTGTACGTGACTGCATTTGGGTTTATCCGATATGAAAACGTATGAGATTATCTTAAATCTGAGCATGGTCTTTATGTAGCGTGAACACTACTAAAGTTACCAGTACTTTTACAGTCACTGAGATTTATACAAGAACAGACTTTTGGATCTACTTTAATTACAGGCGAGGTGTGTGTATTCGATCTAGTCTGGTTAACGCCAGGATATTGCATTAAATTGCCATAGTACCATTATGAAAATAGTTGCACAGTCACGTCAAGTAAAAATGTAGTCCCAGACATGAAATGGCGTTATTGTAGAAAAATACACTATACTGTTTCCGCGAGACTGGCCCAGCTGTGGTGATTTTTTTTAGTTTGCGAAAGGTGAGGTGAACCATGAACCCTCCTCTACTGGAAGGTCTATGGGTGAATGCAAAACCACCACAACTTGTTGATTTATGGGGTGATTTTGCAGTTACAGAAGATTTCGCGTTAACACCTCCATTTCGCTATTTTTTTTTTATTTAATTTTAAATTTAAGAAGAAATAAATTGCCCAGACTGTGCCAGTCTTTGTTTCCACTCACACTTACACATACAAATGTCAGAAGAAAATTGTGACATTAAATGTTGTATTGTCAAGAACTGTTATCTGTTACAAAAATATTTAAAAGAAAAAGACACTTGGGAAATTCAAGCATTTACTAAAGTCAAAAGATAACTGGAACACTAAATGTCCAGAAATATCATCTTTCACAAAAATATTTTGAAAAAACAGACACTTGGGAAATCTGTTTCTGAACAGTTTCAAGTGTAACATCCATGAATATGATAACATCAACAATAATCTCATTTGAAATCTTTGATTGGGCATCAGGTTAATGTAAAATACTTGATTCAGTGACAATAAAATCCAGCGAATATACCCCTAATAACTTTTTTAGTCCCCGTTCGGACGCAGTCCGAAAATGGGGACTTGTGTTTTGACTTCCGTGTATCCGTCTGGACCTGTATCTTAGAAATGCCTGGACCAATCACAATCAAACTTCACTCATACATCATACATTATGCACGTCAATTTGTTTCACGATCTGATTCAAGATGGCCAAATGCCGGCCATTTTTGTGCTAAAAATCTTCAAAATCAAGCATTTCTCGGCTGTTTACAGATGGATTTTGTTCAAACTTGGTATATACATTAGACATTATAGGACCTTGATGCACATCATTTTGTTTTATGATCTGATTCAAAATGGCCAAATGCCGGCCATTTTTGTGCTAAAAATCTTCAAAATCAAGCATTTCTCGGCTGTATACAGATGGATTTTGTTCAAACTTTGTATATACATTAGACATTATGGGACCTTGATGCTAATAATTTTGTTTTTCAGATATGATTCAAAATGGCCGACTGGCGGCCATTTTGTTTTAATGAATGTGGTTCTCGTGTCATATCTCTAACTTGTTTTGACTGATTATATTCAAATTTTAAATATTCATTATACAACATGTCATAGATAAACAGATGTATTGGTTTGATGATCCTATTCAAAATGGCCGAATGGTGGTCATTTTTGTGCTAACAAATCATTAAATATCAAGCATTTCTGGCATTTATGGATGAATTTTGTTCAAACTTGGTACATACATTAGACATTACGGGTTTTCAGATTGGATTCAAAATGGCTGACTGGCGACCATTTTGTTTTAATGATTGGGCTTCTTGAGCCATAGCTCTTAAATGCTTTGACTGATTATATTCAAATTTTATATATTCGTTATACATCATGTTATATATATACATGTATTCAAAATGGCTGATTTTGAATGCTGTTCCAGAGCAATATCTCTCAATATGTACTTGTTTGACGATCAGATACAAATGTCAATCATTTTAATGTTAAAAATCATATTCCTGACATGGTTATATTCCAGCTATATTACGATAAACAAAACTATATATCTTAAATTGGATAAGTAACTGGGTCTGTGCCATGCATGGCTTGTTTCCTACATTTTACATTCAACTCATCAAAAATCAGTGATAATAAACTCCATACAAAAAATCAAAAAAAACTTTTCAGCACAAAATGAAAATTAAACTGTAATCAGTAAAAATGGAGTTTATATGCACAATATTGTACGTGTAAGACCCTTGTTTCGCTGATTACAGATTTTTGATTATTTGTAATTAGCGAAATTAGCTATATACGTATTAAATATTGTTATTTTCGGCAAATATTTTGTAACTATTGGGCGTATAAAACCCATTTTCACTGATTACAGTTACAGTGTGTTATTCTGTTACGTTTCGTTTTGTTTCTTCGATTACAATAGGCCCAAAGTCCCTCTATCCCGTGGATGATGCAATACAGATGACCAGACAAAGGGCATTTTCTTATCAGATGCAAACAATATGAGAATGAATAGCAGGATTTATTTATTATGCTAAGTGTGCACAATGGTCAGACATGATAAACTGATTACCTCACTAACAAAATATAAGCTAGTCGGGGGGGGGGAATCTAGTAAATTCATTGATAACTGCTTCAAACAATGGAAGAACAACATGACATTCAGACAAGCAGCCGCCTCACAAACTAAAAACAGTTAATTCTCATTCTACAATGCTTGTTTGTTTGTTTGTTCTGTTGTAAATGCGTGCGTATATTTGAATACAAATAACCATTCCAAGTAGGAAAACATTAAAAGAAAGATTCCTGGGAATTCTGAATGTCGTGCATGATGAAGTAAAGATTCAGCTCAGTGATTCGCCGGTTGGTTCACCGGAGAGATTTATAAAAGACGTTTTTCTTATCATTTAGCCTTTTTTCGCTTTTGATAGCCCTATAAACACTGTACCTGTTGTGCGTAGACTAGACGTGATTATGTTTGGATGTACGTCCACCCCGTCACCGTCATGGTGATAACAAATCAGTTGCTTTAGAAACAAGTGATGAAACTGGCATACACTTGAATAAAACAAAGTTGTGGTACATAATCAACAAATCAAAAATAATTTTCATTGTTTAGAATGGTCAGAGAGGTTTTTTCTTTAAAAAGTGAGAATGAGACAATCTCTTAGAATGCCCCAAAGCTCGTCCACAATTCAGATAATTATGTCGATAGAGGGCGCGAGCTACAGGGGTGTTTTTGTTGTACGAGGTGTGTTGAATCGCGAACATGTTTAAAATTTGACCTTCGAAGATGTATAATAATAACATAGGTAGCTAAAATATAACCTATATATGGTCAAATCGCACGCATGTGCTTTACTTTTCCCCTAAAAATAAATCTAAATTCTTCAATTAACCTTTTCACCACCAGGTCCCTCTTTCATCAAAATTTCACAAAATAGTTCCGTTTATAGTCAGCACTCTTTCCTTCCGAAGATTGGGACAACAATTACCAAAATTGACTCAAATTTTGCCCATTGGCTCCAAAATTAGGGTTCATTTCCAGAAATATTGGAGAATATAAGAAAATAAATTTGGGCGAGAAAGTCTGATCTGTCTGATGGTAAAATAATGGCATATCGTGAAAGCAATATTGTTACTAATTCTATGTCACAACCACATCCGTGAGTTTATGTGTAATAATAGTGCACCACACATAACGTTGAATAAACATTCATTTGCTTAGTACCTATGTGCCTTGCTTTCTAAGGTATATGCTAGTATCATTATCTGTTGTCCTTACATACGTGTGACTTCCGTTGCGTGGTGTCGCGGTCGCTGCACTATTGTCACAGTCTTGTTTAGTAACCGTGACGTATTGTGACAGAAGCCGGGAATGCACGTGCTTCCGAAGCGATGAACAAAACGTATATCAACGTGACGTATGAGCTATGCAGATGTCAGCTAGTCAGAGGGTCGGCAAGGGGTATTTTAGTAAGCTATAATCAATTATTTTTCGTAATAATAAAATTTAATTAAATAAACAAAAATTTAAATTCGTAGACACGGGCATGGTGTCTAATGTATGTAGTCAACTATTTTATTCGTCCGTAATTTGTACAAAGATATTATTTTTGTAAGCGTATATAGCATTTTCCAAATTAAATATAATTCGTACGCAATTTCCAATTTTGATTCTTAAACACAAATTATCAAAAATAGTATAAAAATGTAATTAGGAATTTGCTCTATCTGTAAAGTGTAAAAACCCATTTTTTTACTGTAAATGGAACTTTCATTTTATTTCCTGTAAAAACGTAAAATGCCGTTTTTATTTCCTGTAACTTGTATCAGCTACCACCCCCTCCCTTGCCGTCCCTCTAGTTAGCAGATGGTTGTTTTATCGTCTACCACAAATCATGAACTAGAATTTACGTGGATTGTAGTTCCGTGCACAGAGCGACCGCGCCAATGTCATTAACATCTTGTATGCAGATTTAATTGTCCGAATGTTTTTAATTCCCCTAATTACGAAAAATAAAAACACTGTAATTGATCGAGGCGCCACTGTACAGACAACACCACGCGGGACTTTGGGGCCACCGTATAGACAAGTGAGACAACACCACAGGGGACTGTATTGTGACAGTCTTTCTCTGGAGCCACAGTACAGTCAGCACCAAGGGGGCTATGTGTTGATATTGTACGTGTCCCACTCTGTGGTTGTGTGCTGGTTGATTTGGCGCCGTTTTTATTCTGGTTGAGTTATAGAATACGTGAAAAAACCCAGAAAACAATGTTTACAATTCATTTACACTTTGAAAATTCACCTTTATTTTATAGTCCTTTTTAATAACCATTTCGGTTCTGAAATCGATTTTGAAAACCCACTTTCGTGTTTTTATTTTAAAACCCAATTGTTTAAATCCTTTTTCGTTTTCAAAATGTGAAATGAATTGTAAAAATGGTTTCATAAAATGTCATGTTGTGAGCCACCTCGGTTGCCGTATACCACATTTTAGTAGCCGCATACAAACCAATGAAGGTCTGTCGTCCCTCTCATTTAGTCCAAGTTGATTTGTGGTTTCATACCAGCGCCGTTTTGTCCTAATGCTTGTTCGACCAAGTTCGTTTCGTCTCAGTGGTGCTTTGTCCCAGTTTATCGATTGTGATACATGTATTTTGCTTGACAAGAACAGTTGAACAGGATGCAAATTTGAATCGTAGTTTTTTTTTATTTATATATGTTTAATAGTTCGCAATTTGACTAATCCCGAAACCGCGCTGATTTATGCACGCTTACTAAGTATTCGATGGTTGGTGAACGTGTTATTTAGACCACAGTCCCTCTATCATAGTGATAGAGGGACTGTGTTTAGACCTACAAGTTCACAAGTCTAGAGTTTGTATATTCACGGTGATAGCGAATTTATTAATAGTAATACATTCAATACTTATTATAACCATCGGCCTTCTAGCTTGACAAGGTCACGTGAGTTGCGCCCTTCGCGGTGCTGCAAACCTCAGACAAGTCCAAGACACTTCTAGTAACCGTGTCTAAACCCAAAACATTATGTGATGTCGTTCTACCGGCGAAGGCGCCACTCATGTCAGACTAGGTACAACCATTTTAACTCCATGGTACAACCCTATTAAAACATTATAATTGCATTACATATGCTTATAAGCAAAACCGCGCTTTTCCTATCATGGAACTTGGAAACAACCCTTGAAACATCCCACTTGCTCAATCTACGTACACAAACACATCTATGTCAAGTGTGGAATGGTCCAAGTGTCCAGTAGTAAAACAATTACGTATAAATGAGTGTTTCGCCACGAAAAGCAGTATAATTTATAAACTGCAAGGCATGCCCGTCACCACCTAAATGTACCAATAATCACGTAGCAAAACTAATATATACAGTACAGTAAAGGGTGGGTATTTTAGCCATACAATACCGTGTGACTTCTTGTCCTGACTGTGTGTCATGACTTCCTATGCTCGGACGTACGCAATACATGAATATCTGGGAGCATAACCAAACATTTTCCCTCGCATTTCGAGAGCGGCTCCTCAGTAAAAATGCGGAAATTGTACTGTAAAACAGGTAAAATTCTTGATATTTTATTGAAGAAACGGCTCCATCAAATATATGATAACGATTACTAGTAAATATGAGACCCACCTACACATGTGGCATGCTGAATTAAAAAGTTGTAGTTTTCTTTGTTACACTTTCAGAAGCGTGTTTTAGAGATTTGTTTCGTTTTCCTTTAAGTTTTGCCAGCTGTCTTCAGTTATATTTATACATAATAATTTGCGTTTGTAGTCCTTGTGATGCCATATACAAGTCAGCAGTATAAAAACAATAATAATAATGTTGTGCATTCTTTCAGTTTTCTATATTTTATCCACAATACATGCTACTGAGGACCGTACTGAATTACTACTATAGTATATTGCCAGTAAATGACAAGAGAGGGAACCAAAAACTTGTTTTAATATAAAAATTACTTCGGGATTTCCACTTAGCGACCATTTTGAATAAAAAAAATGTCAAAATATAAACAAACATCTGCGGTTCACAAGCTTTTCTTCTTCATGGGACTTTTTCAATCAAATAAAATAACATTGAAGTTAACTCGTTGGACGGTAAAAAATAATAAAACAACTTGAAGAGACTGTATGTAAATCAAACTGGACTTCCAAGTATCTAGTCGCAGGGGATGATTTGGCAACATTTGTGTAAATTGGGAGAAACTCAACGGCAACTTGGTTACAGTATATTCCGGAGAACTTCAACACATTTTCCCACTTCATACACACATTTTCACTGTATAACAAAAACAACTGTGATTTTATGATTTTATTTAGTGATACCCAGTTTAAAAATATAAAATTACATAATTATGTTAAATTATTTATTAAAATCTCATTCCTCTATATTTGTATTGTCTTTTGTTATTTTTTTCATATAAAAATGCATAATTTACAAATATATGTAGCTTATTTACAAATAACTTACAATACAACTTACAATACAACTCACAATACTGCATATATAAACATAATTTCTGATGATAATATAATAGCACAGGCCCTAGTACATTTCCCGGTTTGTATCACAATTAAACAGCATAATGCCTGAATTAGGAAGATACATTGAATGTATACTGTATTGCCTCTTGGCCCAGAGGAAACATGGAGTGCGTCCACTGTTATTTCTCAATCACCCTATCCGGGCTGTTGGACGGTAAACTACCATCTTGTATGGTTGTAAATCCGCGAAGTCGGGGATTTCGGTCGTCTTATCAGAACTATCATTGCCTGGATCCAATAAACCTCGCTGTCCCTTTTCTCAGATATGCAACTCATGTCCACAGTGTCATAAGCAACACCAATGCGGGCAGAACTAACTGTATAAAACGGGGAGTGATTGCTGCAACAGATGACAACGCCTCGAATTCACCGTAAGAAAACATTATGACGTCTTCGGCCTCCGTCGGCGCATAGGTGCTGGTGGTGATCGGGGCTGACGTAATCACAATAATCACTTCATCTGTAGTTTCTGCAAAATAAAAATTAAAAAAATAAGTTCATATGCTGCAAGTGTAATGTTATATACCAGTACGCATTTAATATTATAACCTTATCGATAATTGGATAATTGTACTTACCACAAGCAGGGAATCCCAGTGGTACACAGTAGAGTTTCCCGTCTCGACACAGACAGGTATTACATTGTACGGTGAGTTTTTCATCGTGGGCAACTGCGCCACAAGGCTTGCTTTCACAGTATTGACCACCATATCCAATGGGACATATGCAGAAACTGTCAAGGATCATTATCCCTCCGTTATGGCAGATGTTGGCGGAAGATCGGGTGTTAGTCCATTCTGAAAAAAAAAATGAAAATTTCGTTAAAAGTGCACTGAGTAACTAACTACCCGGTGAATCTTGGTCGCGCCGTACTGACGCCAGGACATAAGATTATAATATTGTTTTATTTGTATTACTTAAATTTTGTATTTGAATTCAGCTTTCTTTAAAGTTAATTGTTCTTAATTGTAATCGCGTAAACAAAACAACTTCGCGGCAGGGAATGTTGATCTGAATATATTTAATTAGATGAAGTGAAGTCACGCAGCGATTACTGACAAAGGAATATGGTAATAACGAATTAGGAACAATAGCATGGCGTAATTACAGGTCCCTTGATTTCCAAGATGTGTGAGTCGGTACTATTTCGCACCCGAACGCAGTGTTACTGCTGACGCTATTGTTTTATTCTAATGGAATGCTTGCTGACGCTACCCAGAAATTGAATTACAAGCAAAACAATGTGTGACGAATTTATATACTATTAACGTAATAACATGACTGTTAGGACTGATCATGTGTTTGTTCATTGGATTTTTAGAAAAAAATAAAGTTGACTGTTTGTTCAGCTGTTAAGACTAAGTATAATCTCAACCCTCTGGTTGACCATCGGGTCGAAATATGGCAATGAAGAGAATGTAACGAAATGTGATGTCCAAATGAAATGAAGAGATTGGCATTCATTAGATGCCATGTGGCGATAATGGCCAAATTGACAAGGTCCCCCTTGGAGGCTGACTGAAACGTGCTGAATGGATGTAAACAAAGTTAATCCCTCGAAATTCGATAATGGGCGATTCATTCGGTTCCAGAATAATGCGAAAGTAATTGCTGTCCCACAAACATTGTTTGAAGTCATTCATCATTGTTCCCCGAAGCCCTACGACGAAACCATAAGTCCCAAAAAGAAGCCCTGGTCACGCTCTAAGTCTCGTAAGGAAGCCCTGATCACGCTCTAATTCGTCCGTAGTATAATCATGTTAAATTATCACTAAACGCCTGAGTTGGTAGCACCGAGATACGAGTTCGATAAATGAAAATAAATAATTTATTCCATCGCAAGAGATCTTGATTTTTTTTTACAAGATCGTTACAAGAATGCCTCAAGCATACACAGCTTCCAATTTTCAGCAACGGGAACTGTTTGGATAACCGCATAAGTTGTTAGGAACAGAACGTTTAGTTGACCCAGGTGCATCCCCATCGAAAACTTTTGTTTATCTGAAGGATTTTCTCTTTGAAGGTCAACTAATGGTTTTCACATGCTGGAAACCAGAACAGGGAATAATAAACACAAACTCACCTCCTAGACTTACTGACGAAACGTTAGTGACCATCACGAGCAGTAAAATCGCTGCTAACAAACTGAAAAGAAAAGAAAAACACAATTTTAGAATATTTAAATATATAGACGCAGCAAAGCAACCTTGATGATAACATAATAATATTTGTGAACATGGACCTGCAAGTTCATACACGAGAAAATATAAACAGATACGTAAATAAAGCAGTGTACTTACTTGGCAAGGTGACAATTCATGGTCAACTCAAAGTTAGGGTACTGGGGAAGACTACAGTGTAAGATCCAAGGTTATGATAGAGAGTGTGCGGAGTTGTGAGTCCACGCTACAAGTGACCAGATAACGCCAAGATGTCTTATATAGCTTATTCTGCCCTTGGGGACGCGCTAACTGTCCGGTGATTAACACTTTTCAACTATGCAAATGAATTCTGGATTACACGCCCTTGAGTTGAAAAGACTGGAAAGTCGTCCGCTGATTGGCTGAGAGCAGTCAGGTGTCAATATGGCGCGAAATGTAGAATATTTGTATTTACCGTTACCAAGTTACCTTAGTTTGTACGCGGTTTATACTTTGTACGTATCCGACGCTTCGCCGACTGTAACGGCTAAGCCAACTATTGCACATTAAAATAACATGCACTAAATCCTTGGAAGTTTAATTTACCTTCATAACTATTCTGACTAGATTTTTTTTTATTTTATGAATAAACATACAATAAACTTCTTCACTCCGCTACTTTAATTCAAAAGGAAACTGCAACGCGAATGTAACTTATTTGTGTCGAAGAGGATGATGGTAAATAGAATGTTGTGATGACGTCACACCAAGATGGCGACATCCATGGAAAATACGAAACGATCCGTTGACAGAATTGAAGAAGAAGTTACACATTCCAGTGACGAAGGAGAATGGGTTGGACCAGTGCCGACCGAGGCCAGTAAGCCAAAGAAAAGAAAGGGTAGGGATCGGTTCTCGATAACACAGCCATTTTAATAGTAGCGGTGAAAATTCGACGATTATTGCCTACAGCATTGTTGTTATCACTAATATTCAGTATTCATTCATTTTCATATCTTATGCATACACACAGTTTCAGGCGTTTGCTCAAAATTATAGCCATTAGTTCTACTATTCGATTCTGGCCGCATGTCACTCAAATAGATGGAATGCTGTATCTGTCAATCATTCGCCACAAAGTCCTGAATTGTGTCTCACAGGCGTTGTGCACTGCTAACGAGCGTTCCACCCTATGCATTGTTCCAACCTCACACCTAAACCTGCACTTTCTTTGTTTCCTTTCACGCATGTTAATTGTCCCTATTCATTAACGACATTACCGACATTAACACGTCCCTCCCCGACACTCCCAGAGCAACCACCTCATCCTAGAGTGAAGCATCTTGTGAATGACCTATTAATATAATAATGAAACCAAATCAAGTTATGATCCGAACGTAATTAATTTATGACATCCTAAACAATCACATTGCACTCAAGAAAGCTACCTGTTGATTTGATTTAGTTGGTGATGAGTTTAACATGAACAGTGCATTAAATGTAGCAATTTAAGAAACTGATTCGAAACTTAAGGCAACAATAACTTGTGCAGTTTTTGTTGCCTTCTTCCACATTTTTAATGAGCAACTCCTTGTTCTAGTGAAAACTAAATACTGTGGTTTCCATTTGAATAAACTTCTTGCAACACATATTTCTACAGTGAACATGTGTGTGTTATATTTAGCTCATCTATTTTGTTAATATTGCACCCTTACCTACATGCCAGGTATTATGTTATAACTTAAAATGAAGTCCTATGTTCTATGAGCATTGTATGGGTATATTTGAATGTCAGATTCATCTTAGCCATGGTTGTTTACCACTAGGGTGGAAATAGCATTTATTTGTCAACTGAATAAAACCACAATCGCATAAGGAAAGCCACCTTAAACTAAACTAAACTAAACTAAAGAGAATAAGATAAACATAATGTTTTTTCCAGTAGAACCATATACATGTTTAACCTGTCTTCCCATTATAAGATAGAGCCACTGGCCACTAGAAAACCTTCCTGGTACAACAATTAAAAAAAAGATAAACAGTAACTAAATTCTGGGCATACTCTCAGAAATACATTTTGAAGTGGAACTAATCAAAACTATTGTACCAAGGAAATGGTGTTAACGATTTTATACTAATTAAGTCAATGGTTTTGATAAACAGTGCTATTGTTTTCCCCCTTTCATGTGATAATGAGTATTCAACCAATACAACAATGAAACCAAGCAAATGTTCCTTGCTCTACAAACTCCTGAGTCTATGCATATACTGTGACTGCAAGTATTCCTAAGTTGTATTGGGTATACTGTCTGTGAATCAACATTTTCATTTATTTTGTAAGGTTTACTTACATACAAATTAGAGTGTTATTGTCAATCCATATCCTGTATTGTACTGTAGTTTTATTATATATCTATGCTACTGGAAGCCAGCTCCCTCTACCAACAGAGAGAGCGTCAGGTGGCCTCCAGGTACTTCATAAAATATCAGTGCCCTTTTATGGTCTGAGATCAGAAGCAATCATTTGAATGACAGAGCTAATCTGTAGAGGTGACACAATAGTATGGGTAAGACATAAGTATTCAAGTATTGTGGCTGAAATGACAAAAAATAATACTTGCAGGTCTTCATGCCACAATCTTTTATATACAAGTTTGTGCTAGTAATAGAGAAAATATGTTAGTTAGAATGGTAGTTTGTGCTAGCCAGCAATCTTATATCAGCACTGTGTTTATCATCCACTCTCTCCATAGTACTGGAATTTGAACATGTCTACTTGATGAATTTACCTAATGCTGAAGCTTATGAAAGAAGTTACATGCATCGAGATGTCATTACTTATGTTAAAGTCACCAAGTAAGTAACTAATGTTACTGGCACATGTGATCTGTTTTTGTGTTTTTCATCATTTTTTTTCTTATTTTTTAATTATTGTAACATCAATTGAGTAAACATGTGATATATCATGTACCATGAGTTTATGTAAATTACTATTTTCCAGCACTCTAATACATAGATTACTTTGAGCATGTTTGATATTCTATTTGAGAGAAACAAAAGGGAATGATATATTGTAAATTAACATTATTTTGGCAGCTAATATTGCTGTATTTAATGTGTATGTTGAATTATTAATGTGTACTAAGCATTTCCTTTAACCATGCATTTTCAGTTTCAACACACATCACAATTTGTCTTGCCCAAATAAAAATAAAACAATGAGATCGTGCAATTGCATGTTGAATCAAAATAAAGTTAAACTACAGTTTTCAACTGTCATTCAGTTCGGAATTATTTCTGATTTAAATAACATTTGTTTAGCTTAAAATGTGTTCTACTACATTTGTGTATAATGATATTCTTTTTAGAGAACTAGTATTCAATATGGTAGTTCTGAAATGCTTTATTTAGTTCAAACCTGGCTTACTAATATTCCGGAGACTGGACCAGTTGAACCAGTATACATTCTTAATTAATATTGAAATAGGTCATTTGCATCGATGGATTTTTGATAGAGTCTTGAATACAGACTGGTTGTTTGTTCTAATAATGTCTCAGAACATCAATGATATTTGATAGCAGAAATGTCCCTCTAAATGAAAATTCAAGTCAATGTTACAAAAATAACACTCTGTACATGTACACTTGAAAACCTGTGAAGTGCAAATGTTATTTCACATACCGGTACATGCTTCGCGATGATCGGCTTTCGCGGTGAGTGGCAGAAACTTGTACATACATGCACAACGTAAGTGACTGTAGTAGTACCATATCTACTTTTCGCTGTGATTTTTATTTATACTCAAACAACATATTCCTACAATTGTACACAGCATATCAAAATTAAATGACACATACTGAGTGCATATGGGTCAGTCTGCACATGTGAGTTCCCATAGTAATGTACTGAAGTCATGGAGCCAGCCAATCAATGATGACACTGAATCCTGTGACCTCTTGAGTGCTCTCTG
The DNA here is from genome assembly GCF_978046115.1 of Saccoglossus kowalevskii. Lineage (NCBI taxonomy): Eukaryota > Metazoa > Hemichordata > Enteropneusta > Harrimaniidae > Saccoglossus > Saccoglossus kowalevskii. The sequence goes on along the minus strand of NC_140649.1, from coordinate 4,820,899 downwards.
AAGGGCACTCTGAATGGCTGGATTCCTACTATACTGTCCATGATTCCAGGCTATGTGCAATGTTTACTCATGAACCTTATTTCTGTATTTAAATTGTGTTTTAGTAGTAATGACATGCAATAAGTGTTAGAATAAATCAAATTCATGTGAATAAACTAACATTACCGTAGCTTTTAGAACATGTTTAGTTGCTTACAAAGGCGTCAACACATTAGTCACAGAAGATTTCATGACCATTTAAAAAAAATAATGCAGCAACTCCTTTATTCATCTATTGATATGCAAATTAGTGTATATCTTAATTCTGACATCAATCCAGTATCAATCAAATGAATACTACTCAGCAGACACTCATCAAATCTTCTCACTTTTTAGCTCCGCTGTCGACTTTGTCGAGCGGAGCTTATCATATGAGTGATTGTCCGTCGTCGTCGTCGTCCATCGTCGTCTGTCATCGTCCGTGTCAATGTTTTACTTTTTCGACTTCTTGAAAACTACTAGCCTGAATGCTTTGATACTTGGTGTATATGTACCTTGGGTAGACCTCTCTTAGTTGCTTTGATATTACATATATAGGTACTACATGTGGACTTCTCTCAGATTTGTCCATTTTGTGATGATATCTTCAATTCTCTAATTTTGGTGAATATTTTTGTCATTTTTGGTAAAAAGTGATATTTTTGACTTCTTGTTAAAAACCGAAAGTCCAATTGCTTTGATATTACATATCTAGGTACTAAATGTGGACCTCTCTCAGATTTGTTTATTTCATGATGATATCTTCAATTCTCTAATTTTCATGAATATTTTTGTCATTTTTGGTAAAAAGTGATATTTTCGACTTCTTGTTAAAAACCGAAAGTCCAATTGCTTTGATATTACATATCTAGGTACTACATGTGGACCTCTCTCAGATTTGTTTATTTCATGATGATATCTTCAATTCTCTAATTTTCATGAATATTTTTGGCATTTTTGGTAAAAAGTGATATTTTCGACTTCTTGTTAAAAAACGCAGGTCCAATTGCTCTAAAATTAGAGAATTAAAGATATCATCACAAAATGAACAAATCTGAGAGAGGTCTACCTGAGGTACCTACATACCAAGTATCAAAGCATTCGGGCTAGCGGTTTTCATGAAGAAGTAGAAAATAGCTTTAGAAATAGATATTATATATACTACATTATATTTTCGCTATTTTCAGGCCTAAAATTATCCATTGATACATAAATATTATTAATTTTTATGTTTCTAAGCATAAATTATTTGTTTTAAGTGAAAAAATGTGTTTTAAACGCAGTCTGCGGCAACTTTATTTTTGTGTATTTTAAAACGAGGCTCCTCATTAGCATCTCATTTGCATACAGAAATTCCTCTTGTGACATCAAAAGGGGAAGTCACTGGGCAGCTTGCATTGCCGATACGTGTAACTAAGGCAAATTTCTTGTGCTGTTTTCTCATCTTTGACTAAATTGTCACTTATGTACTTGTTCGTCGAGGAAGAATGGAAAATAATGAACACGTAGTATCAAGTTTGTTGCATGGGGTTGAGTTAGATGCTAAATATGTCTATCCTGGTGTAGTGGGTTGCCATGATCCTCCCCGGGGATCGTCACCGGCGCATGTTTGTACACTGTCGCTGGACAAAATCGAGTTTGACGTCTGAATTGTCTCGTTATTTAGCAAGTTAGTCGGCACGTCACTACACTGTTTTATTTCATCGATCGTCTGAGTAAAACAAAAAAAACTTTCAAAATTAAAATAAAAAGAGAACATATTTTGACATTCTAAACATTAAACTATAGTGATCAATAAATAAAATAAAATAATTAAAAAAACGACAAATCATAGTTACTAAATAAATGACAGCTGCGTGGAAATAAATTGACATTTTGTTGAAATAGATGAGCGCGTCGGGTCACGACGAGGACAAGTGCGTTAAAGGATATCAAAAACAATCAAGAGCGACATACATACAGATAAATTCAGAGTGGATTTGAGTTAGTGTGATCCGTGGCGTGATTGTCATAATTATGACATCATATTAAAACTTTATTTGGTGGAAACACATTGACAGTCCAAGCCCGGATTCTTATTCCATAAATTATTACGCAGATCAAGCTGCAAGTAAAGGTAACAGAGGTGTGAATTCGACATTCAACGACAATCACCGAACACTTCAGAAACTTTTAGCTTGCAAAAATGAAAACAATTAGCAGTGTGTAAGGGCTGTGTAATTTCCTGTTTGTCAGACGCTTCGTTTTTCGTGTCACTGTCAAAATTATTGCTACCTTTTATTTAAAACGGACTAAATGGTCTCTATAAAATGATAATCAGGATCGCAAAAAGTCAAATCATTTGAAAAACTTGCCCGACGTCTCTCCCTCTACTGAAATCCGCCTTGGTGATCATGGGCTGGTTCGGAATCTATTTCTTTCAAAAGTGTTGCGCCAGGTTGTCGGCGTTTTTAAACCTAGTTTTTTTTTTTCCATGGATGAGGACAGTTAACAAAAAAAAGAATCTGAAGTTAAGTGGACACTATATATGACGCTGTGAGAAGAAGGTCCACCCCAACCATTTCTTGTTGCTTTCACGTCGTTCGTCCACTGATGTTGCACCTTCGGATCGATTAGAAATGTGTGAATAATTACACTATGACTATATGTATCACTGCAACTGCCCACAACACAACATCTAAAAACTCTCTCAAAAAAAAAAAATAAAAAAAAAAACCCCGATCGAAGAATGTATATTGTTTAAAAGTATATTGAATGACCAGTGTTATTACGGCTCAGGAGTATGACTTCCTCTCATATTTTGGCATTTGGTAGGGCACTTTTGGCGAAAGTCGGAAATCCGAAAACAGTCGACTGTTTCAGGATAGGTGGGCGTGGCTACATCACGAGAAATATCTCAAATTTACTTGAAAACGAGTAATTATTTTCAGCAAAAAAATCAATAACTGCCCATTTCAGTGGGACACAGATCTAAAATGGGAAACGTGTGGGTGGCCATTGCACAGGCACTTTAATTTCAATGCGCATTGATAACAGCAGAGCTATCTCAGCCGACAGGCTGCTAGTTTATAGATTGTAGATGTAATTTATGTGAACATAACAGTCAGTGATTCATGCATTCAAAAGATGTCACTATCTGAATGTAAAAACGAAACACTTTTCCAGTAAAAATATAAATATAAATTTAAAAGAAACAAAAAAGTTATTTAAAATCACTGACACTGCTATGTTTCTCATGTGGTTTTCCCTTCCAATTTCTTCACAGTACTCATTGCAATCTTCAATAAAGGATTGATTTACTTAGCAGTCACATGACTACATGAAGGATACATCTAACATAACATTGATTTTAAATTAGTGTGAATTATAAACTTTCATAAAATTTATTGTTTGATATTGTTTAAAACAATACTTCTAAAAAAATAATTTGTGTGAATTTTACTTTCTGTAAACCTCTACTACATCCTAAAGTATAGAACACCTGCAACTCAATGATGCGCTTTGTTTTGATTTTCTGAATGCACATTGTTCATTGAAAGATAAAAATGATCAGAAACTTTAATTTTCATTTCTGATTGTTTTTTTGTCTAAGGTCTCAATTTATTATCACTGCCAGTTCTGATGGTCATGTTAAGTTTTGGAAAAAACAGGACTCAGGAATTGAATTTGTCAAACACTTCCGAGCACATTTAGGTATGTTCTTATTTTGTACTTTATGATGCACCTAGTTTTTAGACTTGGTCAATGGATTGTTGTTATGACGATAGCAGACAATTGGTGTTGACCTGTTTAGGCCAAATAAAACAAACTCAATGTTTCCGGTAATTTTATTTTATCATTTTATTTTTCCTAAATAGTTTGCTTAGGTTTTTGTGGGAATATAATCATGGTTTGACTACAGATGTTAAAAATTACATCTAAGTTATTTTTCAAAATATATTTTCTCAATATAAATAAGAGCTAGTCATTTACTACATCGAAAGAAGTACAAGAAATCAAAAAGTCCATTGGCAGAACAATTTTGAGCATAAAATAAATTTTTCGTTATTTTTTCTAAAATGAGTACCGTAAGTTGGGTTACTGGAAACACAGAATTTATTTTTTTGGCCTTACTGACCATCAATGTGCACGAAAAGTGGTAGCTTTTGGTGCGAGTACATAATTTGTATTGAAAAATGCTTTTATCTTTTTTGAATATGTCTCAAGGCACACAGTGACATCATAATGTTTGAATCTCACCTTCTGATTGCCAGGACAACAATTTCAACATAAATTAATTACCGATACTATTTCATGTTTGTTATTTCTTTACTCCAGGTTGTATAGAATGTATCTGTGTCAGCTCTGATGGACTGTTGTTATGCACTGTTGCAGATGACAAATCAGTCAAGGTTTTTGATGTCATTAATTTTGGTGAGTGAACATTCACAATATCCCTTAGTTTGGGGTAAACAACGTCACTAGTAAAATGCTTTCAAGATTATTGACAACACATTAAACACTTTCATTTCTTTAGATTAGCATATAAAACATACAAAAAAAAGTATATTCGTTGGATTTTATTTTCACTGAATCATCCCTTTTGCGAAAAAGAGCAAAAATAGAATATTTTACAGTGGTCCGTACAAATGCAGCACACAATCATACCAACCGATGCAAGTTTAAGTTAATTTGTGTCAATTATTTTACATTTATCCTTTTATATCACAGATGTATATCAATATTTTATATTGATCATGTTAACATTTATTTAATATCATTTACTTTTGTAGATATGATTAATATGATGAAGCTGCCATATGTAGCTAGTTGTTGTGAATGGATTTACTCATCTGGGGATCCTATACCTGCCCTTGCATGGTAATAATGTTATTTATATTTATGAAACGTACTTAACTGATATCACTTTTTTGTAGCACTGGTTGACACAAGTTGTGTCATGGGGTACCGGTATTAATATTAGTGAATCAAAAGTGAACCCTTGACAACAATAGTTATAACCAGCACTATAAATATAAGTAATATCAGGTGATAATCTTTGTATTATCTGAAGAATGTCAAAATGTCAGAAGTCACAAGCCTCGCTTATGAATCATATGCTAATTTATGCTAATTTGATGTAAAGTTTGAGCATGATAGTGGACATTCATTTGCAGTTTTGACCGCTGTTGGTTTGCCTAATCAACAGAAATATTACACTTCTTAGTGTGTTTTTTTTTTCCCAAATGAACTTTCAGTCATAAGTTATTGTCATTGCATTATGGGTAATTGTTCTTGTACACTTATTCTCATATCACAGTGATGAAAACCTTTGCACAACTTGGTACTGTTTCTGCTTACACAGACGGATGAATTTTATCATGCATATTGTCATGTCTACTGTACAATATTATATTTCACACTAAACATGACTACTATGAATAATATGCACCATGCTCCAGTGATATGTATCATTTATCAAAGTTTTTTTTTTGATAGTTCTGAGAAAGACAGCGGTGTAATTCATGTCTATGATGGTAAGGGAGATGGTACACCAATACACACAATAGACAAACTTCATTCAAAAAATGTTGTTCTCATAGAGGTATGTATCATTTCATTGTATACTCTTTGCTGTTGTATACCATTAAAACTCCATTATTAAATGTAGCCTTTTCACTACCTGTCATTGTGAGTTTAAATTGTATTCTTGTGCATATTATAAACTGGGAATGGAGTTATTTTATCAGAACTTATTATTCAATAGTTTATGGAATAGTCTGCAACAGAAAATAAAGTGTCAGTATTGTATGAGCATTTGTGATATCTGTTTCTGTTTCAGCTGTGATACCTTTTGATCCTAGTGTTATGTTTTGACCTTGGATCAAAAATTATTATTACACAGAACAAAACTCTAATTCCAAAGGAAACACACCTGTTTTTGCAACCTTGTCAATCTCTGACTCTTTGTAGTACTGCATGTCATCTTTATTTGTAACACCACTCTTCTGATATAATCTGCCATCCTAAAAACCCCACATACTTCAATATTGCTGTTTTTAGTCCCTGTTTTAGGCGCAGCGCAGTATAGTTTCTTATTTCCGGTTCCCGTCTGTGACATTTCCTTTACATGTCTAGCATTTAGCAGATATTGATTAAACTTGGCAGGTTGATGAACAAGTCTTTGTTGAATATGCACATAATTTCTTTTTTAAGATCTGAAAATCTTAAGTGGGTCTTTTTCACGATTTTCATCATAAATTGCCTCTTCCAACAACACTGAGAGAACAACTGAGCATGCTCAGAATAAATAATTAGGTTAGATGGTAATGCTAGGGTTTTCAGTGATGTCATGACCTTGATCTGAATCAGTGACAGAAATGGATCACAGTCTGGTTTTTGTTTGGTTTTAAGAAAACAAAATCTTGAAAAAAAATGGTCAGAAATTTTGTTGTATATTATATCTTTAAACTGTAAAAATTGCATTCCACTATAAAGAGCCATCACTGAAATACTTGGTCTCAAAGTTGAAGATCAGTGAAAACACTTTGCAGTTACTGTTTATAATTCTTGGCCAGGCACATTGACACATGTGGTCTAAATATACCTTCAGTTGTCAGAGCTAGTGGATAAATGGATCATACCATTATAAATCTCAGTGGAAACTGTAGAGGGGGGGTCGGTCAGTGCTACTGAAACAAACCCATGTCCTCGTAATATACAAAGACCTGAATTCACGAAGAAGTCAAGTTGTTATTAAAGATACATCAAGGTTTACTCAGATTTATGATGCAAAGAAATGTTTGTTTTAATTCAAATAAGATTAGACCTGTATTTTTTATAAATGCATAACAAGTTGCTAATTCTTGTATTTTTGATTTTTTCAGTACAATCCAGTATATGATGTGGTCATATCAGCAGATAGTTCTGGCATGTTGGAGTACTGGGCAGGTCCCAAACAAGATTTTACGTTTCCCAAAAAAACAGTCAAATTCCAATTCAAAACAGATACTGATTTATATGAATTTGCAAAGGTGTGTAAGATTTATTTTTTATAACAATAAATGTATAGATTCAAAGCATATTTTTGTTTACCATGAATACCATTTATGGCAGACTTCATACCATTTATGGCAGGCTTTATACCATTTATGGCAGGCTTCATACCATTTATGGCAGGCTTTATACCATTTATGGCATGCTTTATACCATTTATGGCAGGCTTCATACCATTTATGGCAGGCTTCATACCATTTATGGCAGGCTTCATACCATTTATGACAGGCTTCATACCATTTATGGCAGGCTTCATACCATTTATGGCAGGCTTCATACCATTTATGACAGGCTTCATACCATTTATGACAGGCTTCATACCATTTATGGCATGCTTTATACCATTTATGGCAGGCTTCATACCATTTATGGCAGGCTTCATACCATTTATGGCAGGCTTCATACCATTTATGGCAGGCTTCATACCATTTATGGCAGGCTTTATACCATTTATGACAGGCTTCATACCATTTATAGCAGGCTTCATACGATTTATGGCAGGCTTCATACGATTTATGGCAGGCTTCATACCATTTATGGCAGGCTTTATACCATTTATGACAGGCTTCATACCATTTATGACAGGCTTCATACCATTTATGGCAGGCTTTATACCATTTATGGCAGGCTTCATACCATTTATGACAGGCTTCATACCATTTATGGCAGGCTTCATACCATTTATGGCAGGCTTCATACCATTTATGACAGGCTTCATACCATTTATGGCAGGCTTTATACCATTTATGGCAGGCTTCATACCATTTATGACAGGCTTCATACCATTTATGGCAGGCTTCATACCATTTATGGCAGGCTTTATACCATTTATGGCAGGCTTCATACCATTTATGGCAGGCTTTATACCATTTATGGCAGGCTTCATACTATTTATGGCAGGCTTCATACCATTTATGGCAGGCTTCATACCATTTATGGCAGGCTTCATAGTATTTATGGCAAGCTTCATACCATTTATGGCAGGCTTCATACCATTCAATATTCATGAGCTAATTGCATATGCTAAAGTTCCAATAGAATTAGCAACATAAGCAGAACAGACTTTCTAAGTGATTGCTATTCCTATATATCGGTACTAATTGTAAATACACTTCTTCCAAATATTTAAAACTCTGCTTACTGTGTGCTATGTACTTTGGGTGATTTCTTGAAATGCATTCTCTCAGTAACTTCTCAATGATAAAACTTATTGAAATCTTTTCAAACTTCAAGTAAAACTGTAAAATACTTTATAATATACTCTATAAAATACTTTTAATTTGGAATTATTTTTCACCGAAATGATTTTTTGGGTGTTTAGTATTTTCACTGATTTTGGACAAGTGGAATGTAAAATATCGCAAAAAAAGTATATTCCCAGGATTTTATTAAATTTAATCGCAAGCGAAAATAAAGTATTTTACAGTAGTTCTGATTGAGACTGAAATATCAAAGTGTACTTATTCCACAGTAAACTTTATAGATACTTAATTGGTCATTAAAGTGCATCCCCACTTTGTATTATACACAGAACACCTCCCTACCATGAAAAATTATAAAATCTATTTATTTGGCAACAAATCCAAAAATATTGGAGCACTGAAGATATACACAAAATAATACATCATTCAAGGTCGCTTTATTTCAGGAAGAGTTGTTAAATTATGTTAGTGAGAGGTTTTATACACGTCATACAAAGTTGGAATGCAATTTTATTAATAATAGCATAACAGTAATTTTTCGTTAATTATTCAGCTTGTAATTAATTCAAAGCTATACAATTAATATTGTAATCTGTTTAATTTTTTGTGATTGGAAATTTTCATGATTTAAAATTACATCAAAGTCACAGATGCTTTGTGTCATAGGTCAACTTTCACTGCTACAAAATGTTTTCATTTTCATTGACTCCTGAAATTAGTGAAAATTTGTTTATTATAAAAAGTGTTTTACAGTGTATTCAATTGTATGGCAGCAGTCCTGCTAACAAGTATGTATTATATGAATGAAATACACTTATTTTAAAACATTTTTTTTTTCCAGTGCAAAACAGTACCTACATCATTGATTTTTTCACCGAATGGTAAAATGTTTGTTACAATGTCCTTTGATCGCAGGGTATGTATATGTAAACGAATGTCTACTATGTTCTAGTTTTATTTTGTATATATGTAAAATATTTTGGAATTTCTTTGTTAATTAAGCCGGACATGCATGGGGTTAATCATTTCAATTCATATATGCTAAACTTTCTGTTGTGAAGGACATTGATGACATCACTTGCACTGAAACACACAGAATGATGACATCACTTGAACTGAAACACACAAAATGATGACATCACTTGAACTGAAACACAGAGAATGCTGACATCACTTGCATTGAAACACAGAGAATGATGACATTACTTGCATTGAAACATAGAGAATGATGACATCACTTGCACTGAAACATGCAGAATGATGTTACATCATGGGAAGCCTAATACCACTGTCTACCTCAGGCTTGTTTTTTGTTCACATCCCAAAACAAAATGATGTTCTTTTGCAGTGTTATTGATTAGCATATTAAGTTTTGTTCCATAGATTTGATTTAAAATGGCTAACTAGCCAACCCATGGCCATATTGTTTTTTAGCTCCGCTGTCGACTTTGTCGAGCGGAGCTTATCATATGAGTGATTGTCCGTCGTCGTCGTCCGTGCCAATGTTTTACTTTTTCGACTTCTTCTTGAAAACTACAAGCCTAAATGCTTTGATACTTGGTGTATATGTACCTTGGGTAGACCTCTCTTAGGTTTGTTCATTTCATGTTGATATCTTTAATTCTCTAATTTTGGTGAATATTTTTGTCATTTTTGGTAAAAACTGATATTTTCGACTTCTTGTTAAAAACCGCAAGTGCAATTGCTTTGATATTACATTTATAGGTACTACATGTGGACCTCTCTCAGATTTGTTAATTTTGTAATGATATCTTTAATTCTTTAATTTTGGTGAATATTTTTGTCATTTTTGGTAAAAACTGATATTTTCGACTTCTTGTTAAAAACCGCAAGTCCAATTGCTTTGATACTACATATATAGGTACTACATGTGGACCTCTCTCAGATTTGTTCATTTCGTGATGATATCCTCAATTCTCTAATTTTGGTGAATATTTTTGTCATTTTTGGTAAAAACTGATATTTTCGACTTCTTGTTAAAAACCGCAAGTGCAATTGCTTTGATATTACATATATAGGTACTACATGTGGACCTCTCTCAGTTTTGTTCATTTTGTAATGATATCTTTAATTCTCTAATTTTGGTGAATATTTTTGTCATTTTTGGTAAAAACTGATATTTTCGACTTCTTGTTAAAAACCGCAAGTGCAAATGCTTTGATATTACATATATAGGTACTACATGTGGACCTCTCTCAGATTTGTTCATTTTGTAATGATATCTTTAATTCTCTAATTTTGGTGAATATTTTTGTCATTTTTTGGTGAAAAGTGATATTTTCGACTTCTTGTTAAAAACCGCAAGTCCAATTGCTTTGATACTACATATATAGGTACTACATGTGGACCTCTCTCAGATTTGTTTATTTCGTGATGATATCTTCAATTCTCTAATTTTGGTGAATATTTTTGTCATTTTTGGTAAAAAGTGATATTTTTGACTTCTTGTTAAAAACCGCAAGTTCGATTGCTTTGATATTACATATATAGGTACTACATGTGGACCTCTCTCAGATTTGTTCATTTTGTGATGATATCTTCCATTCTCTAATTTTGGTGAATATTTTTGTCATTTTTGGTAAAAAGTGATATTTTCGACTTCTTGTTAAAAACCAATAGTTCAATTGATTTGATATTACATATTTAGATACTACATGTAGACCTTTCTCAGATTTGTTCATTTCGTGATGATATCTTCAATTCTCTAATTAATTTATTTTGGTGAATATTTTTGTAATTTTTGGTAAAAAGTGATATTTTCGACTTCTTGTTAAAAACTGTAAGTCCGATTGCTTTGATACTATTCATATTGTTCATTTTCTAATGATGTCTTCAGTTCTTTAATTGAAATGTGCATTGCTAACAGCGGAGCTATCTAAGCCGATAGGCTGCTTGTTTAGATGTAGGTATTGGCAACTAGAATGTGGATTTATTTAAAGAAAAAAATCACTGAATTGCTTGATTTGTTTAAATTTTCACATGATACATAAAGTACATTCAATTCTAAACCTTCTCTTTTCATTACAGGTTAGAATATTCCGTTTTTTAACAGGTAAAAAAATTAAAGTTATTGATGAATCTTTGGAACGTTTCACTGAGCTGCAGCAAATGAGACAACAGCTGCCTGACATGGAGTTTGGTCGTCGCATGGCAACTGAAAGAGATCTCAGTAAATCGAAATCACTGAAATATTCAAATGTTGGTAAGTCTTCACTTTATTAATCTCAGTATGAACGAAATTGTAAATACTGATTTCAAAGCCCATCCGTTTTAGTCTCATCCGGGGAAATATTAAGCATGACTATATGATGAATGGTATTTTGACCAAATGTTTGTGTATTTTTTTTCAGTTTTTGATGAGAGTAGTAATTTTATAATGTATTCCACAATGCTGGGAATTAAAGTGATCAATCTTCACACAAATCAATGCACACTCACACTTGGCAAGGTAAGTTATACATTTCATCGCAAACATTTCTTGAGTTTTTCAGAAAACCAGAATTAATATGTCGACACTGATAATTTTGTTTTTAAAATATATTCACTCTAGTATATTTTCTGGAAGTAACATGCCTGGACCATTTTGGTTCAAACTTTCTATTTTCATTAACCATAGTAGGTTACTGATAAACATTATTTTGTTTTAGATTTTGATTTTTACAAGTCTTCTACCCATTTCTTGTTTAAATTTTACAGATTTTGTTTAAATTTGGTATAAGGGCAAGACATATCGATTTCCTTGATCTTAACTGACTGATTTGCTGCCATTTATAAAAAAAAAAAAAAAAAAAAAAAAAAAAAACACTGACAATATTTGAACCGTTTTTCACGCTTGCCTGGGCACATTTCATTCAAAATTGGTTTTGTGATTTGATTCAAAATGTTGATTTCTTTTGTTTGTGTCTCAGCCCTGCAAAGTTTGTACAAAGAGTTCAACATCAAGGATCCCCCAATTTCATGAATGCAATTTCTGGTGGAATCACATTGATTTAATAAATCCATGAACACATTTAATAAATCTGTGAAACTTTTGGATTTATTGTCCTAATATCATTATTTCTACACTCCTGAACTTTTACTGTCATGGCATAAATACTACGTTTGTAGTTAATATCATTTATTTTTGTATGTTTGCAGCCAGAAAATGTACGTTTTCTTCATCTTTCATTATTCCAAGGCAAAATTGAGAAAGTACAATCTGCAGAGACTTTGGAGATGAAAGCCTCTGACAATCCAGCATTACAGAATGTATTTACTGACCCAACACTCTTCTGCACGGCATTCAAGAAAAATAGATTTTTCATGTTTACCAGGAGAGAACCACAAGATGTTAAAAGGTACGGCAACTAACAAATCAACTTCACTGCATACGATTGTATGATAATGTGATGAAAGGCATACTTGGTCTTGCAAAATATATTTACAATTCAAATAGCGAAGATTGACATAGATTTGGTAATTGATGAATGAAGTTTATTTCACTATAAAACAGATAATAATATACAAATGAATTTGATATACTAGTATAAACAAATGAGTAAATAAAATTAAGTAAATAAATGTATAATTTGAATTTTAAATATATATTTATTTAAATTGCTTATAGTGAGGATCACAGAAATAATTTCTGGAACTAGTTTAGTCTGTGACCCTTGAAAAGAACAAACAAATTAAACAGTACATTATATATAAGTACATACGATAGTTTTGTAATAAATTAAATAGACACAAAAGAGAAAAAAAAATAAACTGATTAAATCATTTTTTACTCCTGTGTGCGAAGCACAAAAAGGGAGTCTTTGCAGTTAGTGTGTGTGTCTGTCTGTGTGTGTGTGTGTGTGTGTCTGTTCCACTGATATCTCAAGAACCATATATTGATTTCTGGACCAATGCGCAAATTTTGGTAAAAATCCATGCATATTAATTACCTAATTTGCATGATAATTAGCGGATTTTTAGCTGTTCCATGACTGTTTCACTGATATCTAATGAACCACTCATTGGATTTCGATGAAACTTGGCACATAGATGCTCCAAACTAATGCGTAGATTTGATTAGTTTTGGGTAAAAATGTGTGCAATATTAATTACCTAATTTACATAGTGATTAATCAATTTTCAGCTTTCCACTGATATCTCAAGTACTAATCATTACATTTCAATAAAACTTGGTACATAGATGTCATAGGACACTGCACAAACCTGATAGTTTTTAGGGTAATATCAGTAGATATTAATTACCTAATTTGCATAATTAATTTTCAGCTTTTGATATTTCAAGTAGTAATCATCACATTTCAATGAAATTTTATACATGTCATAGGATACTGCGCATACCTGATTATTTTTTGGCTGAATATTTGTGCATATTAATTACCTTATTAGCATAATTAAGTAATTTTGAATTAATTTTTAATGTTTTTCAATACTCTCAGCACGCGGGAGTTCTTTCTAAGCTTTTTTTGATTTTCTATTGCTTGGAGAAAAAACAACTTAATCATACATAATCATAACAGGAACTATAAACTTACAAAAGAAAAATATACATAAAAAACATATGAAATAAAATTATAGTGGACATTTTGTCTTTTCACTGACTTATGAGAGCATGTTTTAATTTTGATTTAAATGTGTGCCTGTTCATTACGTTTTTGATTGTGCTAGGAAGGGAATTCCAATGGTTTGTTGCAATAAATTTTATTGTTTTTTGGCATAAAGTTAGATTCATTTTGGGGATATAAAAACTATCAGTCATTACGAGATGTGTAGCATAATTGTCCAGATAATGATTTATTATCCTATGTGCAAAACAACTATTTTTTAGATAAAAAACAAATGCATGTATTAATGATTTATGCGAATTTATGTTTAGTGCTGATGCTGAGAGAGATGTCTTCAATGAAAAACCAACCAAGGAAGAAGTAATGGCAGCTACACAGGTGATATACAGTGATTAATTTACCTTCTGAAAAAATGTCAATGAAGTTGTATATTGGATGAAGACATTGTTTTTGCCCATCGTGGAGTTGTCATGGTAACAGGTGTTATTTCATTTCAGAATCCACTGTTGAGGATATCTGAGAATGTGATAATTCATACATCTATGGGAGACATCCATGTTAAACTATTTCCCAATGAGTAAGTACATGATTTACCAATAATATGCTTTTTTTACCTTGCCCTTAAAAGAAAAATCAAGCCAAACAACATAATACTCCCAGATAAAAGAGCTCCACAAATGTAGGAGAATTTTAATATATTTTATATATTTTAAATTTATGTTTATATTTTTTTCTTGAGATATTCAGTATTATGTAGTCTGCCATCTTGATTCTTCAAGAAGGATTGTGGGTAAAGTGTGACATCATCATCTGGGAGCATTATGTTGTTAGCATTGACTTTACCGTATTACCCCGGGTACGCGCCCTCCCTGGGCAAGCGCCCACCCTCCTGTTTTCACAAAAGTTACATGTTGGGGACATCCTCGGTAAAACGCCCAGGGTGATTTTTAGCCAAGAATTAGGTCAACAATAAAGTTTTATTTGTCAAAAACGAACGCGTTTGATTTATTTAAATAGTGTGTTTGTTACGGTAGTTCTCTTTTTGGAGTGTGTGGTGGCCCTGAAAAGGGCCGTTTTGTTTGTGTTTTTACGTAAAAACTCATTGGAAGAGCATCGCCAGGCGATGGACGCGGGGCTCTTTGGCAACGACCAAAAACGTATCCGTGTCCAGCCATTGGTTGGCCACGTAGAGGTCAAAATATGCGTTCTATTTTTACACGTTAAGTTTGGCTCTTCCGTTTCACCCCCTCTGGAATATTCTACTTTCGCAGCCTAATCGCAGGTTTTTCGAAAAACTTCGAAAAAACACAAGAATTAGTGGAAATGTTTCTATTTGGGGCGGATTATTGATAGAGTATAATGTCGTTATTACAAAAATGCTGAAAAACCGTGAGTTTTTGCCTTAGTTATTTTTTTATCGGCGAAAAACTGCGAACTCGTCAAATTTGGTTGCACAACTTCCCTCTATCATGTACACCCAGCGACATCGATGCCAGCTGACTGTGAACGGGAGCCCCGACGGGAGCTAGCACTTTTGAGACATTGCTACTTTCTTTCCATCCCTCATCACAGCTATGGCATTACGGTCATGTGGATTATTTTTCTGTCGTTGAAGAAAAAACATTTTGCCGACCTCAAGTCCATTACGATAACCATAATGAGGCATGCCGACGGTGGGAACTTGTTGCATCATAATTTTGTCAAGTGTGTGGGTGCGTGAATAAATCATGTTAATGAGGTCGACCAGAGTTTATTTTCAGTCTGTTTTTTATGTATCGCCATTTGGATATGTTTATATATTCACAATAGTTTATAAACATTTCACATCAGTAATAAAAGTTTTTTTTGTTTCATAACCCTATCTGCTATTCTTCAGTAATTACGATGCGATGTATCAATACGTGCGTGAACAAAATTATGCTAATGAGGTCTTCGCCTTCTTGGATTACAAGCGGTGGTTTTTCCCGACCGTTTCGACTTGCACTGATCACGGTTACTAAAAATGTAACCGTGCATTGATTACAATATTTACCATGGTTTGTAGTCAATTTCAGTGAGTAATACAACTTCATTCGCTGACATAAAACAAGTCTTATTCTTAAAATTCGACCCTGTGTCTTAGTGTTCCCGCAGATCTTGACCGAGTGCTCACGTTTATTGAAACCTCGCATAAATCAAGAAATAAGTACGTGTACAAAGTGTACGAAAGCATTCCTTTATTTGACCTTATCATACGATCACAAAAACAACTTTTTAAAATCTTTTTTGGGGTGGTCCTCGGGTAAGCGCCCACCCCCATTTTTTCCCGATTTTGTACGTTCAGGCCCCTGGGCGCGTGCCCGGGGTAATATGGTAAATGAAAAGTCAGGGCAAGGTATGCACTGGCGAAATGTTTTTTATTCGTCTCATGCCACTGGTTCCTTGTGAGTGCAAAAAGTTTGTATGTGAAATATTGAACTGCCACGCATGCATAATTTTAGAGATATCATAAAAATATGTTTTACCTTGTGAGCTGGAATACTTCTATCATACTGAATGACAGAATGTCCTGATATACTTGCACACTGGTGTACTATGACCCAGAGTAATGGGGAAACCAGAATTGTAATTACAGCATATGTCATGTTGGGAGTGTGTACTAATCCTCAGCTGTCGTTGGGTTGATGCATGGAGCTAAAAAAAGGAGACCGAACTGGTTTTAATCCTACTTGAGTCTTTTGTTTTCAGCTGATTATTCTTTTGTGTTTACACGCCTTTTATGTCAATGACTTCTGCTGACTGCCGTCACACTGGTTATTCAGCCCTCTTCGCCTTTGTGAGGTGTAACGATTATTTTTGTTCTGCGCAGTTGACGTCAAAGGTTGGTGAACATGCGTGTAGCGGTAATTACGGAAGAGTGCCATCAGTTCTACAGGTCTGCGTTTGAGTCATGGAAATCGGACGGGTTTTCAGCAAGTTGTTACAATTTATGTGGTTCTCATAATGTCGAAAACATTGCTCACAAGAAATTGATTTTAAAATCAAATACTTGGCCGCAGACGATAAATTACCACTGATATATAGTGTTTTCCATGTACTTTCCAACAAGCTTGAATTGAAGTTAGAGCTCCCATGGCCAAATGCACAATCGCGTTTTTCATTTCTGTTTATCTGCCCTACTTTCTGCGTGAGCCCTCATAGACAACACGTGCTTTGGGAAAAACGACACGTTAAATTTGAGCTCCGGTAAATTCTATTTTTTCGTAGATTTTGAAAGTTAGTTAAATAGTAAGCTGACCTCTTCTACGTCATGCTAGGGTAGGTGCCATTAACGGCATATCATGGCCAAACCGGCAAGTTAACGATACATTGATTCCATCACAATTACTTGTGTATTACACATCACCAATTTAGAAGTTACTGTGTAATTCTGGTCATGTTTTGTTCCTACTTGAGTCGTTTTAAAGTTTTTTCGTCCCTCACCCTGCTTTGTAATAACGACCGAACTCATCTGAGAACGTCTGATCATATCTAATTAAATATTCACGTCCAGTAAACCCCTGATAAACCCGTCAAGTGTTATCTGTTGACCAAATAGTCGGCAGAAGTCATGGTAACAATAACATCAAAGGGAGTTCACTCTCCTTCTTTTTTTAGCTCCATGGTTGGTGTGGATTGTTAGCTGTTGTATATATCTAGTAGCATTGCTTATGTGTGGGCTTGGAATACAAAAACAACATTCAGTACCATATCAACATGGTGAAACGTAAACTTCAATTGACTTCACTGTGATGACAAATACGTTGTGGATACGGAAAAAAGAGCCCGAAGCATGTGCACTACGTACACAATATGCTAATAACCGGCTGTTCCCGGCTCTGTGCATCTAGTTACTGAAATTAGATAGGCCACTATAATGGATTGTTTTTGTTTAGTGTCAGTCGTTTGATTCTTAGTATATATAACATATTAATTAGTGTTTTCAGCTTGTTTATTATGTATCATAGCAACATTTTGCATAATTAATTTGCATAGATGATTTTAACATGTTGAATTGATCAGCCCATTTAATTTGCATATTTAGAAATTTATTAATGCACAGAAACACTTCCAATTCCTTTTCAAATGTATTGAAACATGGGGAACCAGTTCTAAGCATGAGCAAGATCAAAGTTTAAATGCTTGTACCAGTATGTTTGAAATACAATACACATGAAAGATAACAAGATTTGTTTCATATTTAAGCACTTTGTAGATTGTCTAGTTTGAAGAAATCCACTTCTCTGCATTTTTTCGCACCCCCTCCAGAATTTGGAATGCTACAACCCTCTGTCTTAAGTTTGTTAATTTCACTGTTGGAAAAACTGTATTGTTAAAAACAGTTCAGTATTCAGTTGTTGTCTTTCTCTTTGTATAGGTGTCCCAAGACTGTTGAAAACTTCTGTGTTCATAGCAAAAATGGATATTATAATGGACATATTTTTCACAGAGTAATAAAAGGATTTATGACGCAGACAGGAGATCCTCTTGGTAAGATTAGATTAATTACCATATTTGGTGTATTAGTAGCGTAAATTACAGAGATTTTTGTTTGAAAAAAATATGTCATATTTGAATAAATCAGTATACAAATGTTTTAAATGTGCAAATACAGTAATACCATTCAGGCACCATGTGAAAATGGGATCACTTACTTTGCTACTGTGTGTTTGCTCTGCCTTTTTGTACATTTGCAACATTTACTCAGAATTCAAACTAGTCTAATTAGTTCTTTTTCTATTCTCCAAAAACCCATAAAAAATATTATATTATTATTTGACATGCCTGGATTGATTACATTCAAATGTACAGTACAGGCTGCCTGAAAGAATTTGTTTTTAATGACACAATCCTTCCAAACACAACTGGGAATAGAAAGAAATTCAAGCAGTTTTTTCTGTTCTGAGTCTGTTCATCTCGCGCCAATAAAGATCCTTCTCTGTGTATGTAGTGCATCACATCATACCACTTTAATTGTCTGTCATTCTAGGCACTGGAACTGGTGGTGAATCAATATGGGGTGGTGAGTTTGAAGATGAGTTCCATCCCAACCTAAGACATGATAGACCGTACACAGTGTCAATGGCCAATGCAGGACCCAATAGCAATGGTTCTCAATTCTTTGTGACAGTAGTGCCATGTGTAAGTACAAATGCTTCTTTTCACCCTTGTAAAGCAATTCATCCTTTTAATAAATATGAAAATAAAATCACTGTAAATGCTCCTTATATGTAGATTTTCTCTGCTATCCATGCACGCTATCTGAATAACAATACTTGAACTGCCATTTCAACTGTACATCTTGAGTTCCGAATAGCTCCATTTGGATTTGTCGCAATTTGTTCAATTTTAGATTTTTTTAGTCCCCGTTCGGACGAAGTCCAAAAACGGGGACTTATAATTCGGCCTCCGTCCGTGCGTTCGTGCGTCCGTCCGGAGTCATATCTCAGAATCCCTTGGACCGATTCCGTTCATTCTTTGCATGTGCCTAGTACTTTATGTGGAACATATGCACATGCAGTGGTTTAGCGATTAGATTCAAAATGGACGACTGGCAGCCATCTTGTTTTTTGAAAATAGTGTATTTTGGACATGCTTTGGCAGTTTTCTTTCAAACTTGGTACATAGATTATACATGTTAGGATACATGTCCATGACGATTTATTTCACAATTGGATCAAAGATGGCCGACTGGCAGCCATCTTGTTTTTTGAAAATGTCGTATTTTGGACATGCTTTGTCAGTTTTCATTCAAATTTAATACATAGATCATACATGTTAAGATACTTGTCCCCGGCCGTCCGTGAGTTCCTGAGTCTGTCCTTCCGTGTTTCCATCCGTCCATGCGTCAGTCTGTCCAGAATCATATTTCAGAATCCTGTGGACCGATTCCGTTCATTCTTTGCATGTGCCTAGTACTTTATGTGGGACATATGCACATGCAGTGGTTTAGCGATTCGATTCAAAATGGCCGACTAGCAGCCATATTGTTTTTTATGAAAATGTTGTATTTTGGACATGCTTTTAAATGTCAGTTGTCATTCAAACTTGGTACATAGATTATACATGTTAGGATACATGTTCATGACGACTTATTGCGCAATTGGATCAAAGATGGTCAACTGGCAGGCATCTTGTTTTTTGTTTTTTTTATGCGGTATCTCTTTATGCGTGCTCTGTCAGTTTTCATTCAAATTTGGCACATACATGTACTTTATACATGTTAGGATGCATGTCCATGACAATTTGTTTCAAAATCTGGTCAAGGATGGCCGATTGACAGCCATCTGACTTTTTGGCCTACTATATTTCCACAATTTATGTACCATTTTCATTCGTATTGACACGTACATCATACATATCAGTGTGTTTCCTAATCAGATCAAAGATGGCCGAATAACGGCTGTTTTTATTTTTGGCCATATTACTACCGGTACTACACGGAACACGTGTTTTGATGATGTAAATAAACAATCTGTTGTATACGCCACTTGGAACTCAAGTTTCAAGGACAGGCTTTAATATGATGAGCACAAAGAGAACTTTCAAAAATTTAACGGGGACTGTGTCATTTTCAATGACTTGTGTTAAAATTAAGAATGGAAAACCTTTTATAATTGTACATCACAATGGCTTAAAGCCAAATATTTTTATATTTTGTTTGAAAAGGCACATGCTAATTTTATCTCCCTTAACTGAGGCGACCTACTTCTTTATCCTCATTTAAAGCAGCCCTGACACTAGCATTCAGAAACATAGGAAAGTAGAGAGTGATATGTCATATGTAACGGTAATATAATTGATGTCATTTTTAGGATGCTTTCAGCACTGCACTGCTGTAATAATATTGTAATTAATGCACAATAATATGAGGTTATTACAAGGACACTGAAAAGTATGCACAAAGACAGTACAATGGGAGTATCGACTGATGCACAGCGGAGATCAATGTGACGGTGTACTGTTTGAGTGCATACTTTGTGGTCATGGGAATTCCAAAATCCAAAAAGTTTAGAACAGATTTAACAAACTTTTTTGTCTGGAGACCGGTCAAATGCTGGAGGCAGCCATATTTGTTTTTATTATTAGAGGACGCTAATGCACATAATCGCTTCGTACTTGGAATTCACATTTCCTAATATGGTAGAATAAAAATACACAGAGCAATACCACCAAATTATGGCACGCTGTAACTTACAGTGACAGATGTATAATAATAAATAATATTTTTTACTATCTTGTCTCTTTTCAGCCATGGCTTGATAACAAACACACTGTGTTTGGACGTGTAGTAAAAGGAATGGAAGTCGTACAAAAGATCAGTGATGTCAGAACCAATCCAAAAACTGATAAACCATACGATGACATCCGAATAATTAGCGTATCATTGAAGTAGCCAATTATGATGGCTGGTTATAAGTTGTTGGTTGCTAGTTATTGCCGATTAAAAATTGTTTTCAGCCTGTTACTGCTGGTGATGATTTGGTCATAACTAGTTATGATTGCTGGTTATGAATTGTTTGTAGCAGTTACTGCAAGTTAGAATTTTATGTAGATATTCGGAATTGCTGCAAACACTCAGCTTGACCTAAAAGCTAATCACATTAGCTAAACATCACACATACTATTTGCCATCTTCAACAGTCAAATATGAACCTATCAGAAAACTCCATTCATGGTACGACTGTTTATTTATTTATGTAACATTCTCTTGTGTAATCTTCAGATGACTGGAAATGCTAGCTTTGAAGACAAATGTGAAAGCGATTTTTTTTACTATATATTCTGTAAACATTTGATACTCAAAAATAAAAGATCTTGGAATCATATTTTTACAAGAATAGAATGTCACCTTTGTTGAAGTCATTTCTGATGTACATTTGAGGTTAATTAGACTGTAATAGCAGTCATATGAGTGTGTAAACTGGTTGTGAGTACTCTATATGTATGTGTAGAACTGTTTGCTTCTAGCAAATTAACAAGCAATGCCAATTTGCTACCAATTACACAATACATTCATGTAGAGATATTTAGAATGAGATGATTGTTTGTAATTGTAAATCTTGGTCTGCACTCAGTTGGTCTGTGCATGTCAGTGAACAAAACAACAAATATATATTTTTCCTGTAGATTTTTTCCTCAAAACTTTTACTTTGAAGATTTTGTTTGCCAAAATCCTCCCTCTTCGACATTTTACTGGTCAGCCTTATATTGTAAAATTCAAAGAAAGGAGAGTACAGAGTCTGGTGAAAGGTGCATGTGGAGTCACTGCAGGGTTGCAATGTGCTCGTAATTTAAGGTAGTGAGATTTGTTCAGAGCGACAATCGTTCTGTAGTAACCTATACGAGAAACCATTTGTTTTAGCTCAAGTATTGCCTTCCTTTTGAGAAAACAAGGGGAAACGTTGAATGGTCTATAGAGGGCGCAACCACCAACAATTGTGTTTATGGTCCAGATTTTGATCACAGCTGATCCCTGATCCACATAAGTGTGTTACCGTGTATGTATCGAACAGGGAGTAAAGTATAGTATAGAGCGAATGTGCACGTCATGGGTGTGAATATCATTTTCGACTTTCTGTCATCGGCCCAGAAGAACGTTTCTTTCTTGGACGACTTTGCTGAGAAGTTGCCGAGTGTAAGAACATGGCAGGTGATTGTGGTTTTCATATGCAGCGTGATCGTCATACAAGCTATTGCGATCGTCTTCAAACTGTTCAAAATGAAGAAGACATCGGAAATGGCATTCAAACCGTTTGCAACTCCATCCCTTGATATCTTTAAAAGCCCAATCTTAGGACATTTGGGTTTGGTAAGTATCGGATGCATTTACCAAACCATGTACTAACACTACGTCCATGACCAAACTTACTGTAAAATACTTTATATTCAATTAGAATCTATTTTCGCCGAGGGAATGAAAATAAAATCCAGTGAAAATATTTTTTTTCTATATTTCGTATTCAACTAACAAAAATCAGTAAAAAAAACTTCGTGAACAACAGCCAAATGACTTTTCAACGAAAATTAATTCCAGTTAAAATAAAGTATTTTACAGTAACAATTAAGAGACCCATATAATAAACGTTTTGGGCAATCCCCAGAGGACAGAAAATGATGTATAAATCACCATTGGATGAGGTTTGTATATTTTTTTGTGTGATTTCCCAATGCATGTCCGACATTTGTGTTGATAAACATTGATTTTCCCACAAAGCACGGTTAGTAACCGTGCACAAAGGTATGAATTTTGACCTGAGTGTGACTTGCTCTAATTACTGCTTGTGACTCCTTCGATACCTTCCAATCACCGTCTCAGTTTGTACTCATTGATCTGCGCAACAGTCAAAGTCGCCATCTTTGTTTATGTGAGACCCATATAATTTTGATATGATATTAGTTGTGTGAGAATTATTTCTGTTTTTGTTTTACAACCATAAAATTACTCTCTGTTGTAGATTTTCTTGTTGAATAAAATTATATATCTCGCGCATGCGTGGCTTATGACGGCCACAACCCTTTAAATTACACTAACTGAATCTTTAGTTTACTAATTTAACATTTACCGGTAATAATTAAATTTAATTTAACATTTTCAGCACAAATCATTTTTGTCGTTTATGTAAATAGCTCTTTTATGTCACATACATTGCCAACATGATTAACTAAACAAGATTTCACGATAAATAACATATTTTGGTCATGCAGTTTTAAGTGACACAGAAACATTCCATCTGTGAACTACTTTCAAATATAGAATCCTCCAAATAAATCTTGTGGGCCAGGAAAAAAAAGCTTCTGGTCACCTTGTTTGAAATTTGATTGCTTGAAAATCTGTTGTTGTTTTTTATCAAATTTTGACAAAAGCTTGAAAGCTTATGTGTTAATGTAAAAATGGTTTAGTAGATTGACAAATCAAAAGTTCATATATCATAATTTTTTGCTGATTGTACTCAAATGTATAAAGGGCATATGATATCTTACTTCTATACCATCTGAATGTTTAATCTAAAGGTCAATAAACTTTGTAACCTACAGTGGTTTGGAAATAATGTGTAACTCATTGTCTATTGTGTGTGTGCAAGTACAACAAGGGAGAGACGTAAATAGAGACAATTATTTGAGCAAACTTTTCCATCCAATAATTGCCTGTATGATTTCATCTTGCTGAATTCTTGCTAGACCAAATAAAACAAGTTTGATGTTTCTGCTATCAGTTTTGAAAAGTACTGGGTAGCAAGGCAGGGATTTTTACTATTTTTTTTTTTTTATTATACCGGTATTCTCCCAATGATTTTCAAGATGATAAATATGACAAGATTTTCTTAAAGTGAATCAATCGTAGTGGATTTGTCCATTGTTTGAACTACCTGACCTCCAGGACCTTGCATTTTACACATTAACATAATGTAACAAATCTTGTTTTCTCCCCTCCTGAAATAAATTAGTTACTGTCCAGCTAAACATGGGAAAACAATAAATATTGTTGATTACAAAATATATGTTGATTTTTCCCAGCTGTCTGTGAATAAAGATGAGATTATGCAAATGGCAGGTGATATCACTCATGAATTCAAATATGCACTACCGTTGTGGTTAGGACCATTCCAGGCAGCGTTAATATGTCATCATCCATCCACTGTGCAACCAATATTAGCAACAACTGGTATGTAAATAGAAATCTACATCTATGTATTGTCAGTGGTGAAATAAAATGGGGTCTAGAGTCATTATTTGACTCTAGATAAATTACGTACCTTTGTCATGTGTATTCATATCAGATCACTTTCAAAATAACCGAATAACAGCCATTTTTTCTTAATTAATGCTGTTCTGTTTTTAAAATATATCATATCTCTTCAGATTTACACACATATGCAGTCATGATCCAATTCAAGATGGCCAAATAACGACCACTTTAGGGATCAAAATTCATCAAAATGTTATATTTCTGCAATTCTAGAACTGAATCTCATTCATGCATTGAAAGATTTTGTTAAACTGGGTACAAATATTGGAAATAATGGGGCCTTAATGGCCTGAGACATTTTTCCCCATGGTTTAATTTTTTTTACTCTCATAAGACAAATTGGTTCAAAAAATGTAAGAAAATACAAGTGATAATTCATAGAATCCATGTGAGAACACTGTTAATGTATGTAATTTTGTTTTTATTAAACTTGTAAATGTCATGATTTGTTTTATGTTGTTTTGTTTATTTTTGTTAAAATTCATAATTTTAGAACCAAAAGACGATTTCAGTTATGGGATGTTGAAACCTTGGTTGGGAGATGGATTGTTGATCAGTAGCGGAAACAAGTGGTCAAGAAATCGCAAACTACTAACTCCAGGGTTTCATTTTGATATTCTGAGACCCTATGTGAAGGTATTCAATGAATGTGCCATCACAATGACTGTAAGTTTATTTTTTTGATTTGACCACATTTCACATCAAAATCTATACTGTTAAAACATTTAATTTTCACTGCTTGAGATTTTTGTTAATAATTCAGGATTTTATGGCATTAATAAAGACAATATTGCCTGAAAGTCGCTCACACTGTGTTGTAGACCCCATCATAGACCATTTTCACCTCATAAACCATACCCCATTATAAACCAAATAGTGATTTTCTATATCCCATCAAAGACCAAAATGTAACTAAATTTATTCAGTTATAGCATAGACACTATAGTAGGACTATACCGTCTATGGTTGTAGGTTGAATTAACTCATCACCCAGGCTCATCAATCTCAATGATAAATCCAAGAGGGAATAAGAACAAAAGTACTTACTTTTCAACACACAGCATTTTATTTGATTCACAAACAGTTCTTGTTTGACAAAGAGATCAGAGACTTGAAATTGTAGGAGGACCAGGAAATGATCAGTAAACTCAACAACTACTTTGTGGACATTGATAGATTTTTTGGTAGTACACTGCACAAAGTATTAATGTACCACTGTCATAATGCCATGCAAGAATCATATGTAAAGCTTTGATAATTTTGCCATGCTCAATTCTTATAAACCAAATAAAGAAACTAAATTTGATGCCCATATAGCATACCAGGTATTATGAGCAGATTTGAAATATTTTAAAGAATAGTACTTAATTTTTACTAATTTTGATATCAGACAAGTCACCTGCTGGTGATCTCTAACAAAAAACTGGGATATTATAGCAGCCAATTTAGTTTGCTGCACATATAGAAGTCAG
Organism: Saccoglossus kowalevskii; assembly: GCF_978046115.1. Taxonomy (NCBI): domain Eukaryota; kingdom Metazoa; phylum Hemichordata; class Enteropneusta; family Harrimaniidae; genus Saccoglossus; species Saccoglossus kowalevskii. Next base: position 4,794,822 of record NC_140649.1, on the reverse strand, counting down.
CATGGCTGTATGATAGTGTCATTAAAACACAATGTTTAGACAACAGTAGATGATCAGCAATAGACTTGCTCACAAACAATATTTTCAGAATTTAACAGTTCTGTCTAAAATACAGTAGGAGATGCTGATATTTATAAATACACATCAAACATCTTTAAAGCATGAAGTAATTAAGCCAAGGAGAATTAAACCAATTTACTCTGTTTTTTAAACACACAGGCATATATTTCACTCTCCATTGAACCCAATGATGTTTATAACACATGTGCTAGATAAGAGTGAACACTTTTACCAATATACTGGTATAACTGGGGTTTGTCACTACATGCTATTTGTACAGACAATATAAAACCTGAGGTTCTCTTTTATATTTCATTTAAAGGTTATAATTATAATCTGACCATATTGCAAGTGACATGTTTTATACATGTTTTTGTATTGACCAACATTATTGATAGTTGAAATGAATTTGTTTGAAAAACATAAAAACTAAATCCAACAATCATCACAGTGAAACAAAGGGTATTCTAACTTCCTCTGTACAAAAAAATAGGTATACTAGTACTATAAAATCTGTATTAAAAGCTGCGGCTTCTATTAAAATGATACAATGCAACAGAGGGGATGCGGCTTCTATTAGAGCATCTACACATATGAGAAATGGTGAATTTTCGGGCGTCAATTGTTCAAAAAGAATGGGTCCGGCTTCTATCAGGGATGCGGCTTCTAATACAGATTTTACAGTAATACAAAATAATAAAAGGGAAAAAAAAAGAGTTAATCATAATAACAATGTTATAAGTTAAATTTAGAGAAGGTGTTGGTGTCTTAGTTGCATACATAATTTGTGCCAAATGGAATTAAACATATGTTATTGTTGTTCAATAATAATACTATGAATTTGTTTTCATTCACTATATTTGTTTTTCTCTACTGCTTCAAATAAGCTGTTCCTTTGTGTCTGGTATCTGCAACATGTCATTATGAAATGATATTTATTTTCAATCTCGTTATTGGAACACAAATTGCAAATTTTCTTTTCCACTGCTGAGTGTGGCAGCTGTTTTTTTAACCGAGGCAATGGTTCCTCCTGGGGAATCTGAATTTTGTTAGAATTGTTGCACATTTTATTGACTTTATGTATAACCATCAAAGAAACAGTCACATGACAGCGCCAAAATTGGCTGTTTATCCTTGGTCTATACCTCATTAATATTTACGATTTTCATTCAAACTTTTTACCGTACTTCCCCGAGTATAAGCCCCTCCCCGAGTATAAGCCCACCCCTAACAGACGAATATACAGTCCCCTGATCCAGGCCCCCAAAAGAAATTACGAATCTGATGGGTCAAACACCACAGCAATAAAAATGAATGAACAAAATTCAAGTAAACATTTATAAAATTACTATTAAACTTGTCAATAATCTCTGAGATTCTCTTACTTGATCCAAGGACTTGCTGTAAAAATATTTCGATCTCGACAATTGTCGCCATGTTGATGACTTCACAGTGTATGCGCTCAATTTGTAACCACTGAAACACATTGCATTGTGGGGCTCATTAATGATGGCCGATGGTTGCAGACTTTGGTCGCTATATGAGAATGTACCAATAAAAACTCAATAAAAGTACAAAACTTGGATAAATACATGGAAATCAAAAAAACAGACCCCATCCTAGACCGGCAAACCTGATATTGGACCAAAAGGCAAATGAATCTAAAGCCTCATTTCAGACCAAACAGCTGAAAATTACAACACAAAAGGTGGCATGTCCCCATAATGTGATTTGCATTGAGTAACCCTCTGAGGGTGTGGTAAGGGTTGACTAAATATTATTTTTAGACTTCAGTAATGCTGACTGATGACCATTGTACATGGGACTTCCATGTGATTATCAATGATATATTGGCTGTATCACATACAGTAAAAATAGATAAAAATATGGATTTTATTTTATTATTTCTTTGTAGGATAAGTGGTCTACAATGTGTGACACTGGTCCTCTGGAAATGTTTCAACATATCAGTTTAATGACTCTTGATAGTCTGTTGAAGTGCATATTTAGTCAAGAAAGTCACTGTCAAACTGATAGGTATAAAACACTATCATGAGTATTATGCAATGGACCTGAACGCAACTTATCTGCAAGTGATTTAATTTGTAACATCTGCATAAAATGTGTATATTCTATACTCTCAGTATCCACATTTTGGCAATCATCATTTTACAAATAACACAGGAAGTGTTTTGTTAAAAATAAAAATCTGAGAAAAAAGTTTGATAGTTATTGCCACTTGATGGCATTATCCTGCCTATTATTATTTTGTCTCTGTTCAAATGAATGGTGATGTCAAATGGCTTTATGTACCGTATTCCCTACCCTGGTATATTACAACTCCATTTTGAATAGAAGTGCACTCAAATTGAAAAGTTTATTTAATTTATACTGGATCTCAACAAGGAAAATACAGTATAAATTATTTTCACAATTGACATATATCTAGGTCATTTGTTTAACCTCTTCACAACCAGTTTCCTCATTTCATCACATATCACAAAATTATAGTCCCTTTTATAGTCTGCACTTTCCTTCAGAAGTTTTGGACAAAAATTGCCAATTTTGCTTTAGTAATAACTGATAATTGACTTAAATTTTGTCTGTTTGTACAAAAAATAGGGTTCGGTTTCAGAAATAATGAAGAAAATAAAAAAAAAGTGCAGACAAATTAGAGCGAGAAAGTCTCGTGGTGAAAAGGTTAAACGTATGCATACATTTGGTTTGGATTCAAAGACATTGTCAAATGTGATGCAAGTGAATGACAAATTATTAGTCCCCGTTCGAACGCAGTCCGAAAACGGGGACTTATGTTTTGCCCTGTGTGCGTCCGTCCGTGCGTCCGTGATCACCTGTATCTCGAACATGCATGGACCGATTAAGTTCAAACTTCACTCATACATCACACATTATATGGGACATATGCACATGCGTTTTCATGATCCGATTAACGATAGCCGAGTAGCGGCCATTTTAAGGCCGAAAATGCATCAAAATCGCACATTTTCACCATTCCGGACCCGGATCTCAGTTATGCATGGACGGATTTTGTTCAAATTTTGGTACATACATGAAACATAATAGGACCTTGATGCACGTCATTTTTTTTTTTTGGATCGGGTTCGAAATGGCCGACTGGCGGCCATTTTGTTTTAAAGAATTCAGTTCTGGATCCGTATCTGAGACATGCTTGGATTGATCGAGTTCAAACTTCACACACACAAGGTACATCATGTCACAAATATGTATGTGCATTTGTTTCATGATCTCATTAACGATAGCCAAATGGGAGCCGCTTTAAGGCCGAAAATGCATTGAAATCGCACATTTTCACCATTCCGGACCCAGATCTCAGTTATGCATGGACGGATTTCATTCAAATTTGGTACATACATTAAACATAATAGGACCTTGATGCACGTCATTTTTTTTTCCGGATCAAGTTCGAAATAGCCGACTGGCGGCCATTTTGTTTTAAAGAATTCAGTTCTGGATCCGTATCCGAGACATGTCTGGATTGATCAAGTTCAAACTTCACACACACAAGGTACATCATGTCACAAATATGTATGTGCATTTGTTTCATGATCTCATTAACGATAGCCAAATGGGGGCCGCTTTAAGGCCGAAAATGCATTGAAATCGCACATTTTCACCATTCCGGACCCGTATCTCAGTTATGCATGGATGGATTTTGTTCAAATTTGCTACATACATTAAACATAATAGGACCTTGATGCACGTCTTTTTTTTTCGGATCAAGTTCGAAATGGCCGACTGGCGGCCATTTTGTTAAAGAATTCAGTTCTGGATCCGTATCCAAGACATGTCTGGATTGATCAAGTTCAAACTTCACACACACATGGTACATCATGTCACAAATAGATATGTGCATTTGTTTCATGATCTGCTTAACAATAGCGGAATGATGGCCATTTTAAGGCCGAAAATGCATCAAAATCACGTATTTTCACAATTCCAGAACCGGATCTCAGTCATGCATGGATGGATTTTGTTCAAATTTGGTACATACATTAAACATAATAGGACCTTGATGCACGTCTTTTTTTTTCGGATCAAGTTCGAAATGGCCGACTGGCGGCCATTTTGTTAAAGAATTCAGTTCTGGATCCGTATCCAAGACATGTCTGGATTGATCAAGTTCAAACTTCACACACACATGGTACATCATGTCACAAATAGATATGTGCATTTGTTTCATGATCTGCTTAACAATAGCGGAATGATGGCCATTTTAAGGCCGAAAATGCATCAAAATCACGTATTTTCACAATTCCAGAACCGGATCTCAGTCATACATGGATGGATTTTGTTCAGATTTAGCACAATGTGTTGTACATATGCAGGTGCATTTCGGTCATGATCTGCTTTGAATGTATATGTCACTCAAATATGAACGGAACGGGGACGTGTCATTGACAATGACTTGTATTTGTTGTATTTTCACTAACCATACATGTGGTGACTTCATTCAATCTTGATACAAAGACAGACTTAAATATATCCAGGTTACTGAGTGCTTTATGGTCTGTTTTTTTATTCATTCATTTAAATTGTCTGTTTTCCACTGCTTCCTTCGATAGAAGCATTTACTCAAAATATAATATTGACTTTTTATCTATTTTTTATCCAGTGATGTGAATCCATATATCAAGGCTGTGTACACACTGACTGACTTAATAATGGAAAGAATCAACTTCCCTCCATACTATAGTGACACTGTGTATAGCTTGACATATGAAGGCGTGAAATGGAGAAAAGCTTTAAATGATGTACACAATCACTCTAGAAGAGTCATTAAAGAAAGAAAAAGTGCTTTGAAAGATGAAGTAGAAAGAGGAACTGTAAATAAAAGAAAATATATTGATTTTTTGGATATACTTTTAGCTGCCAAGGTAATTGTCCTGATTTAGATTTGTGTGTATGTGCAGATATATGAGCTTTTAGTTTATCTACCAGTTTTAATAAATAATTTAAAAAAAAATAACACAAACTGATAATTTAATTTAAAGTTAAATATTGTGCATTCTAAGCAAATTCATTTACCAGTAATGCATTAAAAGCACACTACCAGCTGTCACATAAATTTCCATGAAATCTTCCATCCTTTCATCCATTCATCCATCCAGCCATCTATCCATCCATCCGTCCGATGTCCATCCGTCCATCCGTCCGACCTCCAACCATCCATCCATCCATCCATCCATCCATCATATCGGTATACCGTTTCAATGTTTAAAAAAGATTACAATTAGACTAAATTTTTTTAATGTACAGGATGAGGATGGCAATGGTCTGACTGATAAAGAAATCCAAGATGAAGTTGATACGTTCATGTTTGAAGGTCATGATACGACAGCCAGTGGCATATCATGGTGTTTCTATAATCTAGCCAGACATCCCAAATACCAACAGATGTGTCGAGATGAAGTAGATCAACTATTAGATAAAAAAGAAAATGATGAACTTGATTGGTGTGTATATTCAGGGAATCCTGTTTTTACTAAATGTCAAAACGTGGAAATTTGTTTAAATATGAGACTTTCTTATATAGCTTTGAGATATGGCAAATATATAAAAAGTTAAATATCAGAACAGAATGTCTTATTTAGGTTTGAGATATGGCAAATATATAAAAAGTTCAATATCAGAACAGAATGTCTTATTTAGCTTTGAGATATGGCAAATATATAAAAAGTTAAATATCAGAACAGAATGTCTTATTTAGGTTTGAGATATGGCAAATATATAAAAAGTTAAATGTCAGAACAGAATGTCTTATTTAGCTTTGAGATATGGCAAATATATAAAAAGTTAAATATCAGAACAGAATGTCTTATTTAGGTTTGAGATATGGCAAATATATAAAAAGTTAAATATCAGAACAGAATGTCTTATTTAGCTTTGAGATATGGCAAATATATAAAAAGTTAAATATCAGAACAGAATGTCTTATTTAGCTTTGAGATATGGCAAATATATAAAAAGTTAAATATCAGAACAGAATGTCTTATTTAGCTTTGAGATATGGCAAATATATAAAAAGTTAAATATCAGAACAGAATGTCTTATTTAGCTTTGAGATATGGCAAATATATATTAGATAGTTCAATATCAGCTTGGATAATTATCTTGCAGTGGTTATTGTGTTTCAATTCTTATACTGTATTTGCTCCAGTAGAAGCACATGTAAAACAAAAAGTTCATTTGTTTTTGTATATTGAATCATTCAAATATGGTATTTTTCATCTTAGTAACACATCTGTAATTAATTTAAGTGCATGTGCTACTAATAGAGCAAATATTGTATGTAAAATGAGTTTATTATGGGCATAAAAATGTTGAATTGAATAAATAAAAAAAATATTCTCAGTATTTGAATTGTAGTTACTCTGTATACGTTTTGCAATCAAAACACAATATGTTCAGTTTCAGCTGTAGTTCAGAAAGTAAAATCCTGTTTTCATATTAGCCTTTTCTCATTGCAGGGATGACTATGCCAAACTACCATTCCTCACTATGTGTATCAAAGAAAGTTTAAGACTCCACCCAACTGTGCCATTTGTTGGTAGAAGAAACAATAAACCACTAACTTTTCCAGAACTGGGTATCACCATTCCTGCAGGTATTGTATTAAATGTTGTGTACATCCTTACATATAACAGTTACATACGTGTCATTTCATGGATGCATTTTGTATGGATTTGTTGAAGTTTCACTCAACATAGGCTAGGTTGACACCTATTAAACATTACCTTGTTGAAATCTGAAATTAATTTTCCTTGTTGAGGTTTAAAGAACATTTACTTTTTGAATGGAAAGAACCTTCTTCTTGTTGAGATTATACAATGATGCCATATTGAAATTATATGCTGACAGGGAGATATGTAATGTTTCCCATTTGTTCTGTCAACTGTTTCTCATTCTCACATAGCACATGGGAGTTCTAAGTTTTCTTTGATTGGTCTATTGTGATTGTAATGAAAACATAACCACTCAACATATTTAAATGTTTATAGACATGATTGATTTTGGTGTAAAATTATGCAAATTGCCTAATTTACATACCAATATTAAGACAATTTTGGTGATATCTCGAGAATCATTTAATATGTTTCAATAAAACTTGGTGCATAGATATGTTGGGGCCATTTTCCAGATATATTTAGTTTTTAGTGAAAATTTATGCAAATTATCTAATTTGCATATCTCATAAAATTCAAGCTATTGGGTGCTATTTCAAGAAACATTCAACAAAACTTGGTATATACAAGTATTACGAATTCAGATAATTGCAAATATCATGTTATGTTATTCTCTCAATACACTGGAGTTCTTTTTAAGCTCTCTTTGATTCTAATTTTATTGAATATTTCTGTTATTTTTGTAAAAAATTCAACTTTTAGCATTATGTTTATTGTCTCACTCACTGCCTTTTGGGGTATTTGTCATATACAGCACTAATCTTTTGTACAATAGCCGTTGAGCAACAGGCCATTGGCCTATTTTTTTTCTCATTTCAGGTCAGTTTTTAGGCATAAGTGTTATTGGACTACATCATAATGTCCATCTATGGGAGGAGCCTTTAGTTTATAACCCGTATCGATTTACGACCGAAAACACTAAAGTTAGACAAAATTATAGTTTTCTGCCGTTCTCAGCTGGACCAAGGTATGGGCACATATATATACCTTTTAATTTGTCTTCATAGATCTACCTTTCTGTTGAGTGTCAAATGAATCCAAGATTCATCGATAATTTGATTTTGTTTTGTATAGAAACTGTATTGGTCAAAACTTTGCCATGAATGAGATGAAAACAGCTATCGCGTTGGTACTTAGAAAGTTTATCCTGTCGGTGGAAGATGACTATCCTGTTCGCAGGATGTACAATGTGGTCTTACGTGCGGAGGAAGGCCTGCATATTGTAGTGAAGCCTCGAGAAGTAAAGATTCAGAATTGATGTTTAATTTTTTCATCACCAGACTTTCTCACCCAAATTATTCTGAACTTTTTTCTTATATCCTTAATATATTTTAGGAAATGAACCCTGGTTTTGGAGCCAACAGAAAAATTTTAGTCAATTTCCAATTTTTACTCATTGGTAACTTTTATCCCATTCATCTGAAAGAAAGTGCAGACTGTAAACAGGTCTATTTTGTGAATTTGTGATAAAAAGAGGGAATGGGTGATGAAAAGAATCAAAATTTCTTTTGGAAATTTAAACAAAACCTTTTTTTCCCTTGATGACCCGCATTGTCTATAATACTGTTACGGTTTTAGTAATTTTTAGCTCTTATTGACAGTCAACTGGAGCTTATGTTGTGGTGCTTTTTATCTATCTGTCCGTATGTGTAGCAAATATGCTGTTTGAAAGATCTGATTAGGTTTTGGTAAAAATCTATTAACAATTAGGTAAATTTGCATATAAATGAAATTCTTGTTTCATCGATGGTACAAAAACCAAAGCTCAGATTCACATGAAATTCAACAATCATATATTATTAAACAATTACAAGACTTTATAAGTGTTATTGATTTGTTCTTGTGATATCATGATTTAATATTAGCTTAATTAGTATGTGAATTGAATTTTTGTTGGCACTGTTACATAATACATATTGCATTTGTAACTTTTAAATACTTCTTATTTGTACTCCATGCCTCCATTACCACATTATCAGTTGTTTCTAAATTTCTATGATTTTCAAATCTACCGGTGTATGCTGTTTTCTTATGAAAATACTGACAAAGAACTTAATGCTATTGGTTGAAGGGTGCATAAAATGCCATTCTTTTGAACATTTTCACCCCCTCCAATCCGGTCAGTGAAGGACGTTGACAATATTTCTCTTCCTCTGAGGATTGATTTGGTAATATATAGATTAATTATACCGTTTCATTTGTATACTTACGCCAATACAATACTTCCCCAACTGGGCCAATTATTTAATTATTTTACATTATTTTCATCTCCACTGTTCGGGAAGTTGTAGTTGTAATTCAATTTTACAATGAGCCATTTTATGCTAGCATGGACTTGATCACAGTCACTGCATGTGTCCATGATGCGACTATCCTTTTTATTGTATACACTTTTTGGTGCTTTGTGTGTGTGTCCATTGTTCATAAACTGATGGGCAGCTATTTTGGAAACATAAGTACATGTATTAACATGGAGCTGAAAATCTATTATTACTTGCATGGTATTACCATGTTTTGTACATGTCTATAGTGTTACATTGTTTGCATGTGATACAGCCTGTGCATACCATTTCAGTTTATCGAGGGAACAATACAATATAATGTCATAAATATAAATGCATTATTCTCTGGGTTTCATTCTCACTGATGGCTATAATCTGCTAAATTAAATCAAGTTAACATGTATAATAACAATAATGACCATTGTCTCCTTAAAAAATTCAAAAGTTTGTGAAATTAAATCACAGTGAATATGCTCAAAACATGTCATCAAAATAGTGATATAAAATGTCAGTGAAAATAAATGGTTTTACAGTATCCAAAAATGGTTCAGCCTTTTTTGCTGAATGTTATTGCACATTATTTTATTACCTTGCCCGTACCATCAAAGATGGAAGAGAAAGGTATATTAAGGGAAAAATTTTGTCCGGCGTTGTCGTCGTCGTCGTCGTTGTTGTTGTTGTCGTCGTTAATAATTGTTATTGTGTGCATAATAACTTTACTAATTCTATTCCAAACTTTATCAAACTTGGTCACCTTATTCATCAGTATAAAGTCTTCCCTGAGTTTGAACAACAGATGTCCTGTATGAAAATATCATGCAAAAATTGAGAAAATCTGATAAAATATTTTGACTGTTTCTACTTGACTGATCACTGGTGATACACATCAAAGGTCACTGATCTCAGTGGAAATATGCATTGTTGTATGTGTTCAATGAAGCAAATGATTTATCTTGTAATAATATCCTTGGTAATGTATCTCAGAATCCCATACTGGGTTTCAAAACCAACTCATGGAGAGATTGCACAGTCTGATACACATTTGCAAACCTACCAATAAAATCTTTACAGAAAACAAGATGTCAGAAAATCAATATAAGCACTGCTATGAACTGGGTGCCAAACTTTGATCAAAATCTGAAGCTAATAGAAAATCTGTTTAGTCAAAAGTTATCAAATCAAAAACAATACATAAAAAATACATTAAAAGCAAAACATTTCATCCACATTTTAAAAAGAAAATTATTCTAAAATATATGTATTCTGTATTTGACAAACAGTTCATTCGACAAATGAAAACTCACAGGAATATGTTTCAGCTATTAGAACAGAATGATAGAGTTTTTATAATACTAGTTTAAAAACGCACTTCAGAGATTGCAGTGTTTGAAGATGTAGTTTCTCAGGAGGCAACAGTACTGTTGACTTCTCCCTCCACTGGACACCAACTATTTAAGTTGATTTGCATACAAAGCAGTGTTTGTCAAAAACGAATGATTCACACATCAGTACAGTAATTAGTGTTTGTTATGTAAACATCTTTGTCAAGTAGGCTAAATCATAAGTGAATCGAGATGCTAAATTGTTCGAGTTACGCTCGACCACGTCAAGTGACTTGCAGATTTTCATTCGGATACAAGTAGTATCTGACATAGTGTGTTATGTTGGATTCCATCCTAAATAGTGTTAAATTCAAATAGTCAGCTTAACCCGAGTCCAACTCAAAGAATCGCCACGTCGATTATTGAAAGGAATGTCGCATTTATTAATTTTGGAATAATGTTATAAATAAATAAATAAATAAATAAATGATAAATAATAAATACAATACAATACAATACAATACTAGTAGAGCAACTTATATAAACTTCACTTCCTCTGTGTGAAAAAAAAAAATTACATTAGGCTGAGTAAAAAAATATCTCTGTTTTTCGTTTCCGCGCGCATCATTTTGAACTATGCGCCTCGGACGTTTTTTTTCCTTCTTAAGCATTCCAAAATGCGCTTGTACTCGCACTTGTCTAAAATTTCCCCCATGTTAGCTGCTCAGTATTCAAAAAAAAAATCGCCTCGCCGCATTAATATAAAATTTCCATGAAACGAGAAACAGAGATTTTTTTCCTGGTCTTATGTTACTTAGGTGTATTTCAGGAGTTGACATTCAGTATTTGTCATAATTTCAAGCTATGATATATGTAAATTTGTGTATGTCGGGGGGGGGGCAACAAACGGTATTTATGAAAATTATGTTTCAAATACCCCGGGTAATGTTCTAGGTTCTTCGTGTAATTAAGTGTTCGTTAGCCTGACATGTAGGCGTGAGTGGTGACCGAAACGAATTAGACCTCACTGTTGGGCTTGGGGGACGGCGGGTGCGCAACTTACGCCACCTTATCAGGCTAGGTGTTCTATGCGAAACACTAAACAACGAATTCAGTTGAATTGTGTTAATTGTGGGGTATAGGATCTTTACAGAATCAGATAACAAGTCAGTTACTTAGTTGAAAAGGACGACTACTGTCTCATGTTAGCCTTGACTCACACATGAGACAAGTTTACATTCTGGTGGGAAATCTCAAGTTACACTAACGTGATAGGCTATAAACTATGGTGACGTAATGTAAGATAAAGAATATCATGGTATCCCCAAATATGTTAATCACAGAAATCTGTTCCCAACAAATATTTACCCTATTGTATCGTTTGGCTGTGAAAGTTTCTTATTTCCCCTCTGATTTTAAAGAAGCTGAAAACCCAGTTTCTCTACTTGTCTCTTTCTTTATTTCCAAGCCGTATTCGTGATGACTGTCATCATATACTTGTAGTAAATTTCCCCATTCAGATGAGTGTGGATCTACAGTTGAATTACATTCCTAATTTATTTTTATTTTTTTAAATAGTTTTCATAATTGGCGCTAATTAAATAGAAAATGGACTAAATCGTCCGTGTGACAACGACAGATTAAACTCTTGTGCCTATTTCATAACAATTGTTTGAGATAATCCAATTTATAATATTTTTATCCATTTACTGATCTTTTAGAACAAATTTACCCCATTCTGTGACTCAGCATAACTTTAATATGTTAAAATGCTGAGGCATACATAAAAATAAATGCAGTAAACTAATCGTCACATAGTCAGTGTGTTATTGATCTCAATTACAAAACGTAGAAGTGATATTAAACTCTGGATTCGACAATTTACTTGTTTTGTAGTACAGATGTTGTACATGTGCCAATATTCGTGAAATGAATGTGAGGGGAATAACACACTGGCGAGGAGCACTTGTAGCCAAGGTGTTTATTGCTCAACTGCTAGGCCTGGAACTGAGTCTAAATACTCACGAGATGTTCCATACAATGTATCAATATCATTATGCAAATAACTAAACTAAACGTCATAGCCTCAAATCATTACATTCCTTTCCCCTTATAGAGGATGAAAACTCTGTTTTAAAAACTTTGAGATACACTTGAAAATACTTTGAACTCAATAATAACAAGTTAAATATATAACCATAAACACCAACAAACATTTCTAAAATATGGTTGTGCTGTAGTACCTGGAGTCTAAATACTCACGAGATGTTCCATACAATGTATCAATATCATTATGCAAATAACTAAACTAAACGTCATAGCCTCAAATCATGACACTCGTATTATTATAATGATAAATTACCACGCATCGTGATGAAACCTGATTACACCTACTTGCATCGAAATATGATATATGGTGTTCTTTTTCATATCTATATGATAGCGGGTCTGTAACGTGTTCCATATAGTAGTTGACAACATTTTGCTATGTATTTATTGTACTAGTTAAATCCGCTATAACTTTCTCGTGTATCTGCGGGTGAGTTTTTCGGGCACGCAGACACCATAACACTGGCGCGTGTTGATCTGCGTGTTGGTTCTGCGGGCCCTCAGATGCTGTTTTGATCAAGTCTGCGTGTGCAAACGATTCTTTTGTTTTAATACGATAAATGCATTCCGTTAACCTAGCAATAAAACCTGTTTTCAGTGCTGAATATATGGAGGTGACGACAGAAAGAACTTAAGCAAGAAGCAAAGCCCATATTCAAAGTTAACCTAGCCATTATTTATTCTTTCGTTCTTACCATGGAACTATATAGTTCCATGTTCTTACGAACGGTACGAGTATGCCGACTATTCAATAGTTTGAATGTCGGGATCGAACGTACTCAATTTACTGTGGTACGATGGGAAATAACTTAGCAGTTTGTTTAAGGTATAGATACAGGTTCGTGGGCACTCGGAGTGATTTTTTTTTTGCTTTCTCTTACCCAGACAGTCTTGTCAATGCTGGAACATACTCAAAAATCGAATTTAAAATATAGGAAACCGAGGTACGCGTATGTGCTTAAAAGTCCCGAAAGTCTATTTGCGTTGCTCTTTGATTGACAAGTCACTGTTCATGTTATATGCAAATGAGTTGCTGGCCTCCGTTACGGTGCGGCGATATATGACTTCCTGTCCTCGACCCAGTTTAACCAGTTCCATGGTTTAACCATGGAGGTAAAAAATGGTTTATATATATATATATCTTTATTTCGTACTGTGGCCATTGGCCTTATGTACAGATACAAATAAATACATAATAAATTAGATTGGAATGGTCGCAGAAACAAGTAAAGAAAAACAAATATAAAATCATAATACATAACATTTGCATAATTAAGTGTTCTCTTCAAGCATAAGCTGACGTACTTGAAAACTATAAAATATAAATTTACCAAGGTTTAATTGTATATATGGGGTTTGATTCTGAAATAATGAAATAAACTTTATCTCTGTAGGTGGGGAGAAGTAATACTGTGCAATAAACTTCAACCTTAGGGAGCTGTATTTGGGACAAACTAATGTAAAGTGGTATTCGTCCTCAATTACATTACAGCCAAAAGGACACAACCTCTGGTTACGTGGAGTACCACTGGCCCTACCCTTTTCAATTTGTAGTACATGGGACGAGATCCTTAATCTACATAAAGCATTTCTATATATTGCATAAGACTGACCAATATTTGTAAGATATTTCTCACATGTTAATTCATGTTTCACCTTACAATAAGTTACTAGTTTGAGACTTCTATTAATTTCAGAGCTCCAATCTTGTCTGGAAATATCAAAGCACCTCTGTTTAAATAGTTCCAGGAATGCAATAGAGTTACTTACATATTGGTCATTCCAAATATGTCCAAAACCATATTTATAGAGAAGATTTTTAACTGTCAAAGCCCAGCAAATAGCACCTGCTCCTGCCATATTAAGTTGAAATTTATACGATTCTTTTAAAATATGTGGAGAAACATCACGTATTAGTTTTAACCAAAAACGAATAATTTCAACATTTACATACACTCTAAGATAATGCCGACCCAACTCTCCCCTAACAGCGGAATTAGTGGCAACCAAACTAACACTTAGTAAAAATTTGCAAAATTTATTGTGTACTCTCTCCACATCATTAATATCAGAATGAGTGCCCCAAATAGCACTACCGTAGAGGAGAATTGGGAGGATTTTACAATCAAATATACGAAAAGCAACATCAGGCGGCACACCACCCAAATTCTGTATCTTTTTTTCCAAACAAAAAAGTGCTTTACTGGCCTGTTGAGAAACATATTTTTGTGCCTGGTACCACTTTCCAGAACTGGAAAGTATAACCCCCAAATAATTATATTTTGAAACAGTTTCAATGCTTTTACCCTTCCAAAACCATTTTTCACTGTTTTTTAAACGACCCCCTTTCCGAAAAACAATAATTTTAGTTTTCTTAAGGTTCACTGTAAGTCTCCACTTTGAACAATAGTCTGCCAAATTATTCAATAATCGTTGTAAACGAATGGGTGTACTACTAAACAGAGCCAGGTCATCTGCATACAATAGGTAACACAATTTCAAAGCACACAGGTAAACTACACTTTCATGACCTCGTTGAAAAGCCCCATGAAGATCATTAATGTAGAAACAAAATAAAAGAGGTGAAATCACAGAGCCCTGTTGCAAACCCATACTAATATTAAAGTAGTTAGTTACCCCCCAGGGAGTTTTCACTGCTGCCTTTACATGCTGGTACATTGAATATAAGGAATTAAATAATTTGCCTTTGAGACCGGTCTTCGATAATTTGTAAAACAATGAGCAATGATGTACCCTGTCGAAGGCCTTCTCATAGTCCACAAATGCACAATAGAAACGACCTTTTAACTGAAAGACATATTTTTCCACAAGAGTACGTAAAATGAAAACATTATCTAATGTGCTTCTATGTTTCTGGAAACCACTTTGTTCTTCTACAATTTCATTATAATGTTTTAACCAGGTATTTAACCTATTACTTAATATACTTGTATAAATTTTACTTATGACGTTTAATAACATAATACTCCTATAATTACCGGGGTCATCCTTATTTCCCTTCTTGTATACAGGCGATATTAATCCCCTACCCCATTCATCAGGAAAGATTCCCTGGTCAAATACCTTGTTGTATAAAATAAATAACATTTCATGGATTTCTATGGGAGCATTTTTCCAAAATTCTGTGGGTATACCATCTGGTCCTGGGGCTTTATTTGTCTTTAATTTACTTAAATTTTCCCTAATTTCATCCAAAGAAATAGGCCCATCAAATTCAGAAACATTTAATTCGTTATTTAACACCGCATTATCTTCTAAATCATCCATGTAGTTTTTGATTGATGCGAAAAACTCTTTTTGATTTTCGTCCTCCATCAAGGTTAGAGGGTTAAATAAATCATTAAAATAGTTAAACCATTCAACCTCTGATATACTGTCTGGCACATTGGGCCTATTAGATTTCAAACTCTTCCAAAATTGTTTTGAATTAGGTTGTATCGCCATTTTTAAAAATTCATCACGTTTTTTTCTTTGATAATTATTTTTCTTATCACGAACTAGTTGCCTGTATGAGTATTTAGACTGCAAATAATAGTCTAAGGTAGCCTGACTTCTACAATTTCTGAAACGATTCAATGCTTGATTTACTTCTCTTTTAGTAGTACAACATTCCTTGTCAAACCAGGAGTTAAAATATGACCTGCCAACATAATTAGGTTTGTGCATCATATGTGTGTTACAAGCATATATAATATCAACTAAATTATTTGCAGCTTTACTTACATTTCCCAAAAAAAAAAAATGGTTTAACTAACCTCAAGCGCTATCAACTCGCCTCGCAAACTACAAAAAAACAAGACGTAGATAACTCCGTTCGTGTTTTCTGGTTGGTCAGAGAGATTGAAAATTAATTAGCTCCCAAAGTTGGTGTCAGTTTGCCTTTAATTTTCACACTATTTTGACGACGTCTCTACGAACAAAAGGACGTCTGGGCTTATTTTTAAAGGTTTGTATTCTCAAACAATGAAATTTGAAGTGTGAAATACTGACCGGGATTAAATATACGGCACACATCCTGCTTGACAACTTTGTAATATGAAAACAAAACATACTACATATGAGATGCGAGTACTCGGTTAAGCAACGCTTTTTTTTTTACTCAATACCGGTGATGAAACTTTTGTTGTTGAATATTATTTAAAAATCGTAATTTAAGCAAAAAAAAGACCTACTATTTGCTGACTGAATCCGCTTGGGAGCAATTCAGTCTTAAAGCCTTCCGACAGTACTGTCGGAATTACAGGTCGTGTAATTACAGGTCGTCGTTTTTGCTCTATAACTCGTTACAATCGGAGTTTCGTTTAGTCTATTTTTGTTAACTTGTAGTACGATTGTTATACAAGTAATACCAGCGCAAAACAGTTTTCATTTCCAAGAGCTATGAATGTACGTGTAACTGCTTTGTCTACGAACCACCGACGCGTCACTCCAGGTCGACGAGCCTTGTGTTATTCGCTTTGTTTCTATTTGTTAGGATACTCATACTTGTACTTGCTAGTTTTCATTTATGTTATGAAAACCTCACACTCTGCTACAAATCAGAGATGAATTATACATGTAACAGCTCCATCAAACTGGTGGTAAAAAGCTTAAGACGTGTCCTCGTAATCATTGTGTTAAGGTAGAGATGCAGTTTATTTGTGAATTTCAATCAAAAATAGTTTTTTTCGTTTTTTATATAGATTTTTATCTAAAGAACATTCTGTGAAAATTTGACCAATGAATTCTTATTAGAACACCGTTAAAATTGCTGGTTATTTTCTGATTAAAAATAAAAAAACACTCTCAAGTGGCAATGTTTATGTCCAATTGCCTAATTTGAATGAGTAATCAAATAACAGGACCTTTGATTGACAATATGCAAATCGAGATTGTACGGGTCACAGTTCATTCAATTCACGCGCATGTGCAATTATTCTCAATTCAGTTATCGCTCGCTAGCAAACCAAACATTATATTTCCTCAGCGTTTTTTCCTAATTTTTATCATTACATTATGCGTGGTGTGAAAAGAAAGAGAGGTAGAAAGAAGATTCAGATGATTTATATGTCGGAAGAGGCAAAAGCTATACTGAAGGCATCAGCCCGCCGAACGAAAAACAAAATCGATGTGAGCGTCCAAACATGACTTTCCCTGAAGGCGTGAATCCGAGTTTCTGATTGACTGAGAGATTTTATTTTTTAATAATTGTTCTCAAAAAAATAAACTGAGCATGTGAAGAATAATTTAACATTGTTTACAGTGATAACAGCTCATTGTCGAAACGAAGCTTACCCATTCACGCTAGTCACAATAAACATCATACTCTTGAATAGGCGTCAATGACTACGGTAAAACTTAGACTCTATTTTAGGCATCAGAAATGATTGAAATGTCCGAAAATGACGCCAAAATACACCTTAAAAAACCTATTTTATTTTTTTCTAAATCCCATCCCGAATTTACGGCAGAATCTGGTCCCTAAAATAAGGGACACGTGAGCTTTGATTCTAACCGGATATGAAGCAAACAACTGACAATGCTAAAATAAATTGCAGAGGTACGCTAAAATTATTTGAAAACAAGCAAATAATTTCAATGAAAAATAAATCACAGAGAGAGGTAACTTGATACATTAACAACTCTTTTGACGCGCTGACCGCTTCTCCGCGTCTGATGTTTTGTTTTCCTTGTCATAATACTTACTGATTGATGATTTTGTTTTGATTTTTGAGTTTTTTAGCCTGCAACTCGGCCACGACCTTTGCTTTTTCCGTGAAAAATGGGGAAGTTTACGTCAATTTGACGGACATTCCATTTTTTTTAAACTAACGAACACACTGTTTAGCACTCCTATTTTTATCATTTGCTGATTTCTATTCAGAAAAATTCGACCGCTCGAAAATGCACCTTAATTTTGCACTCTTAAAACATGTAAGATTTCCAACACTAATTATTTAAAACTGGTCGAAATTTTAAAACTTTTACGTTAGGAGCTGGAGCTCTCTTCTTGCAGGCGACCGTCGCCGGTAGTACAAAAGCATGTTTTGTACGTACATCCGTGCGCTGATTGTCTGCGACTGTCTTAGAAAATCCCTGAATAAGGCGTTACCAAAATCGGAAAAAATAAAAAATTGCCTCCTTAAAAAACGAACAGAATTCAAATATTTCTTTTAACAAATATGTTGCAGTGGGAAAAATGGGATTGGAAACGCTGAACAAAATTTCTGTGCCTCGCGTTTCGATTCTGGGATTACGCGATTATTCATTATTGTGCGTTCGCTTCCTGGAGTTGGTTCTCAATACTACATAAAAATCATCGAGGATAAATAATTTAATATCCCACTTCGTACTCTTCACGGTAAACCATAGGCTCTGAAATACTCGTAGATTTTTTATTGAAAATACATCGAAGAGAAGCCATGATGTTTTGATCGTGATAAAAGGTCACCTTCCTAGGACCGCCCCCTGTTTAATAATTCATGAGATGACGTAATGTTTACTGGGCATTGACACGTGTTTTTACCGACCCCACCAAAACACTGGTATGAATGACGTGTATTAGTGCTTTATAGTAGCTTGTATTCGTCCTTCTAGTAACACATTTTTGTTTATACGTAGTTTCTAGTTTAATCTTGTTCTTATTTGTTATTAATTTTTTGTTTTATTTTTTTCTTTTGTTTATACAACCATAAAAACAACTTCTGTAGTATGTTTTTCGTGTTGAATAATAAATATTATTATTATTATTATTATTATTATTATTATTATTTAGAGAAAATGTGGTACGTTTAAATTTTCCACATTTTAAATCCATCCTGCTTGAGGAATTAAGCTGATCATATTGATTGGTAAAAGCACAACATTAACTGGGTTTTGTATTACAAATGTGTACAACCATGTGTTTGAACCAGCGGATACGAGGTATATTGAACCATGATTGAACTGTGTGTGATTCATACTCATGATTCGAACAGAATGGGGTGGACCAGTACACGCGATGTTTATTTGCGGGATCATGATAATTACAAATGTTATTGTTTCGGTTCAGCGGGGCTTAGCACATTCCTTGGATTTCCGTTACTTTTGAATATTTTTTTATTTTGAAAAAAGCCGTTTTTTTCTTGAAATAAAAACGTGATTTAATAAAAAAAAAAATAGAAAAAAAAATCACCACGAAAGTCTACTACATCCTTAATAGTTGTACACTTATTGTAGCTGCCAACATAGGAAATGCATGGACCTACACGCCCAAGGACCAACATCATTTATTCATTCTTTGTTTACACTGACTTTGGAAAGTACCGTAACATGGTCACTGAAATCACAAGATAATAATAACAAAAATGCAAGATAGAAAGTAGACACACATTACAAGGTTACGGAAATGCATTACAATATATATACAAATGTACGCCTACTATAAAGTTTTATTTTGAGACAGTGTTTAATCATGGATGTACTAAGAACATCCATGGTATCATTGACTGACAAACTTATAAAAACGGCCAGTGTTGAAATATGCAAAGATTCACTGTGAAAAAACAACCACTGTAAAGCACAGCCGTTTACAGCACGGAAAACACGTACATCTAAACTACAATATCACAAAAAGAATGAAATCGAAAACGAGTGTAATTGTAGTTGAAATATTCGACAAAAACTAACAAGTTTCACTAAATATACTAGATAATTAACGTATCTATTCACACGGACGACCGACAATAAGTATTAATAGTTTCCGGTCGAGTGGAAGGTCGAGAAATGAATGACAATCGCCAGTGCATACGTCATAAACGACAACTTTCGCAGCATCAGAACGTGTTACTATTACTAGTCCCAGATTCATCCGATGAACGAGGAGAGCAAAGAAATATATTTACAGGTCATTGCACTAACCATTTGGTGGTAGTTGTACACTTAAACAATTTTGATTTCGATGAAATGTCGTAGATCTATGGAAAATCGTCCATACTACTTTCACAGTGGCACGTGTGACGGCGGTATTCAGTTAGACAAATTGGAAGTTTAAGGCCTTGACATAAATACATATTGTGATTCATCGGTTGAATGCGGGGAATAAAAAGACATTGACATGCCACCGCACTAATCTTAGGATGGTAGGTAGTTAAACACTAAATTATGACAGTTTTGACTTTCGACGAAATGGTCTTTCGATAAAATGTCGTACCCGTAGAAAATAACCAGTAACGCTTTCACAATGACCTGTGGCAATACAAATCTGCGGTTTCGCGACGGTAATCATCAGAATTAATCCGATTAATTTATTGGAATGTAACAAATTATTTCCAGACCGCTGTACTAATCTGAAAATTACACTATCTCTTCACTCATGTTTTATTTGCTGACAAGTTATATATCGAGAGAAAGGACTACAACAAAAGGTGTGCGTTAATTAAGTAATACATGGATTTCGCTTGGGAACATATCATATGGTGAAAAAACATACGTAGTTATAGCCTGACATGTGAGTTAGGTGCAAGATTATGTTATTCTAGTAGTGTGGCAGATAGAGTACGTATACGTGTATTGTCTATGAAGCTAAATGTGATAAACACAGATATATATTCAAACAATCTAAATATCATCTAGAGCTAGAACAGGCAGTACATGTGGAGGGGGGTCTTGTTAAAAATATTTCGGGACGCTATTTCCGCAATATATCGTGATATTTAGACAATCTAAATATCATCCAGAGCTAGAACAGGCAGCTACATGTGGAGGGGGTCTTGTTAAAAAATATTTCGGGACGCTATCGACTAAATAGCTAACTACATAGCGTCGTAGTTTATAATTTAGATCGTGTAAATAGCAAGCTGAATAGCGACGTAGTTTATAATTTAGATCGGGTAAATAGCAAGCTGAATAGCGAAGTAGTTTATAATTTAGATCGGGTAAATAGCAAGCTGAATAGCGACGTAGTTTATAATTTAGATAATCTAAATAGCGGCAATTGCGCCATTTCTAAATAGCGTATTGGTTTATAATTTAGATCGGGTTCTAAATCGTAATCTAGAACACGTAAATTAGAAATTGATTTAGATATTTCTAATTTAGCTTCTTAGATTTGAATGTAAACTTTATAAATTTAGAAATAGATTTAGACATTTCTAATTTAGCTTTCTAAATTTGAACCTAAACTTTATAAATTAGCTACATTTTGTATTACACAATCCTGTGCCTTAATGTGACATGTAGGCCAGCCGGCCGGCATCAGACTTCACCTGTGTTAGGTTTGGAGCACCGCGGAGGGCGCAACTCACGCGACCTTGTCAGGCTAACGTAGTTATGGTTGTCCTGAATTTATTTGGAAATTCTAACGAATACTATTTATTTTTTATGACATATTACGCCATCATGAATACCTAAATAGACCAATAGTCGGCCACTTTTGGCAAAATCAACACGTAACACTATTGAACACACACATTGGTCGATCGGCCGCAAACGACCTTAAGAATTCGATATCTACTTATAATTTGAGAAAGTTGGTTACAAGTGTCATGTCAATATTCCTTGATTTATTATGTAAAATCACAGAGCTATTGTCCAATTGCACCATCAAATAGCATTCTTGTGTGTGTTACAGTGACGTTTTTTGAAAAATTTGTCCTAATAATTCCATAGAGCACAATGTTGAAGAAAAATTGCATTTTTAAAACCTAGATTTATGAAATAATTTAGGACAACAATAAGTACCCCATCATTAACAATATATAATTGTTTTCATCCTATGTCACCTTGCTATAATTTGAGATAATGCATAACATCTCCGGCATAGGAACCTATGGCATGTGACGTTCTAACACCATGCAGTTTCCGGTACACCGCAATCCCGACTATGCAGCTTTTAAGAATACGGAATACAGTGGTAATTAACGTTTCAACTAAAATGAATAGATAGCATGTTGAGATATAACAAATGCAGCTTGAAGAGACCAAATTCAATTGCCCAATTAATAGCTTCACTGTAATTTATGGGTTTATGAAATTCACTGATGCGAACATTCATTAAAGTTGCCAAGCCATTCAACAGTGCAACTTCTTTGTTCTTTTACGCGTCTAAAGTAACAAAAGCATACAAAATTCTTATAAGCGACAATTTAACAGTATTATATGTCTACGCAGTTTGTATATTACGCTAATTAGAAGTCGTTTTAAATACTGTACTCAAATCTGGTCACCACATCAAAAATACCTGGTTGGTAAAGTTGAGCGGGTCCAACTAAAGTTTGTCAAACACTTATGTTATTTTACTTCTCGCCCATTTGGATCATCACATTGTCATGAATAATACCTTCGTTTTAATTTATTGTCACTTGAGAATCTTAGACATTTTCTTGACTCTGTCTTTTTGTATAAATGTCTTAATAATATTTTTGATTCTCCCTACACTATCTCCAACATTCCTTTTCATGCTCCCTCCAGAAATCTCCGCTCCGTATATCCCTTCAAACTACCTCTTTGTCGCTGTGACAGTAATCTCAGAAAATATTCTTTTATCCCTCTATGTCTTGACTTTTCAAATTGTATTTATATTGCTGGTTCAGTAAACATTTTTACGAGTCTATCTTCATTTAAGACATTTGTTCCAAATGCCATAAGTTAAGCTTTGGATCTTTCTTTTTATTTTATATTATTTTTGTAAATAGTTTCGTATTTATATTTTATGAGTGCCTGTAATTGTGGAAACCTGTTGGTATCTCAAATAAATAAACAAATAAATAAATAAATAAATAAATAAATAAATAAATAAATAAATAAATAAATAAATTAATTAATTAATTAATTAATAAATTAATGAATTAATTAATAAATTAATGAATTAATAAATAACCATGTACGCTTAATTCTAAACGAGGCGTGAATTGTTATCCGACCCTGTCACGTGGCAAACCACCGTTACTTCTCCAGTCGAAAGTAATTGTTTAAAAAAATACACTAAATTAATGTTAAGTGACATCGGCTTTTGTCATGTTATCGACAAGCAGTCGATGACAGGGATACTTGTCAGAACGCATCAGCAATGAAATGCTTGACATGTTCTGATGGGGAGTGCATATTTCTCTTTCCGGATGTTATAAGAGATGAAAACAAATGGCTGTTCAGTGAACTATTCAAACGCCAGGCAGTCAATGAAAGAGATTCACACAGTCGCCAATTTAGCTAACCCAAATGTTATTTTTTTCAATGAATTAAAACGCTTGAATTATTTCGATGGACACACAATGAAAGCGAGAAAAAAGGGACATGTTTTGACATGATATACAATATATTGTAACTGATTTTCATTCATCTGGGACTCAATTTTACATTCACAATAATTTTTTATCACTTTTTGATAGATGGAGAGCGTATCTTTTCTCCTTTTCCGGATGTTGGAGCGGGTGGAACAAATAATTGTTCAGACAATCATTCAATAATGCAAATTATGAATTAAAATATCGAATAGAATAGTCTAAGAATAGAAAGTCAGAATCCTTTAAATCGGCGCGATTCTATATCTCGAGGTACAACTGGTCAAAGCTTATCTTGGCAACACCGTTTACGAACTTCTCTGCTCACGGTCTGGTTCACAGCGAAGTATACTGTACGACAACAAAGGTGAGTGATTTGTGATGCAGCATAGACTCAAAACTTCCACTAAGTGAAAGATACATATAATGTGCCATTAATGATTAAATTAGCATCGGAGTATGATTTATCTTGCCAGTATGCCATGGTTCTTTTACCTACTCAATATACAGTATATGTATAATTAGGAATTAAATCAGAAAACGTTTACGTATTTCTAATGTATTCATATTGCATATATAAATACATTTGTACCAGATTTGAAACATGTCTTATGTACTTCGAAAACAACAGAAAATATGGCGCACTAATTCTTATTATTTGTTCAAGTACAATTTTATATCTCATAAGAAGGGTTTGATGACGTTTTTGAATAAAGCATTCTCAGTCTGTTGTCTCAATCAGAACCGTAATTTAGTGTATATGATTCAAAAGTACAGAGGGATTTTTTTTACGCAGGTCTGGTTTTTGTCCCCTAATTATTTCAAACTTGACATATTTAACAAACTACTATTTTCGCGTACCGGAGTTACTCCCATTTACGCCTGAAATTAAAGTTTCTTTGTTCGATTTGTCCCGTGGCGAGCGCGCGCCCGTACTATTGTTTACATTCAATGAAACTGTGAATGTTTGACTATTGTTTCTAAATGAAGTGATAAAAACATGAGTGGTAAGACTGTCTTGGTGCAATTTTTTGCTGAGCAGATGTTACTCGTTAACAGGTAGAAGATGATGATAAACCCGTTGATTTCCGGGAAAACCAAGCTGTGAAATCTAACAGCTTGCCGATAAGATCAAACGAGTTTTGTCCATTTAAGGTAGAGATGCAGTTTATTTGGCTTGCTTTTTAATTGAGTAATTAGACAATGAAGATTGTATTATATATCCAACATGTTATATATTTTCTGAAAGCTTATTATACAAACTTTGTAAAACTTGTCTTTATTTTAAATATCCAGAATGCGTTTTTGATTTTGGGTCAAAAATATGCTTTTTTGGACAAAAGTGGTTTAAAAAAAATTAGCTTAAAAACTTCAAGTCCGTTTGTGGGTAAAATTACATCACTGGATACCTTGGTATACTACTAATTCAAATGCGTCCACTCATCTCTCTAACGGCTTTCAAAGTCGCACAGCATGACCTCAAAGTTCACTCTTTTCTATTTTTGGATAATTTATATATCCGTGTTAATTGCGGACTTGTTATTTTTGTTCCACTCGCCGTAATAAACTGTCCGGACGCATTTTGAAGGTGGAACACCTTGTCAGTAATGTGTGAAAATTTCGAGACAAATGGCCAAAGCGTCCATCAGCTATTTTAATTTAAAATCCAAGAATTCACCAAAAATAGAAGTCGAGAAAAAGGCTAATTTGCATATTTGCGCGTTAAACCGGGAATTACTGCTTTGTCATACTTTGTCATACTTTCTAGACTATTGAAATTGAAAGTTAACGTATTAGACATAAACATTTTATGTAAAATCGTTGGACCAGAACAACTGCTCTTGAATATATAAATCAGAAACACGTCATTCATACCAGTGTTTTGATGGGGTCGGTAAAAACACGTGTCAATGCCAGTAAATATGACGTCATCTCATGAATTATTAAACAGGGGGCGGTCCGAGGAAGGTGACCTTTTATCACGATCAAAACATCGTGGCTTCTCTTCGATGTATTTTCAATAAAATATCTACGAGTATTTCAAAGCCTATGGTTGACCGTGAAGAGTACAAAGTGGGATATTAAATTATTTATCCTCGATGATTTTTATGTAGTATTGAGAACCAACTCCAGGAAGCGAACGCACAATAATGAATAATCGCGTAATCCTAGAATCGAAACGCGAGGCACAGAAGTTTTGTTCAGGGTTTCCAATCCCATTTTTCCCACTGCAACATATTTTTTAAAAGAAATATTTGAATTCTGTTCGTTTTTTAAGGAGGCAATTTTTTATTTTTTCCGATTTTGGTAACCCCTTATTCAGGGATTTTCTAAGACAGTCGCAGACAATCAGCGCACGGATGTACGTACAAAACATGCTGTTGTACTACCGGCGACGGTCGCCTGCAAGAAGAGAGCTCCAGCTCCTAACGTAAAAGTTTTAAAATTTCGACCGGTTTTAAATAATTAGTGTTGGAAATCTGACATGTTTTAAGAGTGCAAAATTAAGGTGCATTTTCGGGCGGTCGAATTTTTCTGAGTAGAAATCAGCAAATGAAAAAAATAGGAGTGCTAAACAGTGTGTTCGTTAGTTTTAAAAAAATGGAATGTCCGTCAAGTTGACGTAAACTTCCCCATTTTTCACGGAAAAAGCAAAGGTCGTGGCCGAGTTGCAGGCTAAAAAACTCAAAAATCAAAACCAAATCATCAATCAGTAAGTATTATGACAAGGAAAACAAAACATCAGACGCGGAGAAGCGGTCAGCGCGTCAAAAGAGTTGTTAATGTATCAAGTACCTCTCTCTGTGATTTATTTTTCATTGAAATTATTTGCTTGTTTTCAATTAATTTTAGCGTACCTCTGCAATTTATTTTAGCATTGTCAGTTGTGTGCTTCATTGAATTAAACGGAGTTCGTCCGGTTGCAAACAAAGCTGTCTCGCACCACCTAGCAAAACTTGCGAATGATCGAAGTACAGGTACCCATTGGACAAAAGATACACGAAAGTTTGTATCTCCCCGACCCAGTGCAATATATCCGGTTAGAATCAAAGCTCACGTGTCCCTTATTTGAGGGACCAAAATAAAAATAGAAATAGAAAAAAAATAAAATAGGACTTTTAAGGTGTATTTTGGCGTCATTTTCGGACATTTCAATCATTCCTGATGCCTAAAATAGAGTCTACAGTGATAACAGCTCATTGTCGAAACGAAGCTTACCCATTCACGCTAGTCACAATAAACATCATACTCTTGAATAGGCGTCAATGACTACGGTAAAACTTAGTAAACAATGTTAAATTATTCTTCACATGCTCAGTTCATTTTTTGAGAACAATTATTTAAAAATAAAATCTCTCAGTCAATCAGAAACTCGGATTCACGCCTTCAGGGAAAGTCACGTTTGGACCTCACATCGATTTTGTTTTTCGTTCGGCGGGCTGATGCCTTCAGTGTAGCTTTTGCCTCTCCCGACATATAAATCATCTGAATCTTCTTTCTACCTCTCTTTCTTTTCACACCACGCATAATGTAATGATAAAAATTAGGAAAAAACGCTGAGGAAATATAATATTTGGATTGCTAGCGAGCGATAACTGATTTGAGAATAATTGCACATGAGTAGTTTAAGTTGGACTATAGGGACGACCATGAGGGCGCTGTTCATAATCGGATGCGATGACGTCATACGAACAGCGCCCTCATGGTCGTCCCTATAGTCCAGCTTTAGCATAAATAATGACGTCACAATGGGAATTCGTGCATAAATTAGCATAAATGAGGAGCAATGCCTTAAAGGGGATCATTTGAATGAGGATGACGTCACAATGGGATATTGTGAATACATTTGCATACATAAAATTGATGTGAATACGAGGTCGTGTCGAGGTCATCGTGAATACATTTGCATAAATTACCATCATTTTTTTTAAATTATTTTTTAATTATTTTTAATTATTTTTAATTATTTTTTAATTGGACAGGCGTGGACGAAAGATTTTTCAAAATGTGTCGTAGAGGGCGCTCACACACACACACACACATGTTAATAAATACACGTCATTTTGAAAACTAATGGAGTTTATTGCACAAAAGAAGTAAACAAGAATGAAATATTGACATGGAGT
This sequence comes from Saccoglossus kowalevskii, assembly GCF_978046115.1. NCBI lineage: Eukaryota > Metazoa > Hemichordata > Enteropneusta > Harrimaniidae > Saccoglossus > Saccoglossus kowalevskii. The sequence goes on along the minus strand of NC_140649.1, from coordinate 4,766,939 downwards.
ATATATTTATGACATGGTTGAGTATTTTTTTAACGTCACAAAAAAACATACGATGTGAGTAAGGAAAATAGTTGCGTAGTGTATAAATGTTTAGCGTGATTAAATATTTCTTTGTTAACACCTCGAAAAATACGTAGATACATGTAAATGTGCGGCGTGGTTAAATTTATTTTTAATGCCACAAAAAATACGAGTACATAAACGATTCGATTAAAACACAGAAACGAGAAAAGCCAATAATAGTAAACATTGATCAATAAAAAATAATTCATTCTATATATACATATGTTGTTTATTTTTACATTTCTTACTTCCTTTCAATGAGTCAAGCAGTCTGTACACTTTTTTTTTATTCCATCACTATAATCAGAATCGCTCATCTGTCGTACAAGAAAGAGAGAGAGAGAGGATAATATTAAAAACCGATAGTTATATAAAGAAAGTATAAGTTATGTGTTGAAAATTTAATAGTATGAATTATCCCGTAAAACTGCGGTCATCAATCCGCTAAAATGCAAAGTATGCAAAATCGGTTGATCGACGTACAGTTTGTTTTTCAAAAAATGGCGGACTACGCTACTATGAGTTAAAATGTATAATTACCTGATCGTTTCACAGAATAACTTTTGACATACATAATCATCACACGGAATGAGTTTACGGTGTAACGTAGCGATTTTCGTTTTTCCCCCCGACGAAGAAAATATGTCCTCGCTTCTTGCCAAAGATTCAAAGGCGGTAGACCAAGTTTGACCTTCCGTGAAAAGTTCATCTCATGGACACTACGAGTCATACAGGACGTATTGGCAACACATGGCTTGAAAGTATTTGATGATTGTAGATCCACGTACGAGAAATCTTATAAATTCCATGACATGACTACCGTACGAGTCATAATAGTCTTCGTGGTAAGGGTATTTCAGACAGAAAGTGGCCCAACGCGTTCCACTCGCGAATATCAACGGTGTTTGATATAAGCGATGTGTATCATTCCGAAGCACACTTGTGAATGCCAGTCTGAACTCAATCACAAGATTAAATGTAAGGCGTGTCTAGTCCTAAGTGTTCCCAACGTGAAATAGACCTCCCACGTAGATGATAAACAACAGATGTTGGTATATTTATGTTATCTAAAACATGAACACTCACAAACAGCCTGAGGGATATCGAGTTTCAAGTTGAAAGCGTGAATTTCGACCTGCGTGTATGGGATACTGATAACATGACTCGACATTCTGTTGACCCCGGCACTATCAGTCAATTCACTGACTTAAACCACAGTCACTCTACTAGGACGGTTAGGAAGCGCCGCGTCATTCTATTGTACCCACCCTTGTCTCCATAAACATTGAAACAAGAGAGGTGTTAACGAGTTAAGAAGTCATTAGCATTAAACAGGCGACGGAAAACACGCGATAAATCATGAGACAGTGCGAGAGTTGCGTCATTTTCCCCCACAAAGCATTGCAATACATGGCACTTTGACCTTTCAACGAAGAGCAGTCTCAAATGCGGAAATGAACATGCTTTGTATATACACGTTTTTCGCGAGAAAATCTTGCTGTCTTGTATGGCATTCTGAAATTATAAATAGTTAATAGAATACTATATTAGTGAATTTCCCCCAAAAGTCGCCCCTGTCTCGACTGAATCAAAACATGTTGAACGGGATTTGTATCAGTCGTCAAATAAAGCGAATGGAGGGATATGAAAGCACGACAATCAAAAATCTCTTTTGTCCAATTACCTCCTATGAAAACTATGCAATAAAGCAACACGGCGACCACCTCCATAGACGAAAACATGCAAAACTTCGCCATAAAGTGACTCTAAAAACACACAAAAAATACGAGAATGGACAAAGGAATATTGTAAAGGTTTGCAGACATCAATGTTTTTAGCGATAAAATTGTTTCTAAACTGAGTGAGGGGTTTATTTTACGGACCGAAAGACTGTTAGAGATCAAGACAAAGAGACTGTCAACAAAACACCGTTTTTCTCGAGTAAAGCATCTTCAAGATTGCAAAAGAATGCTCATCTGAAAAATACAATATCACACCTAGTCACAGTTCAGTTGAGATTGTAGTTTGATGTAAAAATAAAGCACAATTTAAAAAAGTTCACGGTCTTCTCGAGGGTCTTCTCGAGCAACATCGAACGCAATAAATAATGGTGAAAAATAGTGCATTCCAATGACAAATACGTCATAGTTTTGAGACCAGCATAGGTTCTCAGAAGCTGCTCGTTCACACCTTTAACCAATAGAGCTTCCTAACCGTCCTAGTAGAGTGACTCCTAGTAGAGTGACTGTGCTTAAATTATTTTTATCAATTAGCCTTTGCTAAAATACTACCGTCATTTTCCACGTCATTAAAAAAAAACATGGCCCGCAGCGGAGGGATTTGAAATAAAACACGTTCAATCTCGTAATGACGCGTTCTCCGTGTCAATGTTACGATTATACTCGAAATTGACTATTTGGGGGATAAAAACTGGGTCAACTTGATTCAGTCAACATGAATCTGACCCAGGCAGTATGATGATTCCAGTCCGTCACCAATTCACTTGTCTGAAAAGGCACACCCCAAGGGTGTATGACGCCTTGTCTCAATTCAGGCCGAATCAAAGACTGTGCACGCCGTCGATCTATATCTGTGATCGATGTAGACGAGAAACATTCCACCACTCTGATCGTTTTTATATCATCGGTAATTCAGTGTACCGCTCGAATGTAATGCATCAATCAATAGTTTAGTTTTGAAGGTTTATTTTACAATAACTGGAAAACCGACCGAAATCGCGAAATTTTAGGATTCAATCTTTACTCAGTCAAACATCAAAACTAAGTATTCAGTTCATTCTCTCTTCACTAATAAAATGGCAGTACTCAGCAAACTATCATTCATCGTTTTTTTAAACATCATTTCGAGTATCCACGATTTCGAAATACTAGAAGAGGCAAGAACGAACGTTACATTTGAATGGTCAAATGACAAGGGGCTGACCCCGCTCGAACGTGCAACAGAATGTATTAAATACATTGACCCATTTGAAAAACAGAGTCAACCTCAAAACATTGAGAGCCATAGCCGATGCTTCAAACAACGAGTTTCTCTTCAAATGGTTCAAAACCAAATTAAATGAAGCACTATGATTCGTCACAAATTACGCTGACATCCTTAGCAGCCTGGCAAAAGAAATCACTCAACTAACCACACCACCAGATTCAAATTTCCACGATCAACGACAAAAAAGAAACATTATAGGCGATCTCCTGTTCGAGGTAACGGCCTTGGCTTGGCTACAAAGAGACAATTGTAGTTACTAGCTCGAGAAATTGACCCATATTTCTAAGACAAAATTAACCAAATTTTGAAATTATACATATTTTAATACCAAACTTGTCATTTTTACCAACAAACTACTGAATCACAGTACGTATAATAACGTATACCATTGACAAATTCAGACTCCGCTTATAAATTATACTCGATTATGTCTTTACCACTAATTTAAAATAAACAGTTATATTGGAAAGAATGAGATGAAATTTTATTATTATCATTGTAGATTCAATAAGCAAACTGGAAGCGGGTCAAGAAATCGTAAATGTTTCATATTATAGAGATGGTGCGTAGTTTGTTCTTTGACGGTAAACACGTACGCATTTTCAATGGCGAACATCGACCAGTAATAATGGCATACACTTTGTATGCTAATTCATGTTTAATAAAATGCGCTAAGTTTTGATTATTCCCAAGATGTACAGAGAGCACTCGCTTATCCATTAGACAGATTCCACTATACAATTATAATATCCTGACCGCATTGTTTAAACTCTCGTAAATCGACTGTTTGACGTGACTGGGGCACCGGTGGACGAGAAATGCGTGCGTGCACATTACATTTCGTTAACACTTTCATTCATAATAGTATCACTTGCAATATGGCGTAATATCAATCGACGATCCTCAAAATACTGTATGTATGTATGCACGTTGTAGTTCGAATGATTAGATATTTCTTTTATTTTTCCATTTTTGTCGATTCTTTCATTATGAACAGTGTTGACTTGCTCTCGAAATAAATACTTTACACCGATGTTACCGTTTGTAATGTTTATAGTGTATACGTGAAAGATATTCGCCTTTGAAATAATAATTGAAGACACAACTATATAGTCTTCAAATCAGCTGGGTGTTATTATTGAAGTAACGCACGACGCGTGATATTGTTTTAATGGGGTCTGATCGCGTTTCATAACTCCTGTATTGAATAATGCCATGAATCAAATTGTCCTAACAACATGGTAAACACGGGTCAGCAATAAGTAGCTATTTTATCGGTGAGGAAAGATCTGCTTCTTGATTGCGATTATGATTATGTCTAATATAATTTATAATAATCTATTACTCTACGTACACAACTTGAAGCGGGCTTTTCAATTCAACTCACTGCGGCCATACACAACATGGCTAGTTCCCCCTTCGAAAGAGTGCGTGCGTGTGCTGCGTTAGCAACACTATCTGTGACCACTGAGCTTTTCAAATATTTACAAAGCACGATGTGATAACTGAGGTGGTAAACTGACCATGATGTCAATATCCAACCATCTAATTTGCACAATAATAATTAAAATTGAAACCGTATTCATGCGTGGGATCTTGGTTGGAAATACAACGAAGTAACAAAAAACCAGCAAAGTGTAACAATAATAAAATCACAAACATGTGAATGTAAAGCAAAAAAAAAAAAAAAAAAAAAAAAAAATATTTGGTGGTTGGTTTAGGCATTTGGCATTTTAGGATTTTTTTTTTCTTATCGTGCCCTGAATCAGATGTGGACGAATGTTCCTAGCTCAATGATTGTTTTGTCATTTTAACTTTTTTAGTATACCTGTTAGGTGTTCATCATCTGTCCTAAAGTTGATTTTATTGTATTTAATATTTTAATCATGATTTTTTTTGTTTCTTATTGTATAGATTACAAATGAGAAGATATTGTTTTTCGTTCACTGTTTTGTCATTTTAACTTTTTTAGTATACCTGTTAGGTGTTCATCATCTGTCCTAAAGTTGATTTTATTGTATTTAATATTTTAATCATGATTTTTTTTGTTTCTTATTGTATAGATTACAAATGAGAAGATATTGTTTTTTGTTCACAATTTTCTAGTTGTCACAAACTGAGCAAATTCAGTCTTCAGCTATAAGATTATATACAATAAAGTAACAAAAATAAGCAATGTGTAACAATAATAAAATCACAAACATTTGAATGTAAAGAAAAACAAATTATTTTGTGATTGGTTTAGACATCTGGTATTTTAGTTTTTTTTTCTTGTCGTAACCTGAAACAGATGTGGACGAATTTTCCTAGCTCAATGATTATTTTGTCATTTTAACTTCTTAGTATATCTGTTAGGTGTTCATCGTCCGTCCTAAAGTTGATTTTATTGTATTTAATATTTTAATCATGATTATTTCGTTCCTCCATGTATAGATTACAATTGAGAAGTTGTTTTTCGTTCTCAATTTTCTAGTTGTCACAAACTGGGCAAATTTAGTCTTCAGCTATAAAGTTATTATATCTACCCCTTTCCATTTTAAGGGTATGAGCCCTTATTCCGAGTTTCGCCTTAGCGCAGCACTATGTTTTAGATTTTTGATTGTGGTGATATATTTTTTTATATGCAAATTCTGTTTTAATTTTTCTGTAAGTTCGTAACTTGTTTTTATGATGTGTACTTTTATTTGCATCGTGTAATGTTTCTGTGCTATGAATTTCTAAAGGATTTTTCGAATTACCTGTCAATGTTTCAATGATTTTCTTTTTTGTCATCCTGAGATTTATGTGTATTCCAAATATTATTTTTTCCATAGTCAAATTGTTTAAAATCTGATTCATGTCTTTTACAAGGATATTTTCTCAACTCTAGCAGGCTTGCCAAATTTCTTGGTTTGCTATTTACTTTGATCCATGTCTTTTACCCAGTTGTCTTTTCCCTTTTCGTCAATATGTATTCCATTCTTGTTTTACGATGAATATTCCTGATTTGTGTGTTTTTAGTATGCAGGTATATGTAGGTTTTTGTATATTCAAGTTCTCCCCCATCAGCATAAAATTTCGCTTCATAAAAATGAAATTTGTACGAGGGAGAACATCCACACACAAAATCCCGTCTTATGGCAAATCTGTCTAGACCAATGGAAAAAAAATGAAAATATATTACTGCAAATACCTTCTAAAATTAAATAGCAAAGCAAGAAATTTCGCTAGCCTGCTAGAGTTGGGAAAATATCCTCCCCCCATAGCAACTAGATTGAAATATTGGATCAAAATAAATAATTCTAACCCAAACTCGCTAGTTCACGAAGCTCACAAACTTGGAATACATATTGACGAAAAGGGAAAAGACAACTGGGTAAAAGACATGAATCAAAGTAAATAGCAAACCAAGAAATTTGGCAAGCCTGCTAGAGTTGAGAAAATATCCTTGTAAAAGACATGAATCAGATTTTAGACAATTTGACTATGGAAAAAAATATTTTGGAATACACATAAATCTCAGGATGACAAAAAAGAAAATCATTGAAACATTGACAGGTAATTCGAAAAATCCTTTAGAAATTCATAGCACAGAAACATTACACGATGCAAATAAAAGTACACATCATAAAAACAAGTTACGAACTTACAGAAAAATTAAAACAGAATTTGCATATAAAAAAATATATCACCACAATCAAAAATCTAAAACATAGTGCTGCGCTAAGGCGAAACTCGGAATAAGGGCTCATACCCTTAAAATGGAAAGGGGTAGATATAATAACTTTATAGCTGAAGACTAAATTTGCCCAGTTTGTGACAACTAGAAAATTGAGAACGAAAAACAACTTCTCAATTGTAATCTATACATGGAGGAACGAAATAATCATGATTAAAATATTAAATACAATAAAATCAACTTTAGGACGGACGATGAACACCTAACAGATATACTAAGAAGTTAAAATGACAAAATAATCATTGAGCTAGGAAAATTCGTCCACATCTGTTTCAGGTTACGACAAGAAAAAAAAACTAAAATACCAGATGTCTAAACCAATCACAAAATAATTTGTTTTTCTTTACATTCAAATGTTTGTGATTTTATTATTGTTACACATTGCTTATTTTTGTTACTTTATTGTATATAATCTTATAGCTGAAGACTGAATTTGCTCAGTTTGTGACAACTAGAAAATTGTGAACAAAAAACAATATCTTCTCATTTGTAATCTATACAATAAGAAACAAAAAAAATCATGATTAAAATATTAAATACAATAAAATCAACTTTAGGACAGATGATGAACACCTAACAGGTATACTAAAAAAAGTTAAAATGACAAAACAGTGAACGAAAAACAATATCTTCTCATTTGTAATCTATACAATAAGAAACAAAAAAAATCATGATTAAAATATTAAATACAATAAAATCAACTTTAGGACAGATGATGAACACCTAACAGGTATACTAAAAAAGTTAAAATGACAAAACAATCATTGAGCTAGGAACATTCGTCCACATCTGATTCAGGGCACGATAAGAAAAAAAAAATCCTAAAATGCCAAATGCCTAAACCAACCACCAAATATTTTTTTTTTTTTTTTTTTTTTTTTTTTTTTTTTTGCTTTACATTCACATGTTTGTGATTTTATTATTGTTACACTTTGCTGGTTTTTTGTTACTTCGTTGTATTTCCAACCAAGATCCCACGCATGAATACGGTTTCAATTTTAATTATTATTGTGCAAATTAGATGCTTGGATATTGACATCATGGTCAGTTTACCACCTCAGTTATCACATCGTGCTTTGTAAATATTTGAAAAGCTCAGTGGTCACAGATAGTGTTGCTAACGCAGCACACGCACGCACTCTTTCGAAGGGGGAACTAGCCATGTTGTGTATGGCCGCAGTGAGTTGAATTGAAAAGCCCGCTTCAAGTTGTGTACGTAGAGTAATAGATTATTATAAATTATATTAGACATAATCATAATCGCAATCAAGAAGCAGATCTTTCCTCACCGATAAAATAGCTACTTATTGCTGACCCGTGTTTACCATGTTGTTAGGACAATTTGATTCATGGCATTATTCAATACAGGAGTTATGAAACGCGATCAGACCCCATTAAAACAATATCACGCGTCGTGCGTTACTTCAATAATAACACCCAGCTGATTTGAAGACTATATAGTTGTGTCTTCAATTATTATTTCAAAGGCGAATATCTTTCACGTATACACTATAAACATTACAAACGGTAACATCGGTGTAAAGTATTTATTTCGAGAGCAAGTCAACACTGTTCATAATGAAAGAATCGACAAAAATGGAAAAATAAAAGAAATATCTAATCATTCGAACTACAACGTGCATACATACATACAGTATTTTGAGGATCGTCGATTGATATTACGCCATATTGCAAGTGATACTATTATGAATGAAAGTGTTAACGAAATGTAATGTGCACGCACGCATTTCTCGTCCACCGGTGCCCCAGTCACGTCAAACAGTCGATTTACGAGAGTTTAAACAATGCGGTCAGGATATTATAATTGTATAGTGGAATCTGTCTAATGGATAAGCGAGTGCTCTCTGTACATCTTGGGAATAATCAAAACTTAGCGCATTTTATTAAACATGAATTAGCATACAAAGTGTATGCCATTATTACTGGTCGATGTTCGCCATTGAAAATGCGTACGTGTTTACCGTCAAAGAACAAACTACGCACCATCTCTATAATATGAAACATTTACGATTTCTTGACCCGCTTCCAGTTTGCTTATTGAATCTACAATGATAATAATAAAATTTCATCTCATTCTTTCCAATATAACTGTTTATTTTAAATTAGTGGTAAAGACATAATCGAGTATAATTTATAAGCGGAGTCTGAATTTGTCAATGGTATACGTTATTATACGTACTGTGATTCAGTAGTTTGTTGGTAAAAATGACAAGTTTGGTATTAAAATATGTATAATTTCAAAATTTGGTTAATTTTGTCTTAGAAATATGGGTCAATTTCTCGAGCTAGTAACTACAATTGTCTCTTTGTAGCCAAGCCAAGGCCGTTACCTCGAACAGGAGATCGCCTATAATGTTTCTTTTTTGTCGTTGATCGTGGAAATTTGAATCTGGTGGTGTGGTTAGTTGAGTGATTTCTTTTGCCAGGCTGCTAAGGATGTCAGCGTAATTTGTGACGAATCATAGTGCTTCATTTAATTTGGTTTTGAACCATTTGAAGAGAAACTCGTTGTTTGAAGCATCGGCTATGGCTCTCAATGTTTTGAGGTTGACTCTGTTTTTCAAATGGGTCAATGTATTTAATACATTCTGTTGCACGTTCGAGCGGGGTCAGCCCCTTGTCATTTGACCATTCAAATGTAACGTTCGTTCTTGCCTCTTCTAGTATTTCGAAATCGTGGATACTCGAAATGATGTTTAAAAAAACGATGAATGATAGTTTGCTGAGTACTGCCATTTTATTAGTGAAGAGAGAATGAACTGAATACTTAGTTTTGATGTTTGACTGAGTAAAGATTGAATCCTAAAATTTCGCGATTTCGGTCGGTTTTCCAGTTATTGTAAAATAAACCTTCAAAACTAAACTATTGATTGATGCATTACATTCGAGCGGTACACTGAATTACCGATGATATAAAAACGATCAGAGTGGTGGAATGTTTCTCGTCTACATCGATCACAGATATAGATCGACGGCGTGCACAGTCTTTGATTCGGCCTGAATTGAGACAAGGCGTCATACACCCTTGGGGTGTGCCTTTTCAGACAAGTGAATTGGTGACGGACTGGAATCATCATACTGCCTGGGTCAGATTCATGTTGACTGAATCAAGTTGACCCAGTTTTTATCCCCCAAATAGTCAATTTCGAGTATAATCGTAACATTGACACGGAGAACGCGTCATTACGAGATTGAACGTGTTTTATTTCAAATCCCTCCGCTGCGGGCCATGTTTTTTTTTAATGACGTGGAAAATGACGGTAGTATTTTAGCAAAGGCTAATTGATAAAAATAATTTAAGCACAGTCACTCTACTAGGAGTCACTCTACTAGGACGGTTAGGAAGCTCTATTGGTTAAAGGTGTGAACGAGCAGCTTCTGAGAACCTATGCTGGTCTCAAAACTATGACGTATTTGTCATTGGAATGCACTATTTTTCACCATTATTTATTGCGTTCGATGTTGCTCGAGAAGACCCTCGAGAAGACCGTGAACTTTTTTAAATTGTGCTTTATTTTTACATCAAACTACAATCTCAACTGAACTGTGACTAGGTGTGATATTGTATTTTTCAGATGAGCATTCTTTTGCAATCTTGAAGATGCTTTACTCGAGAAAAACGGTGTTTTGTTGACAGTCTCTTTGTCTTGATCTCTAACAGTCTTTCGGTCCGTAAAATAAACCCCTCACTCAGTTTAGAAACAATTTTATCGCTAAAAACATTGATGTCTGCAAACCTTTACAATATTCCTTTGTCCATTCTCGTATTTTTTGTGTGTTTTTAGAGTCACTTTATGGCGAAGTTTTGCATGTTTTCGTCTATGGAGGTGGTCGCCGTGTTGCTTTATTGCATAGTTTTCATAGGAGGTAATTGGACAAAAGAGATTTTTGATTGTCGTGCTTTCATATCCCTCCATTCGCTTTATTTGACGACTGATACAAATCCCGTTCAACATGTTTTGATTCAGTCGAGACAGGGGCGACTTTTGGGGGAAATTCACTAATATAGTATTCTATTAACTATTTATAATTTCAGAATGCCATACAAGACAGCAAGATTTTCTCGCGAAAAACGTGTATATACAAAGCATGTTCATTTCCGCATTTGAGACTGCTCTTCGTTGAAAGGTCAAAGTGCCATGTATTGCAATGCTTTGTGGGGGAAAATGACGCAACTCTCGCACTGTCTCATGATTTATCGCGTGTTTTCCGTCGCCTGTTTAATGCTAATGACTTCTTAACTCGTTAACACCTCTCTTGTTTCAATGTTTATGGAGACAAGGGTGGGTACAATAGAATGACGCGGCGCTTCCTAACCGTCCTAGTAGAGTGACTGTGGTTTAAGTCAGTGAATTGACTGATAGTGCCGGGGTCAACAGAATGTCGAGTCATGTTATCAGTATCCCATACACGCAGGTCGAAATTCACGCTTTCAACTTGAAACTCGATATCCCTCAGGCTGTTTGTGAGTGTTCATGTTTTAGATAACATAAATATACCAACATCTGTTGTTTATCATCTACGTGGGAGGTCTATTTCACGTTGGGAACACTTAGGACTAGACACGCCTTACATTTAATCTTGTGATTGAGTTCAGACTGGCATTCACAAGTGTGCTTCGGAATGATACACATCGCTTATATCAAACACCGTTGATATTCGCGAGTGGAACGCGTTGGGCCACTTTCTGTCTGAAATACCCTTACCACGAAGACTATTATGACTCGTACGGTAGTCATGTCATGGAATTTATAAGATTTCTCGTACGTGGATCTACAATCATCAAATACTTTCAAGCCATGTGTTGCCAATACGTCCTGTATGACTCGTAGTGTCCATGAGATGAACTTTTCACGGAAGGTCAAACTTGGTCTACCGCCTTTGAATCTTTGGCAAGAAGCGAGGACATATTTTCTTCGTCGGGGGGAAAAACGAAAATCGCTACGTTACACCGTAAACTCATTCCGTGTGATGATTATGTATGTCAAAAGTTATTCTGTGAAACGATCAGGTAATTATACATTTTAACTCATAGTAGCGTAGTCCGCCATTTTTTGAAAAACAAACTGTACGTCGATCAACCGATTTTGCATACTTTGCATTTTAGCGGATTGATGACCGCAGTTTTACGGGATAATTCATACTATTAAATTTTCAACACATAACTTATACTTTCTTTATATAACTATCGGTTTTTAATATTATCCTCTCTCTCTCTCTTTCTTGTACGACAGATGAGCGATTCTGATTATAGTGATGGAATAAAAAAAAAGTGTACAGACTGCTTGACTCATTGAAAGGAAGTAAGAAATGTAAAAATAAACAACATATGTATATATAGAATGAATTATTTTTTATTGATCAATGTTTACTATTATTGGCTTTTCTCGTTTCTGTGTTTTAATCGAATCGTTTATGTACTCGTATTTTTTGTGGCATTAAAAATAAATTTAACCACGCCGCACATTTACATGTATCTACGTATTTTTCGAGGTGTTAACAAAGAAATATTTAATCACGCTAAACATTTATACACTACGCAACTATTTTCCTTACTCACATCGTATGTTTTTTTGTGACGTTAAAAAAATACTCAACCATGTCATAAATATATACTCCATGTCAATATTTCATTCTTGTTTACTTCTTTTGTGCAATAAACTCCATTAGTTTTCAAAATGACGTGTATTTATTAACATGTGTGTGTGTGTGTGAGCGCCCTCTACGACACATTTTGAAAAATCTTTCGTCCACGCCTGTCCAATTAAAAAATAATTAAAAATAATTAAAAATAATTAAAAAATAATTAAAAAAAAATGATGGTAATTTATGCAAATGTATTCACGATGACCTCGACACGACCTCGTATTCACATCAATTTTATGTATGCAAATGTATTCACAATATCCCATTGTGACGTCATCCTCATTCAAATGATCCCCTTTAAGGCATTGCTCCTCATTTATGCTAATTTATGCACGAATTCCCATTGTGACGTCATTATTTATGCTAAAGCTGGACTATAGGGACGACCATGAGGGCGCTGTTCGTATGACGTCATCGCATCCGATTATGAACAGCGCCCTCATGGTCGTCCCTATAGTCCAACTTAAACTACTCACATGCGCGTGAATTGAATGAACTATGACCCGTACAATCTCGATTTGCATATTGTCAATCAAAGGTCCTGTTATTTGCTTACTCATGCAAATTAGGCAATTGGACATAAACATTGCCACGTGTGAGTGTTTTTTATTTTTAAACAGAAAATAAACAGCAATTTTAACGGTGTTCCAATAAGAAATTATTGGTCAAATTTTCACAGAATGTTCTTTAGATAAAAATCTATATAAACAACGAAAAAAACTATTTTTGATTGAAATTCACAAATAAACTGCATCTCTACCTTAAGCGGCGATATTTCGTTCAAACGTTATTCTGATCCTGTTTTCAACAAACGTCATGTCTCTAGTTCGCTGGTTAAAGAAAGTTAATTCTCCTCGAACTCCTGGTCTGCCTGATCCGAATCTCTGTACAACAGAAGAAGAAGCCACGTCAACTCAAGCCGCCAATGATCAAATCGATCAACTTGTGGCCACTTCATCAACCCGTCGAAAAAGAAAACGAGGCCAGTACAGTTTCTACAACGCTGAAACTCGAGCTAAAATAGCGAAGTCTTCAATCGAAATTGGCGTAATGAAGACATCGAGAAAATTCAGCAAAGAGTTGAACATAAACGTGAACGAAAGCACAGTTCGATATGGAAAGCCGTAACTGTCTTAGATGCACTATAACTATTATATTCTGATCACTTGCCTTTATATTCTGATAAAACTTTATTATATTCTGATCAAACGTTATTATACTCTGATCAAATGTAATTATATTCTGATCAAACGTTATTATATTCTGATCAAATGTTATTATGTGCTGATCAAACGTTATTATATTCTGATCAAACGTTATTATGTGCTGATCAAACGTTATTATACTCTGATCAAACGTTATTGTATTCTGATCAAACGTTATTATATTCTTATCAAACGTTATTATATTCTGATCAAACGTTATTATATTCTAATAACACTTTATTATATTCTGAACAAATGTTATTATATTCTGATCAAACGTTATTATATTCTGATCAAACGTTATTATATTCTGATCAAACGTTATTATATTCTAATAAAACTTTATTATATTCTGATCAAATGTTATTATATTCTGATCAAACGTTATTATATTCTGATCAAACGTTATTATATTCTGATCAAATGTTATTATATTCTGATCAAACGTTATTATGTGCTGATCAAATGTTATTATATTCTGATCAAACGTTATTATATTCTGATCACATGTTATTATATTCTGATCAAACGTTATTATATTCTGATCAAATGATATTATATTCTGATCAAACGTCATTATATTCTGATCAAACGTCATTATATTCTGATCAAACGTCATTATGTGCTGATCAAATGTTATTATATTCTGATCAAATGTTATTATATGCTGATCAAACGTTATTATGTGCTGATCAAACGTTATTATGTGCTGATCAAACGTTATTATATTCTGATCAAATGTTATTATATTCTGATCAAATGCCATTATGTGCTGATCAAACGTTATTATGTGCTGATCAAACGTTATTATATTCTGATCAAATGTTATTATATTCTGATCAAATGTTATTATATTCTGATCAAATGTTATTATATTCTGATCAAACGCCATTATGTGCTGATCAAACGTTATTATATTCTGATCAAATGTTATTATATTCTGATCAAATGTTATTATATTCTGATCAAATGTTATTATATTCTGATCAAACGCCATTATGTGCTGATCAAACGTTATGAGCTCGGTTGTTATTATATTGTCTGGCCATTTGTTGTCGAGATAGGGCGCGCTTGGACATACATCTGTTATGCGCACGCATGTTGATTCTCGGCGGGACGAGCCTGATGAATAAATTTGAGTATGGAAGCTATTTTAAGAAAATTGGAACTTGGCAACCTCATTCAACGTTTCAGGGATGAAAGAATAGAGCCGCCAATTGTACAGTGCATGACTGAAGGAGAGTTAACAAGACTAGGGATAACCACAATGGGTGATCGAGTTCGCCTACGACAACTGTGTCAGGAACATGGTGAACATGAGCGTGATCACGATGACCCGCGTGGCTCGGGGCGGGCTTTTGCATCAAGTCTTGCTCGAAGTATTTCTTCAGAGAGAAATGCATTGTTCATGCCCGGGCGAGCATCGCGTTCAAGGGGACGAGGTCGTAGCCGAGGAAATCTAACGAGCAAGAAACGTACTTGGACTGGCCATTTCATTTGCCTAGCGGACAGGTGCAGTACGAAAGTTCCGTCAGCAACAGAAAAAAGTGTTCTTCACAAAGCTGGACTTGGTTTAAAAAAAATCCAAGTAGAAAGCGATTGTGACGAACGCGGTTTGATCGAGAGGTTAACCTCTGATGACGTTCTGGAGGATGTTGCATCGTCGTCTGTTTCGAATTCTGTTGTTGGGTTTCCGCAGCTTAAGAACTGTGGCGGTTTTGAATTTCTACACTGCCAAAGAAATTCCAGACAATTGTCTGTTTTAGAGTGCCCCTGGACTGTTAAAGATTTGAAGGCAAATGTTGGGTCTCAGAGTAGGATTTACCTTAGCTGCAGTTCTGTAGCTCGCTTGGTTTCGCTGTCGGTTATTTTGTTCGTCGTGGTGTTAACGCGAAACCAGGGAGCTACAGTTCCATCCTATGCGAGTTACAATTATTTTGAGGGCGATTGTCCGAAATTGGTCGTTTTCATGTGAATTTAAAATTTTGTAAATGGTCCATTCTGGAATATGACAACTAATTTTCAACAGCCATCACATTTTCATATGGGAAGAACAAGATGGCACAACAGGTAACAAATTCTGTACTGTATCATTTATTTGAAAAGTCATTGATATCTAGCGATTGGTTGCCTGACAATAGAAAGCTTCACTGATTCAGTACTAGTATTTTGATATTGCAAAGCAGATTCTTTCATAATCATAAAACTATTTTTGTTAAAATTTGAGCTGTAGTTTTATTGATGTTTGTCTATTTAGAATAAAAAAGCACTACCCTGAATGTGACTTAACTATTTCTGCTGCTTGAGTATAAATATCAATCCCATAGTTGTCTGAATGCCAGTCATTTGCTATATGTAGAGATAGTTCATCGATGCATGGTTGACTGAGTGCATACATATCACGTGTGATAATGGGTCTTTGATCATATTCTCCATCTTCCATATCATCAAGAACACCTTCAACACCATATCCTTCAAGGTCTGTGACTTCTATTCCTATAGGGTTTTGCCATTGTCCTGACATCCAGATGCGAAAGGGTGAAGAGTGAGTTGTGCGCATTCTATGACGACTCCATGCCATTCTCCAAGATTCAAGCTTCTGGTTTATTTTTCTCATGTAAACATAATGAAGTGCAGCGATATGATGCTCATCAAGTGGATCGAGGAGGTTATTTTCTTCCAGGAAGTAAAATATTTGAGAGTAAAGGCTGAGCACTCCTTCATACACATCCCTCCACAGGCGTTCAATACGCTGGTTGTGAACACTCCTTCCAGTTATCATGCTCCCACGATTTTCCCCTCTTTTTGAAATCATGTAATCAGCTATATGAACATTTTCCAAGCCCATATCTGATCTGACACGGCTAGGCAGCCCATAGTTTTCAACACCTGACATGAAACATTTAAACAGTGTTGAAGCTTGGTTGTTGTCTGTGCATGCTAATGTAATGGGTAGTCTACTGAAACCATCAATGCATCCAAATATGATCATGTGCCAGCGTATTAATTTGTGGTTTGTGTCAACATGCCACAAGTGGTTAGGGCCCATGACATTGTATATGCGTCTTTGTAAACGCCCTCTTCTCCTTGCATTAACACCTTCAGAGTCAACCCGTTGGATGCTATTGCGTAATCTTGTTCGCTGAACTTTTATTTCCATTCCATATAACAGTTCTTTCAACAATTTTTCCCCACAATAAGGAAAATCAGTTGTTAGCTTCTGTACATGTGCATCCAAGTCTTCATTCGTTATATCAGAAAAATATACTTTGCTTAGACCATACGTACGCATTCTCCTGTAAATGGTACTCTCAGAAACAGATAGAATTGATGATATTTCCTTAACTGTAAATCCTTGATCAATAAAACTTTCCAATACTATATATGGGATGAAAAATTCTGGAACTCTGCTGCTGTCAGAATAAGTTTTAACTGGTGCAGTTCCACCATGGGTGATGCAAGCCATGCGCATGGACATCATGTCACTTCTGCTCTGAACTCCTAGTTTTTCTAAATCCACTGTTGTAAGTTTACATACTAAATCAGAAGAAATTCTTTCTCTTTCAAAACACTCACTCAGATTTCCAAGGTTCAGATGTTCCAAAACGGTTGACATTTCCGAATTCATGATTCTAGATTTCCAATATGTCCACTTAACACATGGCATGCATGCATGTATTCTGGGATATCATTCAGAAGAATAATCATAATTTGTTTTGTACAGTTTAAAATGAATGTTTAATCAGCACATAATAACATTTGATCAGAATACAATAACGTTTGATCAGCACATAATGACGTTTGATCAGAATATAATAACATTTGATCAGAATATAATGACGTTTGATCAGAATATAATAACATTTGATCAGAATATATTAACGTTTGATCAGAACATAATAACATTTGATCAGAATATAATAACGTTTGATCAGAATATAATAACGTTTGATCAGAATATAATAACATTTGATCAGAATATAATAAAGTTTTATTAGAATATAATAACGTTTGATCAGATTATAATAACGTTTGATCAGAATATAATAACGTTTGATCAGAATACAATAACGTTTGATCAGAATATAATAACGTTTGATCAGCACATAATAACGTTTGATCAGAATATAATAACGTTTGATCAGCACATAATAACATTTGATCAGAATATAATAACGTTTGATCAGAATATAATAACATTTGATCAGAGTATAATAACGTTTGATCAGAATATAATAAAGTTTTATCAGAATATAAAGGCAAGTGATCAGAATATAATAGTTATAGTGCATCTAAGACAGTTACGGCTTTCCATATGTTCGAAGCATTAAATCGAACTTCCTGAAACTGCAGGCAGCCGCCAACCACGCAGATCAAGTTTCAACTTTGCCTAAAGGTCAGCGAGGTCAACCCCTGCTGCTCGGTGCTCTTGACGCATCGGTACAGAAATGGATACGCGACGTGAGGTTAAATGGTGGGGTGATCAACAACAGAATCGTTATGGGTGCCGCTACTGGTATCGTAATGAAACTGGACAAAAGTAAACTGAAGCAGTTTGGAGGCCACATTGAAATCACCAGCTCATGGGCGAAATCATTACTCCAGCGCATGAACTTCGTGAGGCGGAAGGGCACAAAAAGCGTAAAAAAGTTGCCGACCGATTTTCAAGAAATAAAGGACGCATTCATTGGTCGGGTAAATACTTTCCGAGAAGAGCATGAAATACCAGCAGAAATTGTGATAAACTGGGACCAAACTGGTGTTAGCATGCTACCAGGAGAAGAATGGACTCTCGAAGAAAGAGGAAACAAGCAGATTACGATTTCCGGTCTAGCGGTCTAGATGACAAACGACATATCACGTCTGTGCTCGCTGTCTCAATGACGGGAAATTTGTTGGATCCACAAATTATTTATGCTGGTAAAACCGATCGATGCCATCCAAATGTGAACTTCCCAGATGGATGGCTCGTGGATCACACAATGTCTCATTGGAGTACTGAAGAATCAATGTTGCGTTATGTCGAGAAAATTATTGTACCCTACGTCGTAGACCAACGCGTGAAACTTGGGTTGCCGCTCGACCACAAAGCACTTGCCTTGTTCGACGTATTCAAAGCTCATCGTGGGGAAAAGCTTCTCAGTCTTTTAGCAGAAAATAATATTAAGGTGGTATTTATTCCAGCAGCTTGTACAGACAAATTACAGCCGCTAGACTTATCCGTAAATAAAGATTACAAAGAAGTCTTGAAATCATGTTTCAACTCCTGGTATGCCGAGAAGGTCATGGAAAGTATGAATGAAAACCAAGACACCAATAACAGTGTTCATATCGATACACGAACATCGACGCTAAAACCGATCCATGCTCAGTGGCTTATCAAAGCACATGACGAACTTGCAAAACGCACTGAGGTGATCAAAGATGGATTTCGCCTTGCGGGACTTTCGTAAGCATGTGTTGTTTTTGTATTGGACATTTACCATTTGTATTTTACCATTGCCTCGCCTAGCGTACGACCACAGTCACTTGGGGGCTGAAAATCAATAAATACTAATTTTCCAAAAAAAAATCATCTGCTATACATATATAAATAAACAAGTTGTGAAACACGGCACCTAGTAAATCGACACCCTGTCGGTTTCAAATGTCGATTTCTTACCTTAAAATGCGAAACAAAAAGTGCAGAGGGGGTCAGATGTTATGTTAATAACCATTGTTCATAATCGCTAACTTGGTTTTGTTCAAAACTGCACAAATCGCGAGTTTTCTGGTGATATCCGACAATTTCATGATCGAAAATGGCCAGCAGCCAGAATCAAGGGGGATTCGTACAGAGTTCTGGGTAAATCAAGTGCGCATACTCATTTTCAGCCAATCAGGCGTGCCGTAACAGCGAGTATTTCCTTGATTTACCCAGAACTCTATGCGAATCCCCCTTGATTCTGGCTGCTGGCCATTTTCGTTCATGAAATCGTCGGATATCATCAGAAAACGCGGGATTTGTGCAGTTCTGAATAAAACCAAGTTAGCGATTATGAACAATGGTTATTAACGTAACACCTGATCCCCTCTAAAATTTTTGTTTCGCATTTTAAGGTAAGAAATCGACATTTGAAACCGACAGGGTGTCGATTTACTCGGTGCGGTGTTTCACAACTTGTTTATTTATATACGTATAGCGGATGATTTTTATTGAAAATTAGTATTTATTGATTTTCAGCCCCCAAGTGACTGTGCGTTCGACGTATTTAACAACGTCACAATGCATTTATTTATTTACTCGACATCACCATTATTTATTGTGTATGTACAATGTATATATTTTGTGCAATTGTAAATAAAGACACAATACAATACTAATCGTGAATAAGTGACAAAGTGTTCTCATGCCGTTGTGTTTCAGACCACGCGTTTTGTTTGTATGCGTGAGCTCATTAATATTCATGTATATATAATGAGCTGTTCGCGTTGACTTTATTTTCGCGCAAAATTGGTCTCCGCGAAAACAGCGAAAATAAAATCCCCGCGAATATAAAGTATATCACAGTATTATTCTGTGACAAAGCATTTTCATAAAAACCGCGGAATGTCCTAGTTCGAACGCACACGATTTGACGGGCGGTCCCAATGAGCTGCAGAAAAACGCGACGAACAGTTTTTGATAATAAAACACTGCAGATTATAAACATACACTCAGAATGATCACATGTATTATCATCTGATATTATATAACACTGCAGATTATAAACATACACCCAGAATGATCACATGTATTATCATCTGATATTATATAACACATTAAGTGTGTCGGATAACGAATAATTTCAAGAGTGTGAAAACTGAAGAAAAAAAAGCTGACATGATAAGTCCCATTTCTGTTGAGACTGGCTTAATTTCACTGGTATAATTCTTGTTTTGATATGTTATATATTTTCACTGATTGTTCATGAGTTACCATGCCAGCCATTCGCATTTCACCCATTTCGATGACCCCCCCCTCTCTAGTTTAAAATAACAGAAATAGATTCCAAGTGAAATAGAGTGCAGTACAATCATATCTAGGGGAGCATTGGTCAATTATACATAAACAACCGTTTGATGTGAACACTATGGGTACTGATGTATTGTGGTTCTCGTATACAAGTGATGCATCTTTGCTTATTGTATGACTTCAAGGAGGAGCGAAAAACATGACACAATACCGTGAATAGTTTACGAACCAAAACAGTCAGTGCATATGCGTATTTAACATTTCCTTGAACGAATAATTAGTTATTTACTACAATAACAATTTGTTTAGTTCACGATAAAACATAATCCAGTGTATTTTATCGACATTCAGTATCAAACATAAATTTTACGTCTAATCCTTGTTGTATCTTTAAGATCGGGCTTCGATTCTTACTGCCCCACGGCCACGTAATGATGAATAATCTACGAGGAACGGCCGGAGACCACCCGCAATGTATTAACCATGTTTTGTTGTTATTTACGTAATTGATTGTTTCTAATTGTTATTATTCAGCTTCTCCTAGTGCCTGTTTTAATTTGAAATATTATGTTTCTTACAGTTTACAAGCTCACAGACGTCTCAATGTTCCCAACGCTGAACCGATCAGAAACAGTTGTTAACAACACTGGTTACGGTGATCTACCTGGTGAGATGGCATCAAGACCTGTCATACCTACCCCGATATACACACAGCGCATCACATCTACCACGAGGCTACCATTACCTTTTGAGGTTCCACCTGCATCATTGATAGGAAGTTTTGTGGTTCCGGATTATACGACGGTTCGTGAGAATCACCGGATTCCAACAGATACCGCCCCTGTGATCGTGCCACAGTTCCGCGCATACGACGAAAAAGCCGCTACATTTAGGCTGAGACGCGCCCATGTACGACCCAAAACATTTCCCATCACCCGAAAGCAGCGTGAATTTATTCCCGAAAAGGAGAAAGACGAGCAGTACTGGGAAAAGCGAAGAAAAAACAACGAGGCAGCTAAACGATCACGGGAAAGGAGGCGATTAAGCGACATTATGGTTGAGTGTAAGATGGCGCAGATGTCGGATGAGAACGATAGCATGAAAGCGCAATTACTCGCACTGCAGCATCAAACTGCGCTTCTGTGTAACACGGATGAAACACGTCAAGCAAAAGCCCAATCCATGATGTATCTTAACCCTCTATACACCAATTATAACTCAACTAATCCCTTTCCAGTTCCTTACGGCATGTTTGGGCCGCCACAACCAACTTTTCCCCGCTTCACAAGCATTCCCCCAGGGTTCACAGAACACGCCGATCTCCTGAGACGTCACAACGCGCTTTCACAGCGGGCACAATATCACGAGAGATCATCTCGCCCTGAATACAGCACCAATGACGTCAAGCAGAGGGAATCTGACACAGAACGAAAAGACGATACAACTGATTGCACTTCGAGCGTAGCTTGCGCAACTCAGTCCGTGCATGGATACACTGAATGAAGAACTGGTTACCAAGGTTATTAATACAGACGAATGGCAATTCTCTGTAACCACAAATAATAAACAGCTGGTATTTAGCGAGATTCTACGACGAACCCGGTCTTCTCGTAGAGATAGTCATGCTGCTGTTTCGTCAAATAAAACTAGCTCAATTTTTTAACATCCCTGTATTATTTTATTTTAGTCAGCGTATACGAGTCACGTCATTTTAAGTTTAGTACAATTTTCGCCTCATTTTATTTATCATTTCTGTGGCATGCCAGTCATGTCAGTTTCCTTCATAAACATGAACACTCGATTTTAGTGTACGGCAAACTACTGTAAAACATGTTTAAATAGATACATAACATTTTAACGAAGTTTACTCCATGCATGAATTAAGAATCCTAATTTAGCTAAAGTGCCAACAATCTCATTGTGAAAATAAATACTTTATTTTAAATTAGCGAAATTATAGATTAGCTAAATTAGCTAAAATATCATGCTAGCTAAAAAGACATGTTTTACAGTATTAACACACATTTAAAAAAGCGATGTTCGTCGCATCGCGAATGTGCGACATTTATGTTGATACACATTAATTTCCCCACAATTCAACGCGCTCTTTTAATGGAAATCACGAGTACGAATTTTAACGTAGGCATGACGTGCACTAACTATCACCGGTAATATCTTCCAATCACCAAAGATAATACCTAATTAAAGCTTGGTAACGTCTACTCGTTGGTCTGCGCAACAGTCACAATTTGTTTATATGAGACCATATCTCGCGCATGCGTAGCGCGACGACCACCAACCTTTAATACCAAATATCAGTATATTGTACTCACTGTCTGGTGGCGGAGAAAATGAATTCGACACATAGATGGTTTATAGAATAAGAATAAAAATTAAAAATTACCTTTATATTTGCTTATTTCATGGTGAAAGTGTCACAGTCCATATAGACCCTACAACATTTGTGTCGTGTTGGTTTGTGTTTACCTATAATCGACACCTAAATGTCGACACTCGTGGAAAAAGTTATATAAGATAGGTCATACAGGTTTAAAATCATAATCATAATTGTGAATAAAATAGGCATTAAATCAATTGGACGAAATTGTATCAGCTGGCATTTAAATAAAATAATTATGGAAAAAATCAACTGTAAAAGAAACAAAAGAGAACCTTTCGTACTGCGAATGAGTGTGATTGTTCAAAATACAATAGAAAACCTTGGGCGAACTACGATATCACGTCATTCAATATCAGCATGAAATTCGAACAGAGGTAGCGAGAAGTCGGCTGATACAGATTTCCTAAGACGACGCACAGTGTCGTTAGCGTTTTAGTTTCATCATGAATAACAAATGTTGAAGTATGTCACCCAGCTCAAAATGGGTGGAAATAAAACACACACTTCAAGTTTCTCAGAAACAGCCAGATTAGGTAGTAGTGTATAATTTATATTTGGTCTACAGGTCACTTGTGCATGTCAATCAAAAACGTTACAGCAGACGTGTTTGAAGTGCGCCACCACGCATCGCGTTTCAGATGGAAAATGGAGCGCAATCTGCAATTTTGAGGATAGCGTTTATATCGCAAAAAAGTTGCAAAAAATTATTCCTGGAAAATATTCATAACTTTTATGATAGGGCATTTTGGCTGAACGCAAATCTACCCACTATCTAAACAATCTAAAACGCAGTGTATGAGGGCGTACTTCAACTACGTATGTTAGACCATTTCGCGTCAGCCTTGTAATAGCGGTGTTCAAGTAATCATGATTTTTTTTATTTTGACAAAGTTGCGCACCGACGGGAGCCCACATTGTTATACTGTACCAACTCAAGTCCCAACCCAACTTTTAACTTTGAATGAACTGTAAATGCTGCGTTCAATCAAAGAATCGAGAAAATACAATCGCAAAACGGTCGGAAATAAGTTTTCTTATCGAAATCTAGGGTAAGGGGCCAACTTGCGTGAATATAATAACAATAACAGCAAAAGAAGCTCTAGTAATAAAATGAAGTGACTTCAGAAGACTGAATGCTTTAGTTATAAACCGACGTTAGTTTACCGTTCATTTCCTACCATGACAAAAGCCGAAAACATGTTTTTTGAGCGGAGCGGATCGCCACTGGTGACCTGTGGATCTGGACAATTATCAGTAAGACTCTTTAAAACTGGCTGCTTTTGCGAGAATATTAAAGGTAGAACGCTTGGTAATTCTGTGTGTTTTGTTTACATCCATCATGATTCTGTAGGAGTTTGAGCTCACCAACATGTGTTTTTTCTGGTCATTACATACATGTGGTTTCACCAAATTGAAACAATAGTTTAATCATTGAAATTCACCCAAACATTGTCGTTTGTGGAGTTCTAATTAGTGGTATGAGACCTGATCTAGTGCCTTACATTTTGAGAACGCCATTGAAGTCAATATCGGAAATTGTATGCTGCCCTCTACGACAGAGATTGAATATACTAGTAACTGATAAAATAAAGTAAGTAAGAGTTATCTGCCAAGCGAGTCGAAGTTCCCTGCACACAAAGCTCCTTTCGTAGTACTATTACTAGTCACTGTCCTTAGTGCCCATAACTTTCGAGGCTTAAACCAGCCCTGTGGGACTGGCCCCTGGGAGCCAACCCCCGGGACCCAGCCCCTGGGGCCAGCCAGAAACTAATTATGCTTCGACATCTATTCATCACCATTCCTTAGATACCATTGACAAATTAGTATACGATGTGATAGTAATTTATTAAATAAGAAAGATAGAAAAACACATCTAATGTTCTCTTATATTACAATACATTCAAATTAGCAATATTTAATTAATTGTTTTAAACCAGCAATTGTGCGTTATGGGTTTGGATGGAGCGGCTAAAACATCACATATAGTTATGAGAATTCATACACTCATAAAACTGACAATTTGAGGTGCTTGGACACTCACTTATCAGTCTGGTTTAAAACCCAACCATATACTAGTACATGGTCAGATTTTACAGAAAAAGTGCCGTCTGTTGTCAGGAGAATAGACTAACAACCAAAGTTTGGCACAATTGTAAAAAGTGGAAAATCAAAGTCTTCGTAATATATTTGTACACAGTAATGTCATAAATTCAGTATAAAAAATGTAGACGAATATATTAATACTGATTATACTCGAAAAATACTGCTGTCATAGGATTTGGTTTTCTCATAATCAAATTTGATATCGTCATTTTTGGAAGATAATAGATCATTACGTGTTTGTGCGTTGTAAGCATTTGATAAACAAATATTCACATAAATGAATATCTCTTTAAAAATACGTAGTTATATAAATCATGCGGATTACACAATATTTGTGCGTACTCAATATAAATAAATACAGTAACCATCGTCTTTTGTACTGATGGCCGAGGGTCACTCGTCAGGTCACTGGTACAATCTACGTTCATGAAACAAAAATATGTGGGCGTCAGTTCTATAAATGTTGTGCGTATAACTGTTAAATTAATACAAACCATCAAACAAACAAACAAAAACAATAAATTAAACAGCACGATTTATCAAAGTGAGCGATGACATCAATATAGATCGTATTGGGTGGTTCAGTCAGTATTTGTCTGGCACAGATCTGGTCAAGTATGGGGATAACCAAACTAAATTAAGGGTTGATCAATAGAAATTATGGGTGTGGAGGTAAACAAATTACTTCCTCCTTCATTTAGTTTCAAGCTATTTATTTAGAATAACGTTAACAAACTTGTAAACAAACTTTTGATTCCCTAAATCATTTTTTATAAATATAATTTTTCTGTAATTTTTCCTGTGGTATTTTGTTTTCAGATCTACCCCGAATTGTCCAATGGTCAACCTCAGTCTAAGTCCTCCCCAATTTTCTAATGGTCAACCCATTAGTCCCTCCATTGTCTAATGGCCAACCCCTCAGTCCCCCCCCCCATTGTCTAATGGTCAACTCATTAGGCCCCATCCCATTGTCTAATGTCAACATCGTTCTCAGTCCCCCTGGTCTTGTAATGGTTAACCCTTAGTCCCCCCTCATTATCTAATGGTTAACCCTTAGTCCCCCCTCATTATCTAATGGTTAACCCTTAGTCCCCCTCATTGTCTAATGGTTAACCTTATAGCTACCCTCTCCCCCATTGTCTAATAGTCAACAGTTAGTAGGTTTATTATTGCAATGTATGATGCAAGCTATACAGCATTACTCACACATTTGCAATTCCCACGTATACAGTTTAAACAATAATTGAATTTGTGCCAAGTTAGCAACACATAACATTCGAGGTCAGCCACGGAGCAAGGGCTCTGAATTAATAACTACATAACTACTAATAAATAAATAAATTACTTGGCGTACTGAATTCAACTATGCATATATTATAATAATTAATTGAGTTATAAATTACTACGTCACGTATTCAGAAAATCCTGAGTATGAAAGTGCGCATGCGCGCGGAATTGACAATCATAACAAAATCACGTGACATAATAAATCATTAAACCAAGGCTATCTTGAAAAACTGGGTCGGGCCGTGACCTTGTGTAGTAGTTCAAACCAGGCCTTCTTATTCCCGGCTTTGCAACATGGAATCATGGAATACTATTGTCGCTATTTAAAAACTAATCTGTCTATTGTTTGTTATTGCTTTTACAATCCAACAAGAAAATGAACTGAAAATTAACCCAATAAACAACTCCTCGCTTCGGTACATTGACAAATAAAAATATAATAAAGTATATCTGGTCACATAATAGAGCAATACTCAGTGGGGATCTTCTTGGTAATTTCATGCACCTGTTCCTGTGGAGCGGGTGATTTTTGTTTATCATCACATTTCGCAGACGACACTGACTGTCCGCCTTTCCCACCACTGACGATTAGATGAAAAACACCATTCGGCTTCAACGCTCGGTAAAACGCAAGGTCAAATTCATCTTCTAGTTCTTTCCCCTTATAAACAAGTTTCTGTTCTTTGACTTCTATTCCTGCATTTTCGTATATTCTCGCCTTGATTTCCGAAACTGTGGTCTTTGCATGTACTTTCAAGCAATAGAATTTATGTTCTTTTGTTCCTATAAATATTGTGATATGTTTAAATACAACATAGACGATGGACTGCGATGACACATTGCATTCGAGGAGCGAAAGGGCGTTTTCCATAATCTTTCCCATATAGATGAAATCTAGCTGACTTGAGGGTATTCCGGTTAAATTTTCATAAATTTCTTTGGTTTCCAGCACAGTTTTTATTGGGTCAACATGAAGACAGGTTTCCTCCGCTGTCAAGCTTCGTAGTCGTAGCTTCACGCAGCCTAGCGATTTGGAGTGGTTGTACAAAACCCTGACACACGAGTCGCTCCGAACTCCGCAATTCACGAGATTCGCGTTGCTGTCAACTCGATGACCGTCCATTGTCAACACTTGGTCACACCGACTGGTACCGGTAATATTCTCAACCATCGCTTTCACATCGTCAGCAATTCCCCTCTCCGTTATTGTGAACGGAAAGCTATCTCCGTTCTGCATGACAACAGTAATAGTCAGTCCAAATGCTCCAGTCCCGACGCTGGAATTGTTCTGCACTTCTTCGGTCAACATAAATTCCGTGTTCTGCAACGCACAAATAAATAGCGCGCACTGTGGCCTAGTTTCCTACAAAAACAGCTGTTTCCCTTTTGTCCTCAACGAGCGTTCTGACTTGTTTACATCCAAAGGTAACTCAATCGCCTGACTTTGTTTATGTCACTACGCCCTCTATGGCGATGACGTCACCTTTCAGTAATGTGATTCTCAGAGGTGAATGTCCGAATATAATACTGAAAAAAATGATTTCAGAAAAATAAACACGATGCTTCAGATGTACACTAAATATAATCCATGTTCATACATGTTTATGAAAAACATTACTTAAAGAACGGTGGTCATCGCACAGCGCGTGTTCAAATTGTATGTAAACAATGTATTTTACACGCGTTGTATACGTCGCTATGAGTCCCAAATCGAACAGGACGTGGCGCGACGACCACCGTCCTTTAATACTGTTGTCCTCACGAATTGTTTCTTTTTAATTACTTTGTGCCAGGAACTTCACAGAAAGCACAGGGGAGTCTGGAGGTGTTTTTTTAAAAAAATCATTGCATGAAAAAAAGTTCCTCGGATAATTTTTGACGACACAATATACTGTACATGTCAATAACTTATTGCATTAAATGTTTTGATGATTCTAGTAAAATACATCAATTCAAAAATATACAGATATATGATTTATTTATTTATTTTGAAAAGTTCAAAAAATGGAAAATTAGTTGATGAATTCAAATTAGCACATTTTTCACTTCACTACCAGTATTTCAATTTTTGTTATATCAAGATATCACTCATAAAACTCGCTCATATGCAAATGAGCTGCTATTATTATCAACTCGAACTAAGGTAAATGAAGACAAGACAATTTGCATATAATGATCTAGATTTATCTAGATTTGTGAGAATACATGTATAACATTTAGGTAATATTTGCAGAGGGTGTTATACTGAGACGTACACGTGACAAGCTGTGTACGATCGCGAGTTTCTGATAGTTTATAATAAATCGGAGAATTTAACTTGAAAATAATAAATAAATGTTATGAAGTAAAACAAACTGAATTTCACACATTACCGAATGCCTGCATGTAGGCCATCATCAGCGTGACAGAGCGTACTTAACTATATGTTAATTAGTAGTATGACGTCATATGACCTTCTTCGCCAGTTAAGACCGGCGATGAAAACGCAGGTTCCATGACACCCGGCGTATCACGTAGTGGCGCAGTATATATAGCCGTGTGTTATTGCAGTGTTATTGTTGATGTACATAGCAACTCCTCAGTAGCTGTTCCTAAATATTGATTAACGAAATAAAAATATAGGTACTCACTTTTCGCTGTGGTGGCTGTTGATAACAATCTAACGATGTCGAGACGAACGATTGTAGAGTCGCCGATATTGTCGAGTGCTATTCTATGTTTACTTCCGCTTCGTTGTGACGCTACCTTTATATAACATCGCATGAGTCACAGGACCAGTTCATACCGGATTGTTACGTTTTTTGCCTTCCTTCCCGCATGACTTTGGACCCAGTGTGATATTTCAGTGCAATAACCAGCTGGAATCTTATCAATGACAGTACGTGTTTTGGTGAAGCACCCCACCCCCTCCCCCGGAAGGGAGGGAGCGTTTATGATGTCAGACACATGGTCATTGTTGATATCCTACCGGCTTGCGTATTAGATCATATATGTATTATAATGCAACATTTTTATTAAATATGCCCCGTTGTTTATACATTATCCCAGTAACACGTAGTCACCTGTTAGTGTCCGAAATATTGCTTTGGATGTCGAAGGAATTTAAAGAGCGCCCTGGCATTAATCCGCAATTCCAGCGTCGTAATCGAATAAATTTATCATATTACATTTTTGTTTTAAGGCCATCATACAAATTAATCGCCGGATTTCCCTGATTTTTACCATATGGTTTTATTATGCTGTTGCTCACAAACCCCGGGAAAAAATGTATGGTTACAAAACTACTTTTCGCGCCAAAATGTGTCAAACACCCATGAAAATGTCGATTTTCCAGTCATTTGCCATTGGTTCCCATGGTAAAAATGTTACGTCATATTTTAAAATTTTGTTCGGGTACATACATTGAAAAATGACTGTGTCCTTCTAATGCTACACGAATTCCTATGAAAATAGTTTGAAAACGGTACCATTTTAAATGTTTTTTCAGACAGGTTTTCTCCGAATACAAATATTTTGTACTGGGTAACAAACCGTAATTTCGATGACTGATATGTAAATCAAGAATTATGTAACATTTTGAAAACAAATAAACGTGATATTTTTTTACTTGACATTGACCTTAGGTTCGGTTGAATATCCGCAAACGACCGTACAGTGGTGACAGCTTAGTGGTCTTTTAGGGAAACTCGCAAGTATACATACTGCACGTACACCATGCTATCATAACACATGCATATTGTCTCCAACATAAAGCAGACATGTTTTCACACGACTCCATGACGCTATATACTATTATAATCAAATATAATCGTCACAAGCCTCCATGTGACTGTCTTATCAGGTGACTGACAACTTACAAAACACAGCACACCAGATTGTGAAACTATCAAATAATACGAGATTGTTACGAGGATACTGCAAAGTATGCACAAAGACAGTACAATGGGAGTATCGACCGATGCGTGGAGGTCGATGCGAGCGAGGTATGGTTCAGCCACAGTTACAGTCCGAGCTATGGTTCAGCCACAGTTACAATCTGAGCTATCTTTCAGCCACAGTTACAGTCCGAGCTATGGTTCAGCCATAGTTACAGTCTGAGCTATGGTTCAGCCACAATTACAGTTAGAGCTCTGGTTCAGCCACAGCGACAGTCTGAGCTATGGTTCAACCACGGTTACAGTCTGAACTATTGTTTAGCCACAGTTACAGTCTGAGCTATGGTTCAGCCACAGTTACAGTCTGAGCTATGGTTTAGCCACAGTTACAGTCTGAGCTATGGTTCAGCAACAGTTACAATCTGAGCTATGTCTCAGCCACAGTTACAGTCCGAACTATGGTTCAGCCACAGTTGCAGTCCGAGCTATGGTTCAGCCACAGTTACAGTGTGAAGTATGGTTTAGCCACAGTTACAGTCTGAACTATAGTTCAGCCACAGTTACAGTCCGAGCTATGGTTCAGCCACAGTTACAGTCTGAACTATAGTTTAGCCACAGTTACAGTCTGAACTATAGTTCAGCCACAGTTACAGTCTGAACTATGGTTCAGCCACAGTTACAATCCGAGCTATGGTTCAGCCACAGTTACAGTCTGAGCTATGATTTAGCTACAGTTACAGTCCGAGCTTTGGTCAGCCACAGTTACAGTCCGAGCTATGGTGCAGCCACAGTTACAGTCTGAACTATGGTTCAGCCACAGTTACAGTCTGAACTATGGTTCAGCCACAGTTACAGTCCGAGCTATAGTTCAGCCACAGTTACAGTCCGAGCTATGGTTTAACCACAGTTACAGTCTGAACTATGGTTCAGCCACAGTTACAGTCTGAAGTATGGTTTAGCCACGTTACAGTCCGAGCTATGGTTCAGCCACAGTTACAGTCCGAGCTATGGTTCAGCCACAGTTACAGTCTGAGCTCTGGTTCAGCCACAGCTACAGTGTGAACTATTGTTTAGCCACAGTTACAGTCTGAGCTATGGTTTAGCGACAGTTGCAGTCCGAGCTATGGTTCAGCCACAGTTACAGTCCGAGCTATAGTTCAGCCACAGTTACAGTCTGAGCTATGGTTTAGCCACAGTTACAGTCCGAGCTATGGTTCAGCCACAGTCACAGTCCGAGCTAAGGTTCAGCCACAGTTACAGTCCGAGCTATGGTTCAGCCACAGTTACAGTCTGAGCTATGGTTTAGCCACAGTTACAGTCCGAGCTATGGTTCAGCCAGAGTTACAGTCCGAGCTATGGTTCAGCCATAGATACAGTCTGAACAATGGTTCAGCCACAGTTACAGTCCGAGGTGTGGTTCAGCCACAGTTACAGTCCAAGCTATAGTTCAGCCACAGTTACAGTCTGAGCTATGATTTAGCCACAGTTACAGTCCGAGCTATGGTTCAGCCACAGTTACAGTCCGAGCTATGGTGCAGCCACAGTTACAGTCTGAACTATGGTTCAGCCACAGATACAGTGTGAACTATTGTTTAGCCACAGTTACAGTCCGAGCTATGGTTCAGCCACAGTTACAGTCCGAGCTATGGTGCAGCCACAGTTACAGTCTGAACTATGGTTCAGCCACAGCTACAGTGTGAACTATTGTTTAGCCACAGTTTCAGTCTGAGCTATGGTTCAGCCACAGTTACAGTCCGAGCTATGGTTCAGCCACAGTTACAGTCTGAGCTATGATTTAGCCACAGTTACAGTCCGAGCTATGGTTCAGCCACAGTCACAGTCCGAGCTATAGATCAGCCACAGTTACAGTCCGAGCTATGGTTTAGCCACAGTTACAGTCCGAGCTATGGTGCAGCCACAGTTACAGTCTGAACTATGGTTCAGCCACAGTTACAGTCTGAACTATGGTTCAGCCACAGTTACAGTCCGAGCTATAGTTCAGCCACAGTTACAGTCCGAGCTATGGTTTAACCACAGTTACAGTCTGAACTATGGTTCAGCCACAGTTACAGTCTGAAGTATGGTTTAGCCACGTTACAGTCCGAGCTATGGTTCAGCCACAGTTACAGTCCGAGCTATGGTTCAGCCACAGTTACAGTCTGAGCTCTGGTTCAGCCACAGCTACAGTGTGAACTATTGTTTAGCCACAGTTACAGTCTGAGCTATGGTTTAGCCACAGTTACAGTCCGAGCTATGGTTCAGCCAGAGTTACAGTCCGAGCTATGGTTCAGCCATAGATACAGTCTGAACAATGGTTCAGCCACAGTTACAGTCCGAGGTGTGGTTCAGCCACAGTTACAGTCCAAGCTATAGTTCAGCCACAGTTACAGTCTGAGCTATGATTTAGCCACAGTTACAGTCCGAGCTATGGTTCAGCCACAGTTACAGTCCGAGCTATGGTGCAGCCACAGTTACAGTCTGAACTATGGTTCAGCCACAGATACAGTGTGAACTATTGTTTAGCCACAGTTACAGTCCGAGCTATGGTTCAGCCACAGTTACAGTCCGAGCTATGGTGCAGCCACAGTTACAGTCTGAACTATGGTTCAGCCACAGCTACAGTGTGAACTATTATTTAGCCACAGTTTCAGTCTGAGCTATGGTTCAGCCACAGTTACAGTCCGAGCTATAGTTCAGCCACAGTTACAGTCTGAGCTATGATTTAGCCACAGTTACAGTCCGAGCTATGGTTCAGCCACAGTTACAGTCCGAGCTATGGTGCAGCCACAGTTACAGTCCAAGCTATGGTTTAGCCACAGTTACAGTCTGAGCTATGATTTAGCCACAGTTACAGTCTGAACTATAGTTCAGCCACAGTTACAGTCTGAACTATGCATCAGCCACAGTTACAGTCCGAGCTATGGTTCAGCCACAGTTACAGTCCGAGCTATGGTGCAGCCACAGTTACAGTCTGAAGTATGGTTCAGCCACAGATACAGTGTGAACTATTGTTTAGCCACAGTTACAGTCCGAGCTATGGTTCAGCCACAGTTACAGTCCGAGCTATGGTGCAGCCACAGTTACAGTCTGAACTATGGTTCAGCCACAGCTACAGTGTGAACTATTGTTTAGCCACAGTTTCAGTCTGAGCTATGGTTCAGCCACAGTTACAGTCCGAGCTATGGTTCAGCCACAGTTACAGTCTGAGCTATGATTTAGCCACAGTTACAGTCCGAGCTATGGTTCAGCCACAGTCACAGTCCGAGCTATAGATCAGCCACAGTTACAGTCCGAGCTATGGTTTAGCCACAGTTACAGTCCGAGCTATGGTGCAGCCACAGTTACAGTCTGAACTATGGTTCAGCCACAGTTACAGTCTGAACTATGGTTCAGCCACAGTTACAGTCCGAGCTATAGTTCAGCCACAGTTACAGTCCGAGCTATGGTTTAACCACAGTTACAGTCTGAACTATGGTTCAGCCACAGTTACAGTCTGAAGTATGGTTTAGCCACGTTACAGTCCGAGCTATGGTTCAGCCACAGTTACAGTCCGAGCTATGGTTCAGCCACAGTTACAGTCTGAGCTCTGGTTCAGCCACAGCTACAGTGTGAACTATTGTTTAGCCACAGTTACAGTCTGAGCTATGGTTTAGCCACAGTTACAGTCCGAGCTATGGTTCAGCCAGAGTTACAGTCCGAGCTATGGTTCAGCCATAGATACAGTCTGAACAATGGTTCAGCCACAGTTACAGTCCGAGGTGTGGTTCAGCCACAGTTACAGTCCAAGCTATAGTTCAGCCACAGTTACAGTCTGAGCTATGATTTAGCCACAGTTACAGTCCGAGCTATGGTTCAGCCACAGTTACAGTCCGAGCTATGGTGCAGCCACAGTTACAGTCTGAACTATGGTTCAGCCACAGATACAGTGTGAACTATTGTTTAGCCACAGTTACAGTCCGAGCTATGGTTCAGCCACAGTTACAGTCCGAGCTATGGTGCAGCCACAGTTACAGTCTGAACTATGGTTCAGCCACAGCTACAGTGTGAACTATTATTTAGCCACAGTTTCAGTCTGAGCTATGGTTCAGCCACAGTTACAGTCCGAGCTATAGTTCAGCCACAGTTACAGTCTGAGCTATGATTTAGCCACAGTTACAGTCCGAGCTATGGTTCAGCCACAGTTACAGTCCGAGCTATGGTGCAGCCACAGTTACAGTCCAAGCTATGGTTTAGCCACAGTTACAGTCTGAGCTATGATTTAGCCACAGTTACAGTCTGAACTATAGTTCAGCCACAGTTACAGTCTGAACTATGCATCAGCCACAGTTAAAGTCCGAGCTATAGTTCAGCCACAGTTACAGTCCGAGCTATGGTTTAGCCACAGTTACAGTCTAAACTATGGTTCAGCCACAGTTACAGTCCGAGCTATAGTTCAGCCACAGTTACAGTCCGAGCTATGGTTTAGCCACAGTTACCGTCTGAGCTATGGTTTAGCCACAGTTACCGTCTGAGCTATGGTTTAGCCACAGTTACAGTCGGAGCTATGGTTCAGCCACAGTTACAGACCGAGCTATGCGTTAGCCACAGTTACAGTCCGAGCTATGGTTCAGCCACAGTTACAGTCAGAACTATGGCTCAGCCACAGTTACAGTCCGTGCTATGGTTCAGCCAGAGTTACAGTCTGAGCTATGGTTCAGCCACAATTACAGTCCGAGCTATGATTCAGGTACAGTTACAGTCCGAGCTATGGTTCAGCCAGTTACAGTCCGAGCTATGGTTCAGCCACAATTACAGTCTGAGCTCTGGTTCAGCCACAGCTACAGTGTGAACTATTGCTTAGCCACAGTTACAGTCTGAGCTATGGTTCAGCCACAGATACAGTCTGAGCTATGGTTCAGCCACAGTTACAGTCCGAGCTATGGTTCAGCCACAGTTACAGTCCGAGCTATGGTTCAGCCACAGTTACAGTCTGAGCTATGGTTTAGCCACAGTTACAGTCTGAGCTATGGTTCAGCAACAGTTACAGTCTGAGCTATGCCTCAGCCACAGTTACAGTCGGAACTATGTTTCCGCCACAGTTACAGTCCGAGCTATGATTTAGCCACATTTACAGTTCGAACTATTGTTCAGCCACAGTTACAGTCCGAGCTATGATTTAGCCACACTTACAGTCCGAGCTATGGTTCAGCCACAGTCACAGTCCGAGCTATGGTTCAGCCACAGTTACAGTCTGAGCTATGATTTAGCACATTTACAGTTCGAGCTATTGTTCAGCCACAGTTACAGTCCGAGCTATGGTGCAGCCACAGTTACAGTCTGAACTATGGTTCAGCCACAGTTACAGTCTGAACTATAGTTCAGCCACAGTTACAGTCCGAGCTATGGTTCAACCACAGTTACAGTCCGAGCTATGGTTCAGCCACAGTTACAGTTAGAGCTCTGGTTCAGCCACAGATACAGTCTGAGCTATGGTTCAGCCACAGTTACAATCTGAGCTATCTTTCAGCCACAGTTACAGTCCGAGCTATGGTTCAGCCATAGTTACGGTTAGAGCTATGGTTCAGCCAGAGTTACAGTCTGAACTATGGTTCAGCCACAGTTACAGTCCGAGCTATAGTTCAGCCACAGTTACTGTCCGAGCTATGGTTTAGCCACAGTTACAGTTTGAGCTATGATTTAGCCACAGTTACAGTCTGAAATATAGATCAGCCACAGTTACAGTCTGAACTATGGTTCAGCCACAGTTACAGTCCGAGCTATGGTTCAGCCACAGTTACAGTCTGAGCTATGATTTAGCCACATTTACAGTTCGAGCTATAGTTCAGCCACAGTTACAGTCCGAGCTATGGCGCAGCCACAGTTACAGTCTGAACTATGGTTCAGCCACAGTTACAGTCTGAACTATGGTTCAGCCACAGTTACAGTCCGAGCTATGGTTCAGCCACAGTTACAGTCCGAGCTATGGTCAGCCACAGTTACAGTTAGAGCTCTGGTTCAGCCACAGGTACAGTCTGAGCTATGGTTCAGCAACAGTTACAATCTGAGCTATCTTTCAGCCACAGTTACAGTCTGAACTATGTTTCAGCCACAGTTACAGTCCGAGCTATAGTTCAGTCACAGTTACAGTCCGAGCTATGGTTCAGCCACAGTTACAGTCCGAGCTATAGTTCAGCCACAGTTACTGTCCGAGCTATGGTTTAGCCACAGTTACAGTTTGAGCTATGATTTAGCCACAGTTACAGTCTGAACTATAGTTCAGCCGCAGTTACAGTCTGAACTATGGTTCACCCACAGTTACAGTCCGAGCTATAGTTCAGCCACAGTTACAGTCCGAGCTATGATTTAGCCACAGTTACAGTCTGAGCTATGGTTTAGCCACAGATACAGTCCGAGCTGTGGTTCAGCCACAGTTACAGTCCGAGCTATGGATTAGCCACAGTTACAGTCTGAGCTATGGTTTAGCCACAGTTACAGTCGGATCTATGGTTCAGCCACTGTTACCGTCTGAACTATAGTTCAGCCACAGTTACAGTCTGAAATATAGATCAGCCACAGTTACAGTCTGAACTATGGTTCAGCCACAGTTACAGTCCGAGCTATGGTTCAGCCACAGTTACAGTCTGAGCTATGATTTAGCCACATTTACAGTTCGAGCTATTGTTCAGCCACAGTTACAGTCCGAGCTATGGTGCAGCCACAGTTACAGTCTGAACTATGGTTCAGCCACAGTTACAGTCTGAACTATGGTTCAGCCACAGTTACAGTCCGAGCTATGGCTCAGCCACAGTTACAGTCCGAGCTATGGTTCAGCCAGAGTTACAGTCTGAGCTATGGTTCAGCCACAATTACAGTTCGAGCTATGATTCAGGTACAGTTACAGTCCGAGCTATGGTTCAGCCAGTTACAGTCTTAGCTATGGTTCAGCCACAATTACAGTCTGAACTCTGGTTCTGCCACAGCTACAGTGTGAACTACTGCTTAGCCACAGTTACAGACTGAGCTATGGTTCAGCCACAGATACAGTCCGAGCTATGGTTCAGCCACAGTTACAGTCCGAGCTATGGTTCAGCCACAGTTACAGTCCGAGCTATGGTTCAGCCACAGTTACAGTCTGAGCTATGGTTTAGCCACAGTTACAGTCTGAGCTATGGTTCAGCAACAGTTACAGTCTGAGCTATGCCTCAGCCACAGTTACAGTCGGAACTATGTTTCCGCCACAGTTACAGTCCGAGCTGTGGTTCAGCCACAGTTACAGTCTGAACTATGGTTCAGCCACAGTTACAGTCTGAGCTATGATTTAGCCACATTTACAGTTCGAGCTATTGTTCAGCCACAGTTACAGTCCGAGCTATGATTTAGCCACACTTACAGTCCGAGCTATGGTTCAGCCACAGTCACAGTCCGAGCTATGGTTCAGCCACAGTTACAGTCTGAGCTATGATTTAGCACATTTACAGTTCGAGCTATTGTTCGGCCACAGTTACAGTCCGAGCTATGGTGCAGCCACAGTTACAGTCTGAACTATGGTTCAGCCACAGTTACAGTCTGAACTATGGTTCAGCCACAGTTACAGTCCGAGCTATGGTTCAACCACAGTTACACTCCGAGCTATGGTTCAGCCACAGTTACAGATAGAGCTCTGGTTCAGCCACAGGTACAGTCTGAGCTATGGTTCAGCCACAGTTACAATCTGAGCTATCTTTCAGCCACAGTTACAGTCCGAGCTATGGTTCAGCCATAGTTACGGTTAGAGCTATGGTTCAGCCAGAGTTACAGTCC
Source organism: Saccoglossus kowalevskii (assembly GCF_978046115.1). Lineage (NCBI taxonomy): Eukaryota > Metazoa > Hemichordata > Enteropneusta > Harrimaniidae > Saccoglossus > Saccoglossus kowalevskii. The sequence continues at coordinate 4,728,841 of NC_140649.1, read as the reverse complement.
GAGCTATGGTTCAGCCAGAGTTACAGTCTGAGCTATGGTTCAGCCACAATTACAGTCCGAGCTATGATTCAGGTACAGTTACAGTCCGAGCTATGGTTCAGCCAGTTACAGTCTGAGCTATGGTTCTGCCACAATTACAGTCTGAGCTCTGGTTCAGCCACAGCTACAGTGTGAACTACTGCTTAGCCACAGTTACAGTCTGAGCTATGGTTCAGCCACAGATACAGTCCGAGCTATGGTTCAGCCACAGTTACAGTCCGACCTATGGTTCAGCCACAGTTACAGTCCGAGCTATGGTTCAGCCACAGTTACAGTCTGAACTATGGTTCAGCCACAGTTACAGTCCGAGCTATAGTTCAGCCACAGTTACTGTCCGAGCTATGGTTTAGCCACAGTTACAGTTTGAGCTATGATTTAGCCACAGTTACAGTCTGAACTATAGTTCAGCCACAGTTACAGTCTGAACTATGGTTCAGCCACAGTTACAGTCCGAGCTATGGTTCAGCCACAGTTACAGTCTGAGCTATGATTTAGCCACATTTACAGTTCGAGCTATTGTTCAGCCACAGTTACAGTCCGAGCTATGGTGCAGCCACAGTTACAGTCTGAACTATGGTTCAGCCACAGTTACAGTCTGAACTATGGTTCAGCCACAGTTACAGTCCGAGCTATGGTTCAGCCACAGTTACAGTCCGAGCTATGGTCAGCCACAGTTACAGTTAGAGCTCTGGTTCAGCCACAGGTACAGTCTGAGCTATGGTTCAGCCACAGTTACAATCTGAGCTATCTTTCAGCCACAGTTACAGTCCGAGCTATGGTTCAGCCATAGTTACGGTTAGAGCTATGGTTCAGCCAGAGTTACAGTCTGAACTATGGTTCAGCCACAGTTACAGTCCGAGCTATAGTTCAGTCACAGTTACAGTCCGAGCTATGGTACAGCCACAGTTACAGTCCGAGCTATAGTTCAGCCACAGTTACTGTCCGAGCTATGGTTTAGCCACAGTTACAGTTTGAGCTATGATTTAACCACAGTTACAGTCTGAACTATAGTTCAGCCACAGTAACAGTCTGAACTATGGTTCACCCACAGTTACAGTCCGAGCTATAGTTCAGCCACAGTTACAGTCCGAGCTATGATTTAGCCACAGTTACAGTCCGAGCTATGGTTCAGCCACAGTTACAGTTAGAGCTCTGGTTCAGCCACAGGTACAGTCTGAGCTATGGTTCAGCCACAGTTACAATCTGAGCTATCTTTCAGCCACAGTTACAGTCCGAGCTATGGTTCAGCCATAGTTACGGTTAGAGCTATGGTTCAGCCAGAGTTACAGTCCGAGCTATGGTTCAGCCAGAGTTACAGTCTGAGCTATGGTTCAGCCACAATTACAGTCCGAGCTATGATTCAGGTACAGTTACAGTCCGAGCTATGGTTCAGCCAGTTACAGTCTGAGCTATGGTTCAGCCACAATTACAGTCTGAGCTCTGGTTCAGCCACAGCTACAGTGTGAACTACTGCTTAGCCACAGTTACAGTCCGAGCTATAGTTCAGCCACAGTTACAGTCCGAGCTATGATTTAGCCACAGTTACAGTCTGAGCTATGGTTTAGCCACAGATACAGTCCGAGCTGTGGTTCAGCCACAGTTACAGTCCGAGCTATGGATTAGCCACAGTTGCAGTCTGAGCTATGGTTTAGCCACAGTTACAGTCGGATCTATGGTTCAGCCACAGTTACAGTCTGAACTATAGTTCAGCCACAGTTACAGTCTGAAATATAGATCAGCCACAGTTACAGTCTGAACTATGGTTCAGCCACAGTTACAGTCCGAGCTATGGTTCAGCCACAGTTACAGTCCAGCTATAGTTCAGCCACAGTTACTGTCCGAGCTATGGTTTAGCCACAGTTACAGTTTGAGCTATGATTTAGCCACAGTTACAGTCTGAACTATAGTTCAGCCACAGATACAGTCTGAACTATGGTTCACCCACAGTTACAGTCCGAGCTATAGTTCAGCCACAGTTACAGTCCGAGCTATGATTTAGCCACAGTTACAGTCTGAGCTATGGTTTAGCCACAGATACAGTCCGAGCTGTGGTTCAGCCACAGTTACAGTCCGAGCTATGGATTAGCCACAGTTACAGTCTGAGCTATGGTTTAGCCACAGTTACAGTCGGATGTATGGTTCAGCCACAGTTACAGTCCGAGCTATGGTTCAGCCAGAGTTACAGTCCGAGCTATGGTTCAGCCATAGTTACAGTCTGAACTATGGTTCAGCCACAGTTACAGTCCGAGCTGTGGTTCAGCCATAGTTACAGTCTGAACTATGGTTCAGCCACAGTTACAGTCCGAGCTGTGGTTCAGCCAGAGTTACAGTCCGAGCTATGGTTCAGCCAGTTACAGTCTGAGCTATGGTTCAGCCACAATTACAGTCTGAGCTCTGGTTCAGCCACAGCTACAGTGTGAACTATTGCTTTGCCACAGTTACAGTCTGAGCTATGTTTCAGCCACAGTTACAGTCCGAGCTATGGTTCAGCCACAGTTACAGTCCGAGCTATGGTTCAGCCACAGTTACAGTCTGAGCTATGGTTTAGCCACAGTTACAGTTTGAGCTATGATTTAGCCACAGTTACAGTCTGAACTATAGTTCAGCCGCAGTTACAGTCTGAACTATGGTTCACCCACAGTTACAGTCCGAGCTATAGTTCAGCCACAGTTACAGTCCGAGCTATGATTTAGCCACAGTTACAGTCTGAGCTATGGTTTAGCCACAGATACAGTCCGAGCTGTGGTTCAGCCACAGTTACAGTCCGAGCTATGGATTAGCCACAGTTACAGTCTGAGCTATGGTTTAGCCACAGTTACAGTCGGATCTATGGTTCAGCCACTGTTACCGTCTGAACTATAGTTCAGCCACAGTTACAGTCTGAAATATAGATCAGCCACAGTTACAGTCTGAACTATGGTTCAGCCACAGTTACAGTCCGAGCTATGGTTCAGCCACAGTTACAGTCTGAGCTATGATTTAGCCACATTTACAGTTCGAGCTATTGTTCAGCCACAGTTACAGTCCGAGCTATGGTGCAGCCACAGTTACAGTCTGAACTATGGTTCAGCCACAGTTACAGTCTGAACTATGGTTCAGCCACAGTTACAGTCCGAGCTATGGCTCAGCCACAGTTACAGTCCGAGCTATGGTTCAGCCAGAGTTACAGTCTGAGCTATGGTTCAGCCACAATTACAGTTCGAGCTATGATTCAGGTACAGTTACAGTCCGAGCTATGGTTCAGCCAGTTACAGTCTTAGCTATGGTTCAGCCACAATTACAGTCTGAACTCTGGTTCTGCCACAGCTACAGTGTGAACTACTGCTTAGCCACAGTTACAGACTGAGCTATGGTTCAGCCACAGATACAGTCCGAGCTATGGTTCAGCCACAGTTACAGTCCGAGCTATGGTTCAGCCACAGTTACAGTCCGAGCTATGGTTCAGCCACAGTTACAGTCTGAGCTATGGTTTAGCCACAGTTACAGTCTGAGCTATGGTTCAGCAACAGTTACAGTCTGAGCTATGCCTCAGCCACAGTTACAGTCGGAACTATGTTTCCGCCACAGTTACAGTCCGAGCTGTGGTTCAGCCACAGTTACAGTCTGAACTATGGTTCAGCCACAGTTACAGTCTGAGCTATGATTTAGCCACATTTACAGTTCGAGCTATTGTTCAGCCACAGTTACAGTCCGAGCTATGATTTAGCCACACTTACAGTCCGAGCTATGGTTCAGCCACAGTCACAGTCCGAGCTATGGTTCAGCCACAGTTACAGTCTGAGCTATGATTTAGCACATTTACAGTTCGAGCTATTGTTCGGCCACAGTTACAGTCCGAGCTATGGTGCAGCCACAGTTACAGTCTGAACTATGGTTCAGCCACAGTTACAGTCTGAACTATGGTTCAGCCACAGTTACAGTCCGAGCTATGGTTCAACCACAGTTACAGTCCGAGCTATGGTTCAGCCACAGTTACAGATAGAGCTCTGGTTCAGCCACAGGTACAGTCTGAGCTATGGTTCAGCCACAGTTACAATCTGAGCTATCTTTCAGCCACAGTTACAGTCCGAGCTATGGTTCAGCCATAGTTACGGTTAGAGCTATGGTTCAGCCAGAGTTACAGTCCGAGCTATGGTTCAGCCAGAGTTACAGTCTGAGCTATGGTTCAGCCACAATTACAGTCCGAGCTATGATTCAGGTACAGTTACAGTCCGAGCTATGGTTCAGCCAGTTACAGTCTGAGCTATGGTTCTGCCACAATTACAGTCTGAGCTCTGGTTCAGCCACAGCTACAGTGTGAACTACTGCTTAGCCACAGTTACAGTCTGAGCTATGGTTCAGCCACAGATACAGTCCGAGCTATGGTTCAGCCACAGTTACAGTCCGACCTATGGTTCAGCCACAGTTACAGTCCGAGCTATGGTTCAGCCACAGTTACAGTCTGAACTATGGTTCAGCCACAGTTACAGTCCGAGCTATAGTTCAGCCACAGTTACTGTCCGAGCTATGGTTTAGCCACAGTTACAGTTTGAGCTATGATTTAGCCACAGTTACAGTCTGAACTATAGTTCAGCCACAGTTACAGTCTGAACTATGGTTCAGCCACAGTTACAGTCCGAGCTATGGTTCAGCCACAGTTACAGTCTGAGCTATGATTTAGCCACATTTACAGTTCGAGCTATTGTTCAGCCACAGTTACAGTCCGAGCTATGGTGCAGCCACAGTTACAGTCTGAACTATGGTTCAGCCACAGTTACAGTCTGAACTATGGTTCAGCCACAGTTACAGTCCGAGCTATGGTTCAGCCACAGTTACAGTCCGAGCTATGGTCAGCCACAGTTACAGTTAGAGCTCTGGTTCAGCCACAGGTACAGTCTGAGCTATGGTTCAGCCACAGTTACAATCTGAGCTATCTTTCAGCCACAGTTACAGTCCGAGCTATGGTTCAGCCATAGTTACGGTTAGAGCTATGGTTCAGCCAGAGTTACAGTCTGAACTATGGTTCAGCCACAGTTACAGTCCGAGCTATAGTTCAGTCACAGTTACAGTCCGAGCTATGGTACAGCCACAGTTACAGTCCGAGCTATAGTTCAGCCACAGTTACTGTCCGAGCTATGGTTTAGCCACAGTTACAGTTTGAGCTATGATTTAGCCACAGTTACAGTCTGAACTATAGTTCAGCCACAGTAACAGTCTGAACTATGGTTCACCCACAGTTACAGTCCGAGCTATAGTTCAGCCACAGTTACAGTCCGAGCTATGATTTAGCCACAGTTACAGTCCGAGCTATGGTTCAGCCACAGTTACAGTTAGAGCTCTGGTTCAGCCACAGGTACAGTCTGAGCTATGGTTCAGCCACAGTTACAATCTGAGCTATCTTTCAGCCACAGTTACAGTCCGAGCTATGGTTCAGCCATAGTTACGGTTAGAGCTATGGTTCAGCCAGAGTTACAGTCCGAGCTATGGTTCAGCCAGAGTTACAGTCTGAGCTATGGTTCAGCCACAATTACAGTCCGAGCTATGATTCAGGTACAGTTACAGTCCGAGCTATGGTTCAGCCAGTTACAGTCTGAGCTATGGTTCAGCCACAATTACAGTCTGAGCTCTGGTTCAGCCACAGCTACAGTGTGAACTACTGCTTAGCCACAGTTACAGTCCGAGCTATAGTTCAGCCACAGTTACAGTCCGAGCTATGATTTAGCCACAGTTACAGTCTGAGCTATGGTTTAGCCACAGATACAGTCCGAGCTGTGGTTCAGCCACAGTTACAGTCCGAGCTATGGATTAGCCACAGTTACAGTCTGAGCTATGGTTTAGCCACAGTTACAGTCGGATCTATGGTTCAGCCACAGTTACAGTCTGAACTATAGTTCAGCCACAGTTACAGTCTGAAATATAGATCAGCCACAGTTACAGTCTGAACTATGGTTCAGCCACAGTTACAGTCCGAGCTATGGTTCAGCCACAGTTACAGTCCAGCTATAGTTCAGCCACAGTTACTGTCCGAGTTATGGTTTAGCCACAGTTACAGTTTGAGCTATGATTTAGCCACAGTTACAGTCTGAACTATAGTTCAGCCACAGATACAGTCTGAACTATGGTTCACCCACAGTTACAGTCCGAGCTATAGTTCAGCCACAGTTACAGTCCGAGCTATGATTTAGCCACAGATACAGTCTGAGCTATGGTTTAGCCACAGATACAGTCCGAGCTGTGGTTCAGCCACAGTTACAGTCCGAGCTATGGATTAGCCACAGTTACAGTCTGAGCTATGGTTTAGCCACAGTTACAGTCGGATGTATGGTTCAGCCACAGTTACAGTCCGAGCTATGGTTCAGCCAGAGTTACAGTCCGAGCTATGGTTCAGCCAGTTACAGTCTGAGCTATGGTTCAGCCACAATTACAGTCTGAGCTCTGGTTCAGCCACAGCTACAGTGTGAACTATTGCTTTGCCACAGTTACAGTCTGAGCTATGTTTCAGCCACAGTTACAGTCCGAGCTATGGTTCAGCCACAGTTACAGTCCGAGCTATGGTTCAGCCACAGTTACAGTCTGAGCTATGGTTTAGCCACAGTTACAGTCTGAACTATTGTTCAGCCACAGTTACAGTCTGAACTATGTTTCAGCCACAGTTGCAGTCCGAGCTATGGTTCAGCCACAGTTACAGTCCGAGCTATGTTTCAGCCACAGTTACAGTTAGAGCTCTGGTTCAGCCACAGGTACAGTCTGAGATATGGTTCAGCCACAGTTACAGTCTGAACTATTGTTTACCCACAGTTACAGTCTGAGCTATGGTTCTGCCACAGTTACAGTCCAAGGTATGGTTCAGCCACAGTTACAGTCCGAGCTATGGTTCAGCCACAGTTACAATCTGAGCTATCTTTCAGCCACAGTTACAGTCCGAGCTATGGTTCAGCCATAGTTACGGTCTGAGCTATGGTTCAGCCACAGTTACAGTCTGAACTATGGTTCAGCCACAGTTACAGTCCGAGCTATAGTTCAGCCACAGTTACAGTCCGAGCTATGGTTCAGCCACAGTTACAGTCCGAGCTATAGTTCAGCCACAGTTACAGTCCGAGCTATGGTTCAGCCACAGTTACAGTTTGAGCTATGATTTAGTCACAGTTACAGTCTGAACTATAGTTCAGCCACAGTTACAGTCTGAACTATGGTTCACCCACAGTTACAGTCCGAGCTATAGTTCAGCCACAGTTACAGTCCGAGCTATGGTTTAGCCACAGTTACAGTCTGAGCTATGGTTTAGCCACAGTTACAGTCCGAGCTATGGTTCAGCCACAGTTACAGTCCGAGCTATAGTTCAGCCACAGTTACTGTCCGAGCTATGGTTTAGCCACAGTCACAGTTTGAGCTATGATTTAGCCACAGTTACAGTCTGAACTATAGTTCAGCCACAGTTACAGTCCGAGCTATGATTTAGCCACAGTTACAGTCTGAGCTATGGTTTAGCCACAGTTACAGTCCGAGCTGTGGTTCAGCCACAGTTACAGTCCGAGCTATGGATTAGCCACAGTTACAGTCTGAGCTATGGTTTAGCCACAGTTACAGTCGGATCTATGGTTCAGCCACAGTTACAGTCCGAGCTATGGTTCAGCCAGAGTTACAGTCCGAGCTATGGTTCAGCCATAGTTACAGTCTGAACTAAGGTTCAGCCACAGTTACAGTCCGAGCTGTGGTTCAGCCATAGTTACAGTCTGAACTATGGTTCAGCCAGAGTTACAGTCCGAGCTGTGGTTCAGCCAGAGTTACAGTCCGAGCTATGGTTCAGCCAGTTACAGTCTGAGCTATGGTTCAGCCACAATTACAGTCTGAGCTCTGCTTCAGCCACAGCTACAGTGTGAACTATTGCTTAGCCACAGTTACAGTCTGAGCTATGCTTCAGCCACAGTTACAGTCCGAGCTATGGTTCAGCCACAGTTACAGTCCGAGCTATGGTTCAGCCACAGTTACAGTCCGAGCTATGGTTCAGCCACAGTTACAGTCTGAGCTATGGTTTAGCCACAGTTACAGTCTGAGCTATGGTTCTGCCACAGATACAGTCCGAGGTATGGTTCAGCCAAAGTTACAGTCCGAGCAATGGTTCAGCCACAGTTACAATCTGAGCTATCTTTCAGCCACAGTTACAGTCCGAGCTATGGTTCAGCCATACTTACGGTCTGAGCTATGGTTCAGCCACAGTTACAGTCTGAACTATGGTTCAGCCGCAGTTACAGTCCGAGCTATAGTTCAGCCACAGTTACAGTCCGAGCTATGGTTCAGCCACAGTTACAGTCCGAGCTATAGTTCAGCCACAGTTACAGTCCGAGCTATGGTTCAGCCACAGTTACAGTTTGAGCTATGATTTAGTCACAGTTACAGTCTGAACTACAGTTCAGCCACAGTTACAGTCTGAACTATGGTTCACCCACAGTTACAGTCCGAGCTATAGTTCAGCCACAGTTACAGTCCGAGCTATGATTTAGCCACAGTTACAGTCTGAGCTATGGTTTAGCCACAGGTACTGTCCGAGCTATGATTTAGCCACACTTACAGTCCGAGCTATGGTTCAGCCACAGTCACAGTCCGAGCTATGGTTCAGCCACAGTTACATTCTGAGCTATGATTTAGCACATTTACAGTTCGAGCTATTGTTCAGCCACAGTTACAGTCCGAGCTATGGTGCAGCCACAGTTACAGTCTGAACTATGGTTCAGCCACAGTTACAGTCTGAACTATAGTTCAGCCACAGTTACAGTCCGAGCTATGGTTCAACTACAGTTACAGTCCGAGCTATGGTTCAGCCACAGTTACAGTTAGAGCTCTGGTTCAGCCACAGATACAGTCTGAGCTATGGTTCAGCCACAGTTACAATCTGAGCTATCTTTCAGCCACAGTTACAGTCCGAGCTATGGTTCAGCCATAGTTACGGTTAGAGCTATGGTTCAGCCAGAGTTACAGTCTGAACTATGGTTCAGCCACAGTTACAGTCCGAGCTATAGTTCAGCCACAGTTACTGTCCGAGCTATGGTTTAGCCACAGTTACAGTCCGAGCTGTGGTTCAGCCACAGTTACAGTCCGAGCTATGGATTAGCCACAGTTACAGTCTGAGCTATGGTTTAGCCACAGTTACAGTCGGATCTATGGTTCAGCCACAGTTACAGTCCGAGCTATGGTTCAGCCAGAGTTACAGTCCGAGCTATGGTTCAGCCATAGTTACAGTCTGAACTAAGGTTCAGCCACAGTTACAGTCCGAGCTGTGGTTCAGCCATAGTTACAGTCTGAACTATGGTTCAGCCAGAGTTACAGTCCGAGCTGTGGTTCAGCCAGAGTTACAGTCCGAGCTATGGTTCAGCCAGTTACAGTCTGAGCTATGGTTCAGCCACAATTACAGTCTGAGCTCTGGTTCAGCCACAGCTACAGTGTGAACTATTGCTTAGCCACAGTTACAGTCTGAGCTATGCTTCAGCCACAGTTACAGTCCGAGCTATGGTTCAGCCACAGTTACAGTCCGAGCTATGGTTCAGCCACAGTTACAGTCCGAGCTATGGTTCAGCCACATTTACAGTCTGAGCTATGGTTTAGCCACAGTTACAGTCTGAGCTATGGTTCTGCCACAGATACAGTCCGAGGTATGGTTCAGCCAAAGTTACAGTCCGAGCTATGGTTCAGCCACAGTTACAATCTGAGCTATCTTTCAGCCACAGTTACAGTCCGAGCTATGGTTCAGCCATACTTACGGTCTGAGCTATGGTTCAGCCACAGTTACAGTCTGAACTATGGTTCAGCCGCAGTTACAGTCCGAGCTATAGTTCAGCCACAGTTACAGTCCGAGCTATGGTTCAGCCACAGTTACAGTCCGAGCTATAGTTCAGCCACAGTTACAGTCCGAGCTATGGTTCAGCCACAGTTACAGTTTGAGCTATGATTTAGTCACAGTTACAGTCTGAACTACAGTTCAGCCACAGTTACAGTCTGAACTATGGTTCACCCACAGTTACAGTCCGAGCTATAGTTCAGCCACAGTTACAGTCCGAGCTATGATTTAGCCACAGTTACAGTCTGAGCTATGGTTTAGCCACAGTTACAGTCCGAGCTATGATTTAGCCACACTTACAGTCCGAGCTATGGTTCAGCCACAGTCACAGTCCGAGCTATGGTTCAGCCACAGTTACATTCTGAGCTATGATTTAGCACATTTACAGTTCGAGCTATTGTTCAGCCACAGTTACAGTCCGAGCTATGGTGCAGCCACAGTTACAGTCTGAACTATGGTTCAGCCACAGTTACAGTCTGAACTATAGTTCAGCCACAGTTACAGTCCGAGCTATGGTTCAACTACAGTTACAGTCCGAGCTATGGTTCAGCCACAGTTACAGTTAGAGCTCTGGTTCAGCCACAGATACAGTCTGAGCTATGGTTCAGCCACAGTTACAATCTGAGCTATCTTTCAGCCACAGTTACAGTCCGAGCTATGGTTCAGCCATAGTTACGGTTAGAGCTATGGTTCAGCCAGAGTTACAGTCTGAACTATGGTTCAGCCACAGTTACAGTCCGAGCTATAGTTCAGCCACAGTTACTGTCCGAGCTATGGTTTAGCCACAGTTACAGTTTGAGCTATGATTTAGCCACAGTTACAGTCTGAACTATAGTTCAGCCACAGTTACAGTCTGAAATATAGATCAGCCACAGTTACAGTCTGAACTATGGTTCAGCCACACTTACAGTCCGAGCTATGGTTCAGCCACAGTTACAGTCTGAGCTATGATTTAGCCACATTTACAGGTCGAGCTATAGTTCAGCCACAGTTACAGTCCGAGCTATGGTGCAGCCACAGTTACAGTCTGAACTATGGTTCAGCCACAGTTACAGTCTGAACTATGGTTCAGCCACAGTTACAGTCCGAGCTATGGTCAGCCACAGTTACAGTTAGAGCTCTGGTTCAGCCACAGGTACAGTCTGAGCTATGGTTCAGCAACAGTTACAATCTGAGCTATCTTTCAGCCACAGTTACAGTCCGAGCTATGGTTCAGCCATAGTTACGGTTAGAGCTATGGTTCAGCCAGAGTTACAGTCTGAACTATGGTTCAGCCACAGTTACAGTCCGAGCTATAGTTCAGTCACAGTTACAGTCCGAGCTATGGTTCAGCCACAGTTACAGTCCGAGCTATAGTTCAGCCACAGTTACTGTCCGAGCTATGGTTTAGCCACAGTTACAGTTTGAGCTATGATTTAGCCACAGTTACAGTCTGAACTATAGTTCAGCCGCAGTTACAGTCTGAACTATGGTTCACCCACAGTTACAGTCCGAGCTATAGTTCAGCCACAGTTGCAGTCTGAGCTATGATTTAGCCACAGTTACAGTCTGAGCTATGGTTTAGCCACAGATACAGTCCGAGCTGTGGTTCAGCCACAGTTACAGTCCGAGCTATGGATTAGCCACTGTTACAGTCTGAGCTACGGTTTAGCCACAGTTACAGTCGGATCTATGGTTCAGCCACAGTTACAGTCTGAACTATAGTTCAGCCACAGTTACAGTCTGAAATATAGATCAGCCACAGTTACAGTCTGAACTATGGTTCAGCCACAGTTACAGTCCGAGCTATGGTTCAGCCACAGTTACAGTCTGAGCTATGATTTAGCCACATTTACAGTTCGAGCTATTGTTCAGCCACAGTTACAGTCCGAGCTATGGTGCAGCCACAGTTACAGTCTGAACTATGGTTCAGCCACAGTTACAGTCTGATCTATGGTTCAGCCACAGTTACAGTCTGAACTATGGTTCAGCCACAGTTACAGTCCGAGCTATGGCTCAGCCACAGTTACAGTCCGAGCTATGGTTCAGCCAGAGTTACAGTCTGAGCTATGGTTCAGCCACAATTACAGTCCGAGCTATGATTCAGGTACAGTTACAGTCCGAGCTATGGTTCAGCCAGTTACAGTCTGAGCTATGGTTCAGCCACAATTACAGTCTGAGCTCTGGTTCAGCCACAGCTACAGTGTGAACTACTGCTTAGCCACAGTTACAGTCTGAGCTATGGTTCAGCCACAGATACAGTCCGAGCTATGGTTCAGCCACAGTTACAGTCCGAGCTATGGTTCAGCCACAGTTACAGTCCGAGCTATGGTTCAGCCACAGTTACAGTCTGAGCTATGGTTTAGCCAAAGTTACAGTCTGAGCTATGGTTCAGCAACAGTTACAGTCTGAGCTATGCCTCAGCCACAGTTACAGTCGGAACTATGTTTCCGCCACAGTTACAGTCCGAGCTGTGGTTCAGCCACAGTTACAGTCTGAACTATGGTTCAGCCACAGTTACAGTCTGAGCTATGATTTAGCCACATTTACAGTTCGAGCTATTGTTCAGCCACAGTTACAGTCCGAGCTATGATTTAGCCACACTTACAGTCCGAGCTATGGTTCAGCCACAGTCACAGTCCGAGCTATGGTTCAGCCACAGTTACAGTCTGAGCTATGATTTAGCACATTTACAGTTCGAGCTATTGTTCAGCCACAGTTACAGTCCGAGCTATGGTGCAGCCACAGTTACAGTCTGAACTATGGTTCAGCCACAGTTACAGTCTGAACTATGGTTCAGCCACAGTTACAGTCCGAGCTATGGTTCAACCACAGTTACAGTCCGAGCTATGGTTCAGCCACAGTTACAGTTAGAGCTCTGGTTCAGCCACAGGTACAGTCTGAGGTATGGTTCAGCCACAGTTACAATCTGAGCTATCTTTCAGCCACAGTTACAGTCCGAGCTATGGTTCAGCCATAGTTACGGTTAGAGCTATGGTTCAGCCAGAGTTACAGTCCGAGCTATGGTTCAGCGAGAGTTACAGTCTGAGCTATGGTTCAGCCACAATTACAGGCCGAGCTATGATTCAGGTACAGTTACAGTCCGAGCTATGGTTCAGCCAGTTACAGTCTAAGCTATGGTTCAGCCACAATTACAGTCTGAGCTCTGGTTCAGCCACAGCTACAGTGTGAACTACTGCTTAGCCACAGTTACAGTCTGAGCTATGGTTCAGCCACAGATACAGTCCGAGCTATGGTTCAGCCACAGTTACAGTCCGAGCTATGGTTCAGCCACAGTTACAGTCCGAGCTATGGTTCAGCCACAGTTACAGTCTGAACTATGGTTCAGCCACAGTTACAGTCCGAGCTATAGTTCAGCCAGAGTTACTGTCCGAGCTATGGTTTAGCCACAGTTACAGTTTGAGCTATGATTTAGCCACAGTTACAGTCTGAACTATAGTTCAGCCACAGTTACAGTCTGAAATATAGATCAGCCACAGTTACAGTCTGAACTATGGTTCAGCCACAGTTACAGTCCGAGCTATGGTTCAGCCACAGTTACAGTCTGAGCTATGATTTAGCCACATTTACAGTTCGAGCTATTGTTCAGCCACAGTTACAGTCCGAGCTATGGTGCAGCCACAGTTACAGTCTGAACTATGGTTCAGCCACAGTTACAGTCTGAACTATGGTTCAGCCACAGTTACAGTCCGAGCTATGGTTCAGCCACAGTTACAGTCCGAGCTATGGTCAGCCACAGTTACAGTTAGAGCTCTGGTTCAGCCACAGGTACAGTCTGAGCTATGGTTCAGCCACAGTTACAATCTGAGCTATCTTTCAGCCACAGTTACAGTCCGAGCTATGGTTCAGCCATAGTTACGGTTAGAGCTATGGTTCAGCCAGAGTTACAGTCTGAACTATGGTTCAGCCACAGTTACAGTCCGAGCTATAGTTCAGTCACAGTTACAGTCCGAGCTATGGTTCAGCCACAGTTACAGTCCGAGCTATAGTTCAGCCACAGTTACTGTCCGAGCTATGGTTTAGCCACAGTTACAGTTTGAGCTATGATTTAGCCACAGTTACAGTCTGAACTATAGTTCAGCCACAGTTACAGTCTGAACTATGGTTCACCCACAGTTACAGTCCGAGCTATAGTTCAGCCACAGTTACAGTCCGAGCTATGATTTAGCCACAGTTACAGTCTGAGCTATGGTTTAGCCACAGATACAGTCCGAGCTGTGGTTCAGCCACAGTTACAGTCCGAGCTATGGATTAGCCACAGTTACAGTCTGAGCTATGGTTTAGCCACAGTTACAGTCGGATCTATGGTTCAGCCACAGTTACAGTCTGAACTATAGTTCAGCCACAGTTACAGTCTGAAATATAGATCAGCCACAGTTACAGTCTGAACTATGGTTCAGCCACAGTCACAGTCCGAGCTATGGTTCAGCCACAGTTACAGTCCGAGCTATAGTTCAGCCACAGTTACTGTCCGAGCTATGGTTCAGCCACAGTTACAGTTAGAGCTCTGGTTCAGCCACAGATACAGTCTGAGCTATGGTTCAGCCACAGTTACAATCTGAGCTATCTTTCAGCCACAGTTACAGTCCGAGCTATGGTTCAGCCATAGTTACGGTTAGAGCTATGGTTCAGCCAGAGTTACAGTCTGAACTATGGTTCAGCCACAGTTACAGTCCGAGCTATAGTTCAGCCACAGTTACAGTCCGAGCTATGGTTCAGCCACAGTTACAGTCTGAGCTATGATTTAGCCACATTTACAGTTCGAGCTATTGTTCAGCCACAGTTACAGTCCGAGCTATGGTGCAGCCACAGTTACAGTCTGAACTATGGTTCAGCCACAGTTACAGTCTGAACTATGGTTCAGCCACAGTTACAGTCTGAACTATGGTTCAGCCACAGTTACAGTCTGAACTATGGTTCACCCACAGTTACAGTCCGAGCTATAGTTCAGCCACAGTTGCAGTCTGAGCTATGATTTAGCCACAGTTACAGTCTGAGCTATGGTTTAGCCACAGATACAGTCCGAGCTGTGGTTCAGCCACAGTTACAGTCCGAGCTATGGATTAGCCACTGTTACAGTCTGAGCTACGGTTTAGCCACAGTTACAGTCGGATCTATGGTTCAGCCACAGTTACAGTCTGAACTATAGTTCAGCCACAGTTACAGTCTGAAATATAGATCAGCCACAGTTACAGTCTGAACTATGGTTCAGCCACAGTTACAGTCCGAGCTATGGTTCAGCCACAGTTACAGTCTGAGCTATGATTTAGCCACATTTACAGTTCGAGCTATTGTTCAGCCACAGTTACAGTCCGAGCTATGGTGCAGCCACAGTTACAGTCTGAACTATGGTTCAGCCACAGTTACAGTCTGATCTATGGTTCAGCCACAGTTACAGTCTGAACTATGGTTCAGCCACAGTTACAGTCCGAGCTATGGCTCAGCCACAGTTACAGTCCGAGCTATGGTTCAGCCAGAGTTACAGTCTGAGCTATGGTTCAGCCACAATTACAGTCCGAGCTATGATTCAGGTACAGTTACAGTCCGAGCTATGGTTCAGCCAGTTACAGTCTGAGCTATGGTTCAGCCACAATTACAGTCTGAGCTCTGGTTCAGCCACAGCTACAGTGTGAACTACTGCTTAGCCACAGTTACAGTCTGAGCTATGGTTCAGCCACAGATACAGTCCGAGCTATGGTTCAGCCACAGTTACAGTCCGAGCTATGGTTCAGCCACAGTTACAGTCCGAGCTATGGTTCAGCCACAGTTACAGTCTGAGCTATGGTTTAGCCAAAGTTACAGTCTGAGCTATGGTTCAGCAACAGTTACAGTCTGAGCTATGCCTCAGCCACAGTTACAGTCGGAACTATGTTTCCGCCACAGTTACAGTCCGAGCTGTGGTTCAGCCACAGTTACAGTCTGAACTATGGTTCAGCCACAGTTACAGTCTGAGCTATGATTTAGCCACATTTACAGTTCGAGCTATTGTTCAGCCACAGTTACAGTCCGAGCTATGATTTAGCCACACTTACAGTCCGAGCTATGGTTCAGCCACAGTCACAGTCCGAGCTATGGTTCAGCCACAGTTACAGTCTGAGCTATGATTTAGCACATTTACAGTTCGAGCTATTGTTCAGCCACAGTTACAGTCCGAGCTATGGTGCAGCCACAGTTACAGTCTGAACTATGGTTCAGCCACAGTTACAGTCTGAACTATGGTTCAGCCACAGTTACAGTCCGAGCTATGGTTCAACCACAGTTACAGTCCGAGCTATGGTTCAGCCACAGTTACAGTTAGAGCTCTGGTTCAGCCACAGGTACAGTCTGAGGTATGGTTCAGCCACAGTTACAATCTGAGCTATCTTTCAGCCACAGTTACAGTCCGAGCTATGGTTCAGCCATAGTTACGGTTAGAGCTATGGTTCAGCCAGAGTTACAGTCCGAGCTATGGTTCAGCGAGAGTTACAGTCTGAGCTATGGTTCAGCCACAATTACAGGCCGAGCTATGATTCAGGTACAGTTACAGTCCGAGCTATGGTTCAGCCAGTTACAGTCTAAGCTATGGTTCAGCCACAATTACAGTCTGAGCTCTGGTTCAGCCACAGCTACAGTGTGAACTACTGCTTAGCCACAGTTACAGTCTGAGCTATGGTTCAGCCACAGATACAGTCCGAGCTATGGTTCAGCCACAGTTACAGTCCGAGCTATGGTTCAGCCACAGTTACAGTCCGAGCTATGGTTCAGCCACAGTTACAGTCTGAACTATGGTTCAGCCACAGTTACAGTCCGAGCTATAGTTCAGCCAGAGTTACTGTCCGAGCTATGGTTTAGCCACAGTTACAGTTTGAGCTATGATTTAGCCACAGTTACAGTCTGAACTATAGTTCAGCCACAGTTACAGTCTGAAATATAGATCAGCCACAGTTACAGTCTGAACTATGGTTCAGCCACAGTTACAGTCCGAGCTATGGTTCAGCCACAGTTACAGTCTGAGCTATGATTTAGCCACATTTACAGTTCGAGCTATTGTTCAGCCACAGTTACAGTCCGAGCTATGGTGCAGCCACAGTTACAGTCTGAACTATGGTTCAGCCACAGTTACAGTCTGAACTATGGTTCAGCCACAGTTACAGTCCGAGCTATGGTTCAGCCACAGTTACAGTCCGAGCTATGGTCAGCCACAGTTACAGTTAGAGCTCTGGTTCAGCCACAGGTACAGTCTGAGCTATGGTTCAGCCACAGTTACAATCTGAGCTATCTTTCAGCCACAGTTACAGTCCGAGCTATGGTTCAGCCATAGTTACGGTTAGAGCTATGGTTCAGCCAGAGTTACAGTCTGAACTATGGTTCAGCCACAGTTACAGTCCGAGCTATAGTTCAGTCACAGTTACAGTCCGAGCTATGGTTCAGCCACAGTTACAGTCCGAGCTATAGTTCAGCCACAGTTACTGTCCGAGCTATGGTTTAGCCACAGTTACAGTTTGAGCTATGATTTAGCCACAGTTACAGTCTGAACTATAGTTCAGCCACAGTTACAGTCTGAACTATGGTTCACCCACAGTTACAGTCCGAGCTATAGTTCAGCCACAGTTACAGTCCGAGCTATGATTTAGCCACAGTTACAGTCTGAGCTATGGTTTAGCCACAGATACAGTCCGAGCTGTGGTTCAGCCACAGTTACAGTCCGAGCTATGGATTAGCCACAGTTACAGTCTGAGCTATGGTTTAGCCACAGTTACAGTCGGATCTATGGTTCAGCCACAGTTACAGTCTGAACTATAGTTCAGCCACAGTTACAGTCTGAAATATAGATCAGCCACAGTTACAGTCTGAACTATGGTTCAGCCACAGTCACAGTCCGAGCTATGGTTCAGCCACAGTTACAGTCCGAGCTATAGTTCAGCCACAGTTACTGTCCGAGCTATGGTTCAGCCACAGTTACAGTTAGAGCTCTGGTTCAGCCACAGATACAGTCTGAGCTATGGTTCAGCCACAGTTACAATCTGAGCTATCTTTCAGCCACAGTTACAGTCCGAGCTATGGTTCAGCCATAGTTACGGTTAGAGCTATGGTTCAGCCAGAGTTACAGTCTGAACTATGGTTCAGCCACAGTTACAGTCCGAGCTATAGTTCAGCCACAGTTACAGTCCGAGCTATGGTTCAGCCACAGTTACAGTCTGAGCTATGATTTAGCCACATTTACAGTTCGAGCTATTGTTCAGCCACAGTTACAGTCCGAGCTATGGTGCAGCCACAGTTACAGTCTGAACTATGGTTCAGCCACAGTTACAGTCTGAACTATGGTTCAGCCACAGTTACAGTCTGAACTATGGTTCAGCCACAGTTACAGTCCGAGCTATGGCTCAGCCACAGTTACAGTCCGAGCTATGGTTCAGCCAGAGTTACAGTCTGAGCTATGGTTCAGCCACAATTACAGTCCGAGCTATGATTCAGGTACAGTTACAGTCCGAGCTATGGCTCAGCCAGTTACAGTCTGAGCTATGGTTCAGCCACAATTACAGTCTGAGCTCTGGTTCAGCCACAGCTACAGTGTGAACTACTGCTTAGCCACAGTTACAGTCTGAGCTATGGTTCAGCCACAGATACAGTCCGAGCTATGGTTCAGCCACAGTTACAGTCCGAGCTATGGTTCAGCCACAGTTACAGTCCGAGCTATGGTTCAGCCACAGTTACAGTCCGAGCTATGGTTTAGCCACAGTTACAGTCTGAGCTATGGTTCAGCAACAGTTACAGTCTGAGCTATGCCTCAGCCACAGTTACAGTCGGAACTATGTTTCCGCCACAGTTACAGTCCGAGCTGTGGTTCAGCCACAGTTACAGTCTGAACTATGGTTCAGCCACAGTTACAGTCTGAGCTATGATTTAGCCACATTTACAGTTCGAGCTATTGTTCAGCCACAGTTACAGTCCGAGCTATGATTTAGCCACACTTACAGTCCGAGCTATGGTTCAGCCACAGTCACAGTCCGAGCTATGGTTCAGCCACAGTTACAGTCTGAGCTATGATTTAGCACATTTACAGTTCGAGCTATTGTTCAGCCACAGTTACAGTCCGAGCTATGGTGCAGCCACAGTTACAGTCTGAACTATGGTTCAGCCACAGTTACAGTCTGAACTATGGTTCAGCCACAGTTACAGTCCGAGCTATGGTTCAACCACAGTTACAGTCCGAGCTATGGTTCAGCCACAGTTACAGTTAGAGCTCTGGTTCAGCCACAGGTACAGTCTGAGGTATGGTTCAGCCATAGTTACGGTTAGAGCTATGGTTCAGCCAGAGTTACAGTCCGAGCTATGGTTCAGCGAGAGTTACAGTCTGAGCTATGGTTCAGCCACAATTACAGGCCGAGCTATGATTCAGGTACAGTTACAGTCCGAGCTATGGTTCAGCCAGTTACAGTCTGAGCTATGGTTCAGCCACAATTACAGTCTGAGCTCTGGTTCAGCCACAGCTACAGTGTGAACTACTGCTTAGCCACAGTTACAGTCTGAGCTATGGTTCAGCCACAGATACAGTCCGAGCTATGGTTCAGCCACAGTTACAGTCCGAGCTATTGTTCAGCCACAGTTACAGTCCGAGCTATGGTTCAGCCACAGTTACAGTCTGAACTATGGTTCAGCCACAGTTACAATCTGAGCTCTCTTTCAGCCACAGTTACAGTCCGAGCTATGGTTCAGCCATAGTTACGGTTAGAGCTATGGTTCAGCCAGAGTTACAGTCCGAGCTATGGTTCAGCGAGAGTTACAGTCTGAGCTATGGTTCAGCCACAATTACAGGCCGAGCTATGATTCAGGTACAATTACAGTCTGAGCTCTGGTTCAGCCACAGCTACAGTGTGAACTACTGCTTAGCCACAGTTACAGTCTGAGCTATGGTTCAGCCACAATTACAGTCTGAGCTCTGGTTCAGCCACAGCTACAGTGTGAACTACTGCTTAGCCACAGTTACAGTCTGAGCTATGGTTCAGCCACAGATACAGTCCGAGCTATGGTTCAGCCACAGTTACAGTCCGAGCTATTGTTCAGCCACAGTTACAGTCCGAGCTATGGTTCAGCCACAGTTACAATCTGAGCTCTCTTTCAGCCACAGTTACAGTCCGAGCTATGGTTCAGCCATAGTTACGGTTAGAGCTATGGTTCAGCCAGAGTTACAGTCCGAGCTATGGTTCAGCGAGAGTTACAGTCTGAGCTATGGTTCAGCCACAATTACAGGCCGAGCTATGATTCAGGTACAGTTACAGTCCGAGCTATGGTTCAGCCAGTTACAGTCTGAGCTATGATTCAGCCACAATTACAGTCTGAGCTCTGGTTCAGCCACAGCTACAGTGTGAACTACTGCTTAGCCACAGTTACAGTCTGAGCTATGGTTCAGCCACAGATACAGTCCGAGCTATGGTTCAGCCACAGTTACAGTCCGAGCTATTGTTCAGCCACAGTTACAGTCCGAGCTATGGTTCAGCCACAGTTACAGTCTGAACTATGGTTCAGCCACAGTTACAGTCCGAGCTATAGTTCAGCCAGAGTTACTGTCCGAGCTATGGTTTAGCCACAGTTACAGTTTGAGCTATGATTTAGCCACAGTTACAGTCTGAACTATAGTTCAGCCACAGTTACAGTCTGAAATATAGATCAGCCACAGTTACAGTCTGAACTATGGTTCAGCCACAGTTACAGTCCGAGCTATGGTTCAGCCACAGTTACAGTCTGAGCTATGATTTAGCCACATTTACAGTTCGAGCTATTGTTCAGCCACAGTTACAGTCCGAGCTATGGTGCAGCCACAGTTACAGTCTGAACTATGGTTCAGCCACAGTTACAGTCTGAACTATGGTTCAGCCACAGTTACAGTCCGAGCTATGGTTCAGCCACAGTTACAGTCCGAGCTATGGTCAGCCACAGTTACAGTTAGAGCTCTGGTTCAACCACAGGTACAGTCTGAGCTATGGTTCAGCCACAGTTACAATCTGAGCTATCTTTCAGCCACAGTTACAGTCCGAGCTATGGTTCAGCCATAGTTACGGTTAGAGCTATGGTTCAGCCAGAGTTACAGTCTGAACTATGGTTCAGCCACAGTTACAGTCCGAGCTATAGTTCAGTCACAGTTACAGTCCGAGCTATGGTTCAGCCACAGTTACTGTCCGAGCTATGGTTTAGCCACAGTTACAGTTTGAGCTATGATTTAGCCACAGTTACAGTCTGAACTATAGTTCAGCCACAGTTACAGTCTGAACTATGGTTCACCCACAGTTACAGTCCGAGCTATAGTTCAGCCACAGTTACAGTCCGAGCTATGATTTAGCCACAGTTACAGTCTGAGCTATGGTTTAGCCACAGATACAGTCCGAGCTGTGGTTCAGCCACAGTTACAGTCCGAGCTATGGATTAGCCACAGTTACAGTCTGAGCTATGGTTTAGCCACAGTTACAGTCGGATCTATGGTTCAGCCACAGTTACAGTCTGAACTATAGTTCAGCCACAGTTACAGTCTGAAATATAGATCAGCCACAGTTACAGTCTGAACTATGGTTCAGCCACAGTCACAGTCCGAGCTATGGTTCACCCACAGTTACAGTCCGAGCTATAGTTCAGCCACAGTTACAGTCCGAGCTATAGTTCAGCCACAGTTACAGTCCGAGCTATGGTTTAGCCACAGTTACAGTCTGAGCTATGGTTCAGCCACAGATACAGTCCGAGCTATGGTTCAGCCACAGTTACAGTCCGAGCTATTGTTCAGCCACAGTTACAGTCCGAGCTATGGTTCAGCCACAGTTACAGTCTGAACTATGGTTCAGCCACAGTTACAGTCCGAGCTATAGTTCAGCCAGAGTTACTGTCCGAGCTATGGTTTAGCCACAGTTACAGTTTGAGCTATGATTTAGCCACAGTTACAGTCTGAACTATAGTTCAGCCACAGTTACAGTCTGAAATATAGATCAGCCACAGTTACAGTCTGAACTATGGTTACAGTCCGAGCTATGGTTTAGCCACAGATACAGTCCGAGCTGTGGTTCAGCCACAGTTACAGTCCGAGCTATGGATTAGCCACAGTTACAGTCTGAGCTATAGTTCAGCCACAGTTGCAGTCCGAGCTATGGTTCAGCCACAGTTACAGTCCGAGCTATGTTTCAGCCACAGTTACAGTTAGAGCTCTGGTTCAGCCACAGGTACAGTCTGAGATATGGTTCAGCCACAGTTACAGTCTGAACTATTGTTTAGCCACAGTTACAGTCTGAGCTATGGTTCTGCCACAGTTACAGTCCAAGGTATGGTTCAGCCACAGTTACAGTCCGAGCTATGGTTCAGCCACAGTTACAATCTGAGCTATCTTTCAGCCACAGTTACAGTCCGAGCTATGGTTCAGCCATAGTTACGGTCTGAGCTATGGTTCAGCCACAGTTACAGTCTGAACTATGGTTCAGCCACAGTTACAGTCCGAGCTATAGTTCAGCCACAGTTACAGTCCGAGCTATGGTTCAGCCACAGTTACATTCCGAGCTATAGTTCAGCCACAGTTACAGTCCGAGCTATGGTTCAGCCACAGTTACAGTTTGAGCTATGATTTAGTCACAGTTACAGTCTGAACTATAGTTCAGCCACAGTTACAGTCTGAACTATGGTTCACAAACAGTTACAGTCCGAGCTATAGTTCAGCCACAGTTACAGTCCGAGCTATGGTTTAGCCACAGTTACAGTCTGAGCTATGGTTTAGCCACAGTTACAGTCCGAGCTATGGTTCAGCCACAGTTACAGTCCGAGCTATAGTTCAGCCACAGTTACTGTCCGAGCTATGGTTTAGCCACAGTTACAGTTTGAGCTATGATTTAGCCACAGTTACAGTCTGAACTATAGTTCAGCCACAGTTACAGTCCGAGCTATGATTTAGCCACAGTTACAGTCTGAACTATGGATTAGCCACAGTTAGAGTCTGAGCTATGGTTTAGCCACAGTTACAGTCGGATCTATGGTTCAGCCACAGTTACAGTCCGAGCTATGGTTCAGCCAGAGTTACAGTCCGAGCTATGGTTCAGCCATAGTTACAGTCTGAACTAAGGTTCAGCCACAGTTACAGTCCGAGCTGTGGTTCAGCCATAGTTACTGTCTGAACTATGGTTCAGCCACAGTTACAGTCCGAGCTGTGGTTCAGCCAGAGTTACAGTCCGAGCTATGGTTCAGCCAGTTACAGTCTGAGCTATGGTTCAGCCACAATTACAGTCTGAGCTCTGGTTCAGCCACAGCTACAGTGTGAACTATTGCTTAGCCACAGTTACAGTCTGAGCTATGGTTCAGCCACAGTTACAGTCCGAGCTATGCTTCAGCCACAGTTACAGTCCGAGCTATGGTTCAGCCACAGTTACAGTCCGAGCTATGGTTCAGCCACAGTTACAGTCTGAGCTATGGTTTAGCCACAGTTACAGTCTGAGCTATGGTTCTGCCACAGTTACAGTCCGAGGTATGGTTCAGCCAAAGTTACAGTCCGAGCTATGGTTCAGCCACAGTTACAATCTGAGCTATCTTTCAGCCACAGTTACAGTCCGAGCTATGGTTCAGCCATAGTTACGGTCTGAGCTATGGTTCAGCCACAGTTACAGTCTGAACTATGGTTCAGCCACAGTTACAGTCCGAGCTATAGTTCAGCCACAGTTACAGTCCGAGCTATGGTTCAGCCACAGTTACAGTCCGAGCTCTAGTTCAGCCACAGTTACAGTCCGAGCTATGGTTCAGCCACAGTTACAGTTTGAGCTATGATTCAGTCACAGTTACAGTCTGAACTACAGTTCAGCCACAGTTACAGTCTGAACTATGGTTCACCCACAGTTACAGTCCGAGCTATAGTTCAGCCACAGTTACAGTCCGAGCTATGATTTAGCCACAGTTACAGTCTGGGCTATGGTTTAGCCACAGTTACAGTCCGAGCTGTGGTTCAGCCAGAGTTACAGTCTGAGCTATGGTTCAGCCACAATTACAGTCCGAGCTATGATTCAGGTACAGTTACAGTCCGAGCTATGGTTCAGCCAGTTACAGTCTGAGCTATGGTTCAGCCACAATTACAGTCTGAGCTCTGGTTCAGCCACAGCTATAGTGTGAACTATTGCCTAGCCACAGTTACAGTCTGAGCTATGGTTCAGCCACAGTTACAGTCCGAGCTATGGTTCAGCCACAGTTACAGTCCGAGCTATGGTTCAGCCACAGTTACAGTCCGAGCTATGGTTCAGCCACAGTTACAGTCTGAGCTATGGTTTAACCACAGTTACAGTCTGAGCTGGTTCAGCAACAGTTACAGTCTGAGCTATGCCTCAGCCACAGTTACAGTCCGAACTATGTTTCCGCCACAGTTACAGTCCGAGCTGTGGTTCAGCCACAGTTACAGTCTCAACTATGGTTCAGCCACAGTTACAGTCTGAACTATAGTTCAGCCACAGTTACAGTCCGAGCTATGGTTCAGCCACAGTTACAGTCTGAACTATGGTTCAGCCACAGTTACAGTCTGAGCTATAGTTCAGCCACAGTTACAGTCTGAAATATAGATCAGCCACAGTTACAGTCTGAAATATGGTTCAGCCACAGTTACATTTCGAGCTATGGTTCAGCCACAGTTACAGTCCGAGCTATGGTGCAGCCACAGTTAGTCTGAACTATGGTTCAGCCACAGTTACAGTCTGAACTATGGTTCAGCCACAGTTACAGTCCGAGCTATGGTTCAGCCACAGTTACAGTCCGAGCAATGGTTCAGCCAGAGTTACAGTTAGAGCTCTGGTTCAGCCACAGGTACAGTCTGAGCTATGGTTCAGCCACAGTTACAATCTGAGCTATCTTTCAGCCACAGTTACAGTCCGAGCTATGGTTCAGCCATAGTTACGGCTAGAGCTATGGTTCAGCCAGAGTTACAGTCTGAACTATGGTTCAGCCACAGTTACAGTCCGAGCTATGGTTCAGCCACAGTTACAGTCCGAGCTATAGTTCAGCCACAGTTACTGTCCGAGCTATGGTTTAGCCACAGTTACAGTTTGAGCTATGATTTAGCCACAGTTACAGTCTGAACTATAGTTCAGCCACAGTTACAGTCTGAACTATGGTTCACCCACAGTTACAGTCCGAGCTATGGTTCAGCCACAGTTACAGTCCGAGCTATGGTTCAGCCAGAGTTACAGTCCGAGCTATGGTTCAGCCATAGTTACAGTCTGAACTATGGTTCAGCCACAGTTACAGTCCAAGCTGTGGTTCAGCCATAGTTACAGTCTGAACTATGGTTCAGCCACAGTTACAGTCCGAGCTGTGGTTCAGCCAGAGTTACAGTCCGAGCTATGGTTCAGCCAGTTACAGTCTGAGCTATGGTTCAGCCACAATTACAGTCTGAGCTCTGGTTCAGCCACAGCTACAGTGTGAACTATTGCTTAGCCACAGTTACAGTCTGAGCTATGGTTCAGCCACAGTTACAGTCTGAGCTATGGTTTAGCCACAGTTACAGTCTGAGCTATGGTTCTGCCACAGTTACAGTCCGAGGAATGGTTCAGCCAAAGTTACAGTCCGAGCTATGGTTCAGCCACAGTTACAATCTGAGCTATCTTTCAGCCACAGTTACAGTCCGAGCTATGGTTCAGCCATAGTTACGGTCTGAGCTATGGTTCAGCCACAGTTACAGTCTGAACTATGGTTTAGCCACAGTTAGAGTCCG
Source organism: Saccoglossus kowalevskii (assembly GCF_978046115.1). NCBI lineage: Eukaryota > Metazoa > Hemichordata > Enteropneusta > Harrimaniidae > Saccoglossus > Saccoglossus kowalevskii. Next base: position 4,703,300 of record NC_140649.1, on the reverse strand, counting down.
AGCTATAGTTCAGCCACAGTTACAGTCCGAGCTATGGTTCAGCCACAGTTACAGTCCGAGCTATAGTTCAGCCACAGTTACAGTCCGAGCTATGGTTCAGCCACAGTTACAGTTTGAGCTATGATTTAGTCACAGTTACAGTCTGAACTGTAGTTCAGCCACAGTTACAGTCTGAACTATGGTTCACCCACAGTTACAGTCCGAGCTATAGTTCAGCCACAGTTACAGTCAGAGCTATGATTTAGCCACAGTTACAGTCTGAGCTATGGTTTAGCCACAGTTACAGTCCGAGCTGTGGTTCAGCCACAGTTACAGTCCGAGCTATTGTTTAGCCACAGTTACAGTCCGAGCTATGGTTCAGCCACAGTTACAGTCTGAACTATGGTTCAGCCACAGTCACAGTCCGAGCTATGGTTCAGCCACAGTTACAGTCCGAGCTATAGTTCAGCCACAGTTACTGTCCGAGCTATGGTTTAGCCACAGTTACAGTTTGAGCTATGATTTAGCCACAGTTACACTCTGAACTATAGTTCAGCCACAGATACAGTCTGAACTATGGTTCACCCACAGTTACAGTCCGAGCTATAGTTCAGCCACAGTTACAGTCCGAGCTATGATTTAGCCACAGTTACAGTCTGAGCTATGGTTTAGCCACAGATACAGTCCGAGCTATAGTTCAGCCACAGTTACAGTCCGAGCTATGGATTAGCCACAGTTACAGTCTGAGCTATGGTTTAGCCACAGTTACAGTCGGATCTATGGTTCAGCCACAGTTACAGTCCGAGCTATGGTTCAGCCAGAGTTACAGTCCGAGCTATGGTTCAGCCATTGTTACAGTCTGAACTATGGTTCAGCCACAGTTACAGTCCGAGCTGTGGTTCAGCCATAGTTACAGTCTGAACTATGGTTCAGCCACAGTTACAGTCCGAGCTGTGGTTCAGCCAGAGTTACAGTCCGAGCTATGGTTCAGCCAGTTACAGTCTGAGCTATGGTTCAGCCACAATTACAGTCTGAGCTCTGGTTCAGCCACAGCTACAGTGTGAACTATTGATTAGCCACAGTTACAGTCTGAGCTATGGTTCAGCCACAGTTACAGTCCGAGCTATGGTTCAGCCACAGTTACAGTCCGAGCTATGGTTCAGCCACAGTTACAGTCTGAGCTATGGTTTAGCCACAGTTACAGTCTGAACTATTGTTCAGTCACAGTTACAGTCTGAACTATGTTTCAGCCACAGTTGCAGTCCGAGCTATGGTTCAGCCACAGTTACAGTCCGAGCTATGTTTCAGCCACAGTTACAGTTAGAGCTCTGGTTCAGCCACAGGTACAGTCTGAGATATGGTTCAGCCACAGTTACAGTCTGAACTATTGTTTAGCCACAGTTACAGTCTGAGCTATGGTTCTGCCACAGTTACAGTCCAAGGTATGGTTCAGCCACAGTTACAGTCCGAGCTATGGTTCAGCCACAGTTACAATCTGAGCTATCTTTCAGCCACAGTTACAGTCCGAGCTATGGTTCAGCCATAGTTACGGTCTGAGCTATGGTTCAACCACAGTTACAGTCTGAACTATGGTTCAGCCACAGTTACAGTCCGAGCTATAGTTCAGCCACAGTTACAGTCCGAGCTATGGTTCAGCCACAGTTACATTCCGAGCTATAGTTCAGCCACAGTTACAGTCCGAGCTATGGTTCAGCCACAGTTACAGTTTGAGCTATGATTTAGTCACAGTTACAGTCTGAACTATAGTTCAGCCACAGTTACAGTCTGAACTATGGTTCACAAACAGTTACAGTCCGAGCTATAGTTCAGCCACAGTTACAGTCCGAGCTATGGTTTAGCCACAGTTACAGTCTGAGCTATGGTTTAGCCACAGTTACAGTCCGAGCTATGGTTCAGCCACAGTTACAGTCCGAGCTATAGTTCAGCCACAGTTACAGTCCGAGCTATGGTTCAGCCACAGTTACAGTTTGAGCTATGATTTAGTCACAGTTACAGTCTGAACTATAGTTCAGCCACAGTTACAGTCTGAACTATGGTTCACCCACAGTTACAGTCCGAGCTATAGTTCAGCCACAGTTACAGTCAGAGCTATGATTTAGCCACAGTTACAGTCTGAGCTATGGTTTAGCCACAGTTACAGTCCGAGCTGTGGTTCAGCCACAGTTACAGTCCGAGCTATTGTTTAGCCACAGTTACAGTCCGAGCTATGGTTCAGCCACAGTTACAGTCTGAACTATGGTTCAGCCACAGTCACAGTCCGAGCTATGGTTCAGCCACAGTTACAGTCCGAGCTATAGTTCAGCCACAGTTACTGTCCGAGCTATGGTTTAGCCACAGTTACAGTTTGAGCTATGATTTAGCCACAGTTACACTCTGAACTATAGTTCAGCCACAGATACAGTCTGAACTATGGTTCACCCACAGTTACAGTCCGAGCTATAGTTCAGCCACAGTTACAGTCCGAGCTATGATTTAGCCACAGTTACAGTCTGAGCTATGGTTTAGCCACAGATACAGTCCGAGCTATAGTTCAGCCACAGTTACAGTCCGAGCTATGGATTAGCCACAGTTACAGTCTGAGCTATGGTTTAGCCACAGTTACAGTCGGATCTATGGTTCAGCCACAGTTACAGTCCGAGCTATGGTTCAGCCAGAGTTACAGTCCGAGCTATGGTTCAGCCATTGTTACAGTCTGAACTATGGTTCAGCCACAGTTACAGTCCGAGCTGTGGTTCAGCCATAGTTACAGTCTGAACTATGGTTCAGCCACAGTTACAGTCCGAGCTGTGGTTCAGCCAGAGTTACAGTCCGAGCTATGGTTCAGCCAGTTACAGTCTGAGCTATGGTTCAGCCACAATTACAGTCTGAGCTCTGGTTCAGCCACAGCTACAGTGTGAACTATTGATTAGCCACAGTTACAGTCTGAGCTATGGTTCAGCCACAGTTACAGTCCGAGCTATGGTTCAGCCACAGTTACAGTCCGAGCTATGGTTCAGCCACAGTTACAGTCTGAGCTATGGTTTAGCCACAGTTACAGTCTGAACTATTGTTCAGTCACAGTTACAGTCTGAACTATGTTTCAGCCACAGTTGCAGTCCGAGCTATGGTTCAGCCACAGTTACAGTCCGAGCTATGTTTCAGCCACAGTTACAGTTAGAGCTCTGGTTCAGCCACAGGTACAGTCTGAGATATGGTTCAGCCACAGTTACAGTCTGAACTATTGTTTAGCCACAGTTACAGTCTGAGCTATGGTTCTGCCACAGTTACAGTCCAAGGTATGGTTCAGCCACAGTTACAGTCCGAGCTATGGTTCAGCCACAGTTACAATCTGAGCTATCTTTCAGCCACAGTTACAGTCCGAGCTATGGTTCAGCCATAGTTACGGTCTGAGCTATGGTTCAACCACAGTTACAGTCTGAACTATGGTTCAGCCACAGTTACAGTCCGAGCTATAGTTCAGCCACAGTTACAGTCCGAGCTATGGTTCAGCCACAGTTACATTCCGAGCTATAGTTCAGCCACAGTTACAGTCCGAGCTATGGTTCAGCCACAGTTACAGTTTGAGCTATGATTTAGTCACAGTTACAGTCTGAACTATAGTTCAGCCACAGTTACAGTCTGAACTATGGTTCACCCACAGTTACAGTCCGAGCTATAGTTCAGCCACAGTTACAGTCAGAGCTATGATTTAGCCACAGTTACAGTCTGAGCTATGGTTTAGCCACAGTTACAGTCCGAGCTGTGGTTCAGCCACAGTTACAGTCCGAGCTATTGTTTAGCCACAGTTACAGTCCGAGCTATGGTTCAGCCACAGTTACAGTCTGAACTATGGTTCAGCCACAGTCACAGTCCGAGCTATGGTTCAGCCACAGTTACAGTCCGAGCTATAGTTCAGCCACAGTTACTGTCCGAGCTATGGTTTAGCCACAGTTACAGTTTGAGCTATGATTTAGCCACAGTTACACTCTGAACTATAGTTCAGCCACAGATACAGTCTGAACTATGGTTCACCCACAGTTACAGTCCGAGCTATAGTTCAGCCACAGTTACAGTCCGAGCTATGATTTAGCCACAGTTACAGTCTGAGCTATGGTTTAGCCACAGATACAGTCCGAGCTATAGTTCAGCCACAGTTACAGTCCGAGCTATGGATTAGCCACAGTTACAGTCTGAGCTATGGTTTAGCCACAGTTACAGTCGGATCTATGGTTCAGCCACAGTTACAGTCCGAGCTATGGTTCAGCCAGAGTTACAGTCCGAGCTATGGTTCAGCCATTGTTACAGTCTGAACTATGGTTCAGCCACAGTTACAGTCCGAGCTGTGGTTCAGCCATAGTTACAGTCTGAACTATGGTTCAGCCACAGTTACAGTCCGAGCTGTGGTTCAGCCAGAGTTACAGTCCGAGCTATGGTTCAGCCAGTTACAGTCTGAGCTATGGTTCAGCCACAATTACAGTCTGAGCTCTGGTTCAGCCACAGCTACAGTGTGAACTATTGATTAGCCACAGTTACAGTCTGAGCTATGGTTCAGCCACAGTTACAGTCCGAGCTATGGTTCAGCCACAGTTACAGTCCGAGCTATGGTTCAGCCACAGTTACAGTCTGAGCTATGGTTTAGCCACAGTTACAGTCTGAACTATTGTTCAGTCACAGTTACAGTCTGAACTATGTTTCAGCCACAGTTGCAGTCCGAGCTATGGTTCAGCCACAGTTACAGTCCGAGCTATGTTTCAGCCACAGTTACAGTTAGAGCTCTGGTTCAGCCACAGGTACAGTCTGAGATATGGTTCAGCCACAGTTACAGTCTGAACTATTGTTTAGCCACCGTTACAGTCTGAGCTATGGTTCTGCCACAGTTACAGTCCAAGGTATGGTTCAGCCACAGTTACAGTCCGAGCTATGGTTCAGCCACAGTTACAATCTGAGCTATCTTTCAGCCACAGTTACAGTCCGAGCTATGGTTCAGCCATAGTTACGGTCTGAGCTATGGTTCAACCACAGTTACAGTCTGAACTATGGTTCAGCCACAGTTACAGTCCGAGCTATAGTTCAGCCACAGTTACAGTCCGAGCTATGGTTCAGCCACAGTTACATTCCGAGCTATAGTTCAGCCACAGTTACAGTCCGAGCTATGGTTCAGCCACAGTTACAGTTTGAGCTATGATTTAGTCACAGTTACAGTCTGAACTATAGTTCAGCCACAGTTACAGTCTGAACTATGGTTCACAAACAGTTACAGTCCGAGCTATAGTTCAGCCACAGTTACAGTCCGAGCTATGGTTTAGCCACAGTTACAGTCTGAGCTATGGTTTAGCCACAGTTACAGTCCGAGCTATGGTTCAGCCACAGTTACAGTCCGAGCTATAGTTCAGCCACAGTTACTGTCCGAGCTATGGTTTAGCCACAGTTACAGTTTGAGCTATGATTTAGCCACAGTTACAGTCTGAACTATAGTTCAGCCACAGTTACAGTCCGAGCTATGATTTAGCCACAGTTACAGTCTGAACTATGGATTAGCCACAGTTAGAGTCTGAGCTATGGTTTAGCCACAGTTACAGTCGGATCTATGGTTCAGCCACAGTTACAGTCCGAGCTATGGTTCAGCCAGAGTTACAGTCCGAGCTATGGTTCAGCCATAGTTACAGTCTGAACTAAGGTTCAGCCACAGTTACAGTCCGAGCTGTGGTTCAGCCATAGTTACTGTCTGAACTATGGTTCAGCCACAGTTACAGTCCGAGCTGTGGTTCAGCCAGAGTTACAGTCCGAGCTATGGTTCAGCCAGTTACAGTCTGAGCTATGGTTCAGCCACAATTACAGTCTGAGCTATGCTTCAGCCACAGTTACAGTCCGAGCTATGGTTCAGCCCCAGTTACAGTCCGAGCTATGGTTCAGCCACAGTTACAGTCTGAGCTATGGTTTAGCCACAGTTACAGTCTGAGCTATGGTTCTGCCACAGTTACAGTCCGAGGTATGGTTCAGCCAAAGTTACAGTCCGAGCTATGGTTCAGCCACAGTTACAATCTGAGCTATCTTTCAGCCACAGTTACAGTCCGAGCTATGGTTCAGCCATAGTTACGGTCTGAGCTATGGTTCAGCCACAGTTACAGTCTGAACTATGGTTCAGCCACAGTTACAGTCCGAGCTATAGTTCAGCCACAGTTACAGTCCGAGCTATGGTTCAGCCACAGTTACAGTCCGAGCTATAGTTCAGCCACAGTTACAGTCCGAGCTATGGTTCAGCCACAGTTACAGTTTGAGCTATGATTCAGTCACAGTTACAGTCTGAACTACAGTTCAGCCACAGTTACAGTCTGAACTATGGTTCACCCACAGTTACAGTCCGAGCTATAGTTCAGCCACAGTTACAGTCCGAGCTATGATTTAGCCACAGTTACAGTCTGGGCTATGGTTTAGCCACAGTTACAGTCCGAGCTGTGGTTCAGCCAGAGTTACAGTCTGAGCTATGGTTCAGCCACAATTACAGTCCGAGCTATGATTCAGGTACAGTTACAGTCCGAGCTATGGTTCAGCCAGTTACAGTCTGAGCTATGGTTCAGCCACAATTACAGTCTGAGCTCTGGTTCAGCCACAGCTATAGTGTGAACTATTGCCTAGCCACAGTTACAGTCTGAGCTATGGTTCAGCCACAGTTACAGTCCGAGCTATGGTTCAGCCACAGTTACAGTCCGAGCTATGGTTCAGCCACAGTTACAGTCCGAGCTATGGTTCAGCCACAGTTACAGTCTGAGCTATGGTTTAACCACAGTTACAGTCTGAGCTATGGTTCAGCAACAGTTACAGTCTGAGCTATGCCTCAGCCACAGTTACAGTCCGAACTATGTTTCCGCCACAGTTACAGTCCGAGCTGTGGTTCAGCCACAGTTACAGTCTCAACTATGGTTCAGCCACAGTTACAGTCTGAACTATAGTTCAGCCACAGTTACAGTCCGAGCTATGGTTCAGCCACAGTTACAGTCTGAACTATGGTTCAGCCACAGTTACAGTCTGAGCTATAGTTCAGCCACAGTTACAGTCTGAAATATAGATCAGCCACAGTTACAGTCTGAAATATGGTTCAGCCACAGTTACATTTCGAGCTATGGTTCAGCCACAGTTACAGTCCGAGCTATGGTGCAGCCACAGTTAGTCTGAACTATGGTTCAGCCACAGTTACAGTCTGAACTATGGTTCAGCCACAGTTACAGTCCGAGCTATGGTTCAGCCACAGTTACAGTCCGAGCAATGGTTCAGCCAGAGTTACAGTTAGAGCTCTGGTTCAGCCACAGGTACAGTCTGAGCTACGGTTCAGCCACAGTTACAATCTGAGCTATCTTTCAGCCACAGTTACAGTCCGAGCTATGGTTCAGCCATAGTTACGGCTAGAGCTATGGTTCAGCCAGAGTTACAGTCTGAACTATGGTTCAGCCACAGTTACAGTCCGAGCTATGGTTCAGCCACAGTTACAGTCCGAGCTATAGTTCAGCCACAGTTACTGTCCGAGCTATGGTTTAGCCACAGTTACAGTTTGAGCTATGATTTAGCCACAGTTACAGTCTGAACTATAGTTCAGCCACAGTTACAGTCTGAACTATGGTTCACCCACAGTTACAGTCCGAGCTATGGTTCAGCCACAGTTACAGTCCGAGCTATGGTTCAGCCAGAGTTACAGTCCGAGCTATGGTTCAGCCATAGTTACAGTCTGAACTATGGTTCAGCCACAGTTACAGTCCAAGCTGTGGTTCAGCCATAGTTACAGTCTGAACTATGGTTCAGCCACAGTTACAGTCCGAGCTGTGGTTCAGCCAGAGTTACAGTCCGAGCTATGGTTCAGCCAGTTACAGTCTGAGCTATGGTTCAGCCACAATTACAGTCTGAGCTCTGGTTCAGCCACAGCTACAGTGTGAACTATTGCTTAGCCACAGTTACAGTCTGAGCTATGGTTCAGCCACTGTTACAGTCCGAGCTATGGTTCAGCCACAGTTACAGTCTGAGCTATGGTTTAGCCACAGTTACAGTCTGAGCTATGGTTCTGCCACAGTTACAGTCCGAGGAATGGTTCAGCCAAAGTTACAGTCCGAGCTATGGTTCAGCCACAGTTACAATCTGAGCTATCTTTCAGCCACAGTTACAGTCCGAGCTATGGTTCAGCCATAGTTACGGTCTGAGCTATGGTTCAGCCACAGTTACAGTCTGAACTATGGTTTAGCCACAGTTAGAGTCCGAGCTATAGTTCAGCCACAGTTACAGTCCGAGCTATGGTTCAGCCACAGTTACAGTCCGAGCTATAGTTCAGACACAGTTACAGTCCGAGCTATGGTTCAGCCACAGTTACAGTTTGAGCTATGATTTAGTCACAGTTACAGTCTGAACTATAGTTCAGCCACAGTTACAGTCTGAACTATGGTTCACCCACAGTTACAGTCCGAGCTATAGTTCAGCCACAGTTACAGTCAGAGCTATGATTTAGCCACAGTTACAGTCTGAGCTATGGTTTAGCCACAGTTACAGTCCGAGCTGTGGTTCAGCCACAGTTACAGTCCGAGCTATTGTTTAGCCACAGTTACAGTCCGAGCTATGGTTCAGCCACAGTTACAGTCTGAACTATGGTTCAGCCACAGTTACAGTCCGAGCTGTGGTTCAGCCAGAGTTACAGTTTGAGCTATGATTTAGCCACAGTTACAATCTGAGCTATCTTTCAGCCACAGTTACAGTCCGAGCTATGGTTCAGCCATAGTTACGGTCTGAGCTATGGTTCAGCCACAGTTACAGTCTGAACTATGGTTTAGCCACAGTTAGAGTCCGAGCTATAGTTCAGCCACAGTTACAGTCCGAGCTATGGTTCAGCCACAGTTACAGTCCGAGCTATAGTTCAGCCACAGTTACTGTCCGAGCTATGGTTTAGCCACAGTTACAGTTTGAGCTATGATTTAGCCACAGTTACAGTCTGAACTATAGTTCAGCCACAGTTTCAGTCTGAACTATGGTTCACCCACAGTTACCGTCCGAGCTATAGTTCAGCCACAGTTACAGTCCGAGCTATGATTTAGCCACAGTTACAGTCTGAGCTATGGTTTAGCCACAGTTACAGTCCAAGCTGTGGTTCAGCCACAGTTACAGTCCGAGCTATGGTTCAGCCACAGTTACAGTTTGAGCTATGATTTAGTCACAGTTACAGTCTGAACTACAGTTCAGCCACAGTTACAGTCTGAACTATGGTTCACCCACAGTTACAGTCCGAGCTATAGTTCAGCCACAGTTACAGTCCGAGCTATGATTTAGCCACAGTTACAGTCTGGGCTATGGTTTAGCCACAGTTACAGTCCGAGCTGTGGTTCAGCCAGAGTTACAGTCTGAGCTATGGTTCAGCCACAATTACAGTCCGAGCTATGATTCAGGTACAGTTACAGTCCGAGCTATGGTTCAGCCAGTTACAGTCTGAGCTATGGTTCAGCCACAATTACAGTCTGAGCTCTGGTTCAGCCACAGCTACAGTGTGAACTATTGCCTAGCCACAGTTACAGTCTGAGCTATGGTTCAGCCACAGTTACAGTCCGAGCTATGGTTCAGCCACAGTTACAGTCCGAGCTATGGTTCAGCCACAGTTACAGTCCGAGCTATGGTTCAGCCACAGTTACAGTCTGAGCTATGGTTTAGCCACAGTTACAGTCTGAGCTATGGTTCAGCAACAGTTACAGTCTGAGCTATGCCTCAGCCACAGTTACAGTCCGAACTATGTTTCCGCCACAGTTACAGTCCGAGCTGTGGTTCAGCCACAGTTACAGTCTCAACTATGGTTCAGCCACAGTTACAGTCTGAACTATAGTTCAGCCACAGTTACAGTCCGAGCTATGGTTCAGCCACAGTTACAGTCTGAACTATGGTTCAGCCACAGTTACAGTCTGAGCTATAGTTCAGCCACAGTTACAGTCTGAAATATAGATCAGCCACAGTTACAGTCTGAAATATGGTTCAGCCACAGTTACTTTTCGAGCTATGGTTCAGCCACAGTTACAGTCCGAGCTATGGTGCAGCCACAGTTAGTCTGAACTATGGTTCAGCCACAGTTACAGTCTGAACTATGGTTCAGCCACAGTTACAGTCCGAGCTATGGTTCAGCCACAGTTACAGTCCGAGCAATGGTTCAGCCAGAGTTACAGTTAGAGCTCTGGTTCAGCCACAGGTACAGTCTGAGCTATGGTTCAGCCACAGTTACAATCTGAGCTATCTTTCAGCCACAGTTACTGTCCGAGCTATGGTTCAGCCATAGTTACGGCTAGAGCTATGGTTCAGCCAGAGATACAGTCTGAACTATGGTTTAGCCACAGTTACAGTCGGATCTATGGTTCAGCCACAGTTACAGTCCGAGCTATGGTTCAGCCAGAGTTACAGTCCGAGCTATGGTTCAGCCATAGTTACAGTCTGAACTATGGTTCAGCCACAGTTACAGTCCAAGCTGTGGTTCAGCCATAGTTGCAGTCTGAACTATGGTTCAGCCACAGTTACAGTCCGAGCTGTGGTTCAGCCAGAGTTACAGTCCGAGCTATGGTTCAGCCAGTTACAGTCTGAGCTATGGTTCAGCCACAATTACAGTCTGAGCTCTGGTTCAGCCACAGCTACAGTGTGAACTATTGCTTAGCCACAGTTACAGTCTGAGCTATGGTTCAGCCACTGTTACAGTCCGAGCTATGGTTCAGCCACAGTTACAGTCTGAGCTATGGTTTAGCCACAGTTACAGTCTGAGCTATGGTTCTGCCACAGTTACAGTCCGAGGAATGGTTCAGCCAAAGTTACAGTCCGAGCTATGGTTCAGCCACAGTTACAATCTGAGCTATCTTTCAGCCACAGTTACAGTCCGAGCTATGGTTCAGCCATAGTTACGGTCTGAGCTATGGTTCAGCCACAGTTACAGTCTGAACTATGGTTTAGCCACAGTTAGAGTCCGAGCTATAGTTCAGCCACAGTTACAGTCCGAGCTATGGTTCAGCCACAGTTACAGTCCGAGCTATAGTTCAGCCACAGTTACAGTCCGAGCTATGGTTCAGCCACAGTTACAGTTTGAGCTATGATTTAGTCACAGTTACAGTCTGAACTATAGTTCAGCCACAGTTACAGTCTGAACTATGGTTCACCCACAGTTACAGTCCGAGCTATAGTTCAGCCACAGTTACAGTCCGAGCTATGATTTAGCCACAGTTACAGTCTGAGCTATGGTTTAGCCACAGTTACAGTCCGAGCTGTGGTTCAGCCACAGTTACAGTCCGAGCTATTGTTTAGCCACAGTTACAGTCCGAGCTATGGTTCAGCCACAGTTACAGTCTGAACTATGGTTCAGCCACAGTTACAGTCCGAGCTGTGGTTCAGCCAGAGTTACAGTCTGAGCTATGGTTCAGCCACAATTACAGTCCGAGCTATGATTCAGGTACAGTTACAGTCTGAGCTATGGTTCAGCCAGTTACAGTCTGAGCTATGGTTCAGCCACAATTACAGTCTGAGCTCTGGTTCAGCCACAGCTACAGTGTGAACTATTGCTTAGCCACAGTTACAGTCTGAGCTATGGTTCAGCCACAGTTACAGTCCGAGCTATGGTTCAGCCACAGTTACAGTCCGAGCTATGGTTCAGCCACAGTTACAGTCCGAGCTATGGTTCAGCCACAGTTACAGTCTGAGCTATGGTTTAGCCACAGTTACAGTCTGAGCTATGGTTCAGCAACAGTTACAGTCTGAGCTATGCCTCAGCCACAGTTACAGTCCGAACTATGTTTCCGCCACAGTTACAGTCCGAGCTATGGTTCAGCCAGTGTTACAGTCTGAACTATGGTTCAGCCACAGTTACAGTCCGAGCTATAGTTCAGTCACAGTTACAGTCCGAGCTATGGTTCAGCCACAGTTACAGTCCGAGCTATAGTTCAGCCACAGTTACTGTCCGAGCAATGGTTTAGCCACAGTTACAGTTTGAGCTATGATTTAGCCACAGTTACAGTCTGAACTATAGTTCAGCCACAGTTACAGTCTGAACTATGTTTCAGCCACAGTTACAGTCCGAGCTACAGTTCAGCCACAGTTACAGTCCGTGCTATGGATTAGCCACAGTTACAGTCTGAACTATGGTTTAGCCACAGTTACAGTCGGATCTATGGTTCAGCCACAGTTACAGTCCGAGCTATGGTTCAGCCATAGTTACAGTCTGAACTATGGTTCAGCCACAGTTACAGTCCGAGCTGTGGTTCAGCCACAGTTACAGTCCGAGCTATGGTTCAGCCACAGTTACAGTCTGAGCTCTGGTTCAGCCACAGCTACAGTGTGAACTATTGCTTAGCCACAGTTACAGTCTGAGCAATGGTTCAGCCACAGTTACAGTCCGAGCTATGGTTCAGCCACAGTTACAGTCCGAGCTATGGTTCAGCCACAGTTACAGTCCGAGCTATGGTTCAGCCACAGTTACAGTCTGAGCTATGGTTTAGCCACAGTTACAGTCTGAGCTATGGTTCTGCCACAGTTACAGTCCGAGGTATGTTTCAGCCAAAGTTACAGTCCGAGCTATGGTACAGCCACAGTTACAATCTGAGCTATCTTTCAGCCACAGTTACAGTCCGAGCTATGGTTCAGCCATAGTTACGGTCTGAGCTATGGTTCAGCCACAGTTACAGTCTGAACTATGGTTCAGCCACAGTTACAGTCCGAGCTATAGTTCAGCCACAGTTACAGTCCGAGCTATGGTTCAGCCACAGTTACAGTCCGAGCTATAGTTCAGCCACAGTTACAGTCCGAGCTATGGTTCAGCCACAGTTACAGTTTGAGCTATGATTTAGTCACAGTTACAGTCTGAACTATAGTTCAGCCACAGTTACAGTCTGAACTATGGTTCACCAACAGTTACAGTCCGAGCTATAGTTCAGCCACAGTTACAGTCCGAGCTATGATTTAGCCACAGTTACAGTCTGAGCTATGGTTTAGCCACAGTTACAGTCCGAGCTGTGGTTCAGCCACAGTTACAGTCCGAGCTATTGTTTAGCCACAGTTACAGTCCGAGCTATGGTTCAGCCACAGTTACAGTCTGAACTATGGTTCAGCCACAGTTACAGTCCGAGCTGTGGTTCAACCACAGATACAGTCTGAGCTATGGTTCAGCCACAATTACAGTCCGAGCTGTGATTCAGGTACAGTTACAGTCCGAGCTATGGTTCAGCCAGTTACAGTCTGAGCTATGGTTCAGCCACAATTACAGTCTGAGCTCTGGTTCAGCCACAGCTACAGTGTGAACTATTGCTTAGCCACAGTTACAGTCTGAGCTATGGTTCAGCCACAGTTACAGCCCGAGCTATGGTTCAGCCACAGTTACAGTCCGAGCTATGGTTCAGCCACAGTTACAGTCCGAGCTATGGTTCAGCCACAGTTACAGTCTGAGATATGGATTAGCCACAGTTACAGTCTGAGCTATGGTTCAGCTACAGTTACAGTCTGAGCTATGCCTCAGCCACAGTTACAGTCTGAAATATAGATCAGCCACAGTTACAGTCTGAAATATGGTTCAGCCACAGTTACATTTCGAGCTATGGTTCAGCCACAGTTACAGTCCGAGCTATGGTGCAGCCACAGTTAGTCTGAACTATGGTTCAGCTACAGTTACAGTCTGAACTATGGTTCAGCCACAGTTACAGTCCGAGCTATGGTTCAGCCACAGTTACAGTCCGAGCAATGGTTCAGCCACAGTTACAGTTAGAGCTCTGGTTCAGCCACAGGTACAGTCTGAGCTATGGTTCAGCCACAGTTACAATCTGAGCTATCTTTCAGCCACAGTTACAGTCCGAGCTATGGTTCAGCCATAGTTACGGTTAGAGCTATGGTTCAGCCAGAGTTACAGTCTGAACTATGGTTCAGCCACAGTTACAGTCCGAGCTATAGTTCAGTCACAGTTACAGTCCGAGCTATGGTTCAGCCACAGTTAGAGTCCGAGCTATAGTTCAGCCACAGTTACTGTCCGAGCTATGGTTTAGCTACAGTTACAGTTTGAGCTATGATTTAGCCACAGTTACAGTCTGAACTATAGTTCAGCCACAGTTACAGTCTGAACTATGGTTCACCCACAGTTACAGTCCGAGCTATAGTTCAGCCACAGTTACAGTCCGAGCTATGGATTAGCCACAGATACAGTCTGAACTATGGTTTAGCCACAGTTACAGTCGGATCTATGGTTCAGCCACAGTTATAGTCCGAGCTATGGTTCAGCCAGAGTTACAGTGCGAGCTATGGTTCAGCCATAGTTACAGTCTGAACTATTGCTTAGCCACAGTTACAGTCTGAGCTATGGTTCAGCCACTGTTACAGTCCAAGCTGTGGTTCAGCCATAGTTACAGTCCGAGCTATGGATTAGCCACAGATACAGTCTGAACTATGGTTTAGCCACAGTTACAGTCGGATCTATGGTTCAGCCACAGTTATAGTCCGAGCTATGGTTCAGCCACAGTTACAGTCCGAGCTGTGGTTCAGCCAGAGTTACAGTCTGAGCTATGGTTCAGCCACAATTACAGTCCGAGCTATGATTCAGGTACAGTTACAGTCTGAGCTATGGTTCAGCCAGTTACAGTCTGAGCTATGGTTCAGCCACAATTACAGTCTGAGCTCTGGTTCAGCCACAGCTACAGTGTGAACTATTGCTTAGCCACAGTTACAGTCTGAGCTATGGTTCAGCCACAGTTACAGTCCGAGCTATGGTTCAGCCACAGTTACAGTCCGAGCTATGGTTCAGCCACAGTTACAGTCCGAGCTATGGTTCAGCCACAGTTACAGTCTGAGCTATGGTTTAGCCACAGTTACAGTCTGAGCTATGGTTCAGCAACAGTTACAGTCTGAGCTATGCCTCAGCCACAGTTACAGTCAGAACTATGTTTCCGCCACAGTTACAGTCCGAGCTATGGTTCAGCCAGTGTTACAGTCTGAACTATGGTTCAGCCACAGTTACAGTCCGAGCTATAGTTCAGTCACAGTTACAGTCCGAGCTATGGTTCAGCCACAGTTACAGTCCGAGCTATAGTTCAGCCACAGTTACTGTCCGAGCAATGGTTTAGCCACAGTTACAGTTTGAGCTATGATTTAGCCACAGTTACAGTCTGAACTATAGTTCAGCCACAGTTACAGTCTGAACTATGGTTCAGCCACAGTTACAGTCCGAGCTACAGTTCAGCCACAGTTACAGTCCGTGCTATGGATTAGCCACAGTTACAGTCTGAACTATGGTTTAGCCACAGTTACAGTCGGATCTATGGTTCAGCCACAGTTACAGTCCGAGCTATGGTTCAGCCATAGTTACAGTCTGAACTATGGTTCAGCCACAGTTACAGTCCGAGCTGTGGTTCAGCCACAGTTACAGTCCGAGCTATGGTTCAGCCACAGTTACAGTCTGAGCTCTGGTTCAGCCACAGCTACAGTGTGAACTATTGCTTAGCCACAGTTACAGTCTGAGCAATGGTTCAGCCACAGTTACAGTCCGAGCTATGGTTCAGCCACAGTTACAGTCCGAGCTATGGTTCAGCCACAGTTACAGTCCGAGCTATGGTTCAGCCACAGTTACAGTCTGAGCTATGGTTTAGCCACAGTTACAGTCTGAGCTATGGTTCTGCCACAGTTACAGTCCGAGGTATGGTTCAGCCAAAGTTACAGTCCGAGCTATGGTTCAGCCACAGTTACAATCTGAGCTATCTTTCAGCCACAGTTACAGTCCGAGCTATGGTTCAGCCATAGTTACGGTCTGAGCTATGGTTCAGCCACAGTTACAGTCTGAACTATGGTTCAGCCACAGTTACAGTCCGAGCTATAGTTCAGCCACAGTTACAGTCCGAGCTATGGTTCAGCCACAGTTACAGTCCGAGCTATAGTTCAGCCACAGTTACAGTCCGAGCTATGGTTCAGCCACAGTTACAGTTTGAGCTATGATTTAGTCACAGTTACAGTCTGAACTATAGTTCAGCCACAGTTACAGTCTGAACTATGGTTCACCAACAGTTACAGTCCGAGCTATAGTTCAGCCACAGTTACAGTCCGAGCTATGATTTAGCCACAGTTACAGTCTGAGCTATGGTTTAGCCACAGTTACAGTCCGAGCTGTGGTTCAGCCACAGTTACAGTCCGAGCTATTGTTTAGCCACAGTTACAGTCCGAGCTATGGTTCAGCCACAGTTACAGTCTGAACTATGGTTCAGCCACAGTTACAGTCCGAGCTGTGGTTCAACCACAGTTACAGTCTGAGCTATGATTCAGCCACAATTACAGTCCGAGCTGTGATTCAGGTACAGTTACAGTCCGAGCTATGGTTCAGCCAGTTACAGTCTGAGCTATGGTTCAGCCACAATTACAGTCTGAGCTCTGGTTCAGCCACAGCTACAGTGTGAACTATTGCTTAGCCACAGTTACAGTCTGAGCTATGGTTCAGCCACAGTTACAGTCCGAGCTATGGTTCAGCCACAGTTACAGTCCGAGCTATGGTTCAGCCACAGTTACAGTCCGAGCTATGGTTCAGCCACAGTTACAGTCTGAGCTATGGATTAGCCACAGTTACAGTCTGAGCTATGGTTCAGCTACAGTTACAGTCTGAGCTATGCCTCAGCCACAGTTACAGTCTGAAATATAGATCAGCCACAGTTACAGTCTGAAATATGGTTCAGCCACAGTTACATTTCGAGCTATGGTTCAGCCACAGTTACAGTCCGAGCTATGGTTCAGCCACAGTTACAGTCCGAGCAATGGTTCAGCCACAGTTACAGTTAGAGCTCTGGTTCAGCCACAGGTACAGTCTGAGCTATGGTTCAGCCACAGTTACAATCTGAGCTATCTTTCAGCCACAGTTACAGTCCGAGCTATGGTTCAGCCATAGTTACGGTTAGAGCTATGGTTCAGCCAGAGTTACAGTCTGAACTATGGTTCAGCCACAGTTACAGTCCGAGCTATAGCTCAGTCACAGTTACAGTCCGAGCTATGGTTCAGCCACAGTTAGAGTCCGAGCTATAGTTCAGCCACAGTTACTGTCTGAGCTATGATTCAGCCACAATTACAGTCCGAGCTGTGATTCAGGTACAGTTACAGTCCGAGCTATGGTTCAGCCAGTTACAGTCTGAGCTATGGTTCAGCCACAATTACAGTCTGAGCTCTGGTTCAGCCACAGCTACAGTGTGAACTATTGCTTAGCCACAGTTACAGTCTGAGCTATGGTTCAGCCACAGTTACAGTCCGAGCTATGGTTCAGCCACAGTTACAGTCCGAGCTATGGTTCAGCCACAGTTACAGTCCGAGCTATGGTTCAGCCACAGTTACAGTCTGAGCTATGGATTAGCCACAGTTACAGTCTGAGCTATGGTTCAGCTACAGTTACAGTCTGAGCTATGCCTCAGCCACAGTTACAGTCTGAAATATAGATCAGCCACAGTTACAGTCTGAAATATGGTTCAGCCACAGTTACATTTCGAGCTATGGTTCAGCCACAGTTACAGTCCGAGCTATGGTTCAGCCACAGTTACAGTCCGAGCAATGGTTCAGCCACAGTTACAGTTAGAGCTCTGGTTCAGCCACAGGTACAGTCTGAGCTATGGTTCAGCCATAGTTACAGTCTGAACTATGGTTCAGCCACAGTTACAGTCCAAGCTGTGGTTCAGCCATAGTTACAGTCTGAACTATGGTTCAGCCACAGTTACAGTCCGAGCTGTGGTTCAGCCAGAGTTACAGTCTGAACTATGGTTCAGCCACAGTTACAGTCCGAGCTATGGTTCAGCCACAGTTACAGTCCGAGCAATGGTTCAGCCACAGTTACAGTTAGAGCTCTGGTTCAGCCACAGGTACAGTCTGAGCTATGGTTCAGCCAAAGTTACAATCTGAGCTATCTTTCAGCCACAGTTACAGTCCGAGCTATGGTTCAGCCATAGTTACGGTTAGAGCTATGGTTCAGCCAGAGTTACAGTCTGAACTATGGTTCAGCCACAGTTACAGTCCGAGCTATAGTTCAGTCACAGTTACAGTCCGAGCTATGGTTCAGCCACAGTTAGAGTCCGAGCTATAGTTCAGCCACAGTTACTGTCCGAGCTATGGTTTAGCCACAGTTACAGTTTGAGCTATGATTTAGCCACAGTTACAGTCTGAACTATAGTTCAGCCACAGTTACAGTCTGAACTATGGTTCACCCACAGTTACAGTCCGAGCTATAGTTCAGCCACAGTTACAGTCTGAGCTATGGTTTAGCCACAGTTACAGTCTGAACTATGGTTCAGCCACAGTTACAGTCCGAGCTATAGTTCAGTCACAGTTACAGTCCGAGCTATGGTTCAGCCACAGTTAGAGTCCGAGCTATAGTTCAGCCACAGTTACTGTCCGAGCTATGGTTTAGCCACAGTTACAGTTTGAGCTATGATTTAGCCACAGTTACAGTCTGAACTATAGTTCAGCCACAGTTACAGTCTGAACTATGGTTCACCCACAGTTACAGTCCGAGCTATAGTTCAGCCACAGTTACAGTCCGAGCTATGGATTAGCCACAGATACAGTCTGAACTATGGTTTAGCCACAGTTACAGTCGGATCTATGGTTCAGCCACAGTTATAGTCCGAGCTATGGTTCAGCCAGAGTTACAGTCCGAGCTATGGTTCAGCCATAGTTACAGTCTGAACTATGGTTCAGCCACAGTTACAGTCCAAGCTGTGGTTCAGCCATAGTTACAGTCTGAACTATGGTTCAGCCACAGTTACAGTCCGAGCTGTGGTTCAGCCAGAGTTACAGTCCGAGCTATAGTTCAGCCAGTTACAGTCTGAGCTATGGTTCAGCCACAATTACAGTCTGAGCTCTGGTTCAGCCACAGCTACAGTGTGAACTATTGCTTAGCCACAGTTACAGTCTGAGCTATGGTTCAGCCACTGTTACAGTCCGAGCTATGGTTCAGCCACAGTTACAGTCTGAGCTATGGTTTAGCCACAGTTACAGTCTGAGCTATGGTTCTGCCACAGTTACAGTCCGAGGAATGGTTCAGCCAAAGTTACAGTCCGAGCTATGGTTCAGCCACAGTTACAATCTGAGCTATCTTTCAGCCACAGTTACAGTCCGAGCTATGGTTCAGCTATAGTTACGGTCTGAGCTATGGTTCAGCCACAGTTACAGTCTGAACTATGGTTCAGCCACAGTTAGAGTCCGAGCTATAGTTCAGCCACAGTTACAGTCCGAGCTATGGTTCAGCCACAGTTACAGTCCGAGCTATAGTTCAGCCACAGTTACAGTCCGAGCTATGGTTCAGCCACAGTTACAGTTTGAGCTATGATTTAGTCACAGTTACAGTCTGAACTATAGTTCAGCCACAGTTACAGTCTGAACTATGGTTCACCCACAGTTACAGTCCGAGCTATAGTTCAGCCACAGTTACAGTCCGAGCTATGATTTAGCCACAGTTACAGTCTGAGCTATGGTTTAGCCACAGTTACAGTCCGAGCTGTGGTTCAGCCACAGTTACAGTCCGAGCTATTGTTTAGCCACAGTTACAGTCCGAGCTATGGTTCAGCCACAGTTACAGTCTGAACTATGGTTCAGCCACAGTTACAGTCCGAGCTGTGGTTCAGCCAGAGTTACAGTCTGAGCTATGGTTCAGCCACAATTACAGTCCGAGCTATGATTCAGGTACAGTTACAGTCTGAGCTATGGTTCAGCCAGTTACAGTCTGAGCTATGGTTCAGCCACAATTACAGTCTGAGCTCTGGTTCAGCCACAGCTACAGTGTGAACTATTGCTTAGCCACAGTTACAGTCTGAGCTATGGTTCAGCCACAGTTACAGTCCGAGCTATGGTTCAGCCACAGTTACAGTCCGAGCTATGGTTCAGCCACAGTTACAGTCCGAGCTATGGTTCAGCCACAGTTACAGTCTGAGCTATGGTTTAGCCACAGTTACAGTCTGAGCTATGGTTCAGCAACAGTTACAGTCTGAGCTATGCCTCAGCCACAGTTACAGTCCGAACTATGTTTCCGCCACAGTTACAGTCCGAGCTATAGTTCAGTCACAGTTACAGTCCGAGCTATGGTTCAGCCACAGTTACAGTCCGAGCTATGGTTCAGCCACAGTTACAGTCCGAGCTATGATTTAGCCACAGTTACAGTCTGAACTATAGTTCAGCCACAGTTACAGTCTGAACTATGGTTCAGCCACAGTTACAGTCCGAGCTATAGTTCAGCCACAGTTACAGTCCGTGCTATGGATTAGCCACAGTTACAGTCTGAACTATGGTTTAGCCACAGTTACAGTCGGATCTATGGTTCAGCCACAGTTACAGTCCGAGCTATGGTTCAGCCATAGTTACAGACTGAACTATGGTTCAGCCACAGTTACAGTCCGAGCTATGGTTCAGCCACAGTTACAGTCTGAGCTATGGTTTAGCCACAGTTACAGTCCGATCTATGGTTCAGCCAGTTACAGTCTGAGCTATGGTTCAGCCACAATTACAGTCTGAGCTCTGGTTCAGCCACAGCTACAGTGTGAACTATTGCTTAGCCACAGTTACAGTCTGAGCTATGGTTCAGCCACAGTTACAGTCCGAGCTATGGTTCAGCCACAGTTACAGTCCGAGCTATGGTTCAGCCACAGTTACAGTCCGAGCTATGGTTCAGCCACAGTTACAGTCTGAGCTATGGTTTAGCCACAGTTACAGTCTGAGCTATGGTTCAGCTACAGTTACAGTCTGAGCTATGCCTCAGCCACAGTTACAGTCTGAAATATAGATCAGCCACAGTTACAGTCTGAAATATGGTTTAGCCACAGTTACATTTCGAGCTATGGTTCAGCCACAGTTACAGTCCGAGCTATGGTGCAGCCACAGTTAGTCTGAACTATGGTTCAGCTACAGTTACAGTCTGAATTATGGTTCAGCCACAGTTACAGTCCGAGCTATGGTTCAGCCACAGTTACAGTCCGAGCAATGGTTCAGCCACAGTTACAGTTAGAGCTCTGGTTCAGCCACAGGTACAGTCTGAGCTATGGTTCAGCCACAGTTACAATCTGAGCTATCTTTCAGCCACAATTACAGTCCGAGCTATGGTTCAGCCATAGTTACGGTTAGAGCTATGGTTCAGCCAGAGTTACAGTCTGAACTATGGTTCAGCCACAGTTACAGTCCGAGCTATAGTTCAGTCACAGATACAGTCCGAGCTATGGTTCAGCCACAGTTAGAGTCCGAGCTATAGTTCAGCCACAGTTACTCTCCGAGCTATGGTTTAGCCACAGTTACAGTTTGAGCTATGATTTAGCCACAGTTACAGTCTGAACTATAGTTCAGCCACAGTTACAGTCTGAACTATGGTTCAGCCACAGTTACAGTCCGAGCTATAGTTCAGCCACAGTTACAGTCCGAGCTATGGATTAGCCACAGATACAGTCTGAACTATGGTTTAGCCACAGTTACAGTCGGATCTATGGTTCAGCCACAGTTACAGTCCGAGCTATGGTTCAGCCAGAGTTACAGTCCGAGCTATGGTTCAGCCATAGTTACAGTCTGAACTATGGTTCAGCCACAGTTACAGTCCAAGCTGTGGTTCAGCCATAGTTACAGTCTGAACTATGGTTCAGCCACAGTTACAGTCCGAGCTGTGGTTCAGCCAGAGTTACAGTCCGAGCTATGGTTCAGCCAGTTACAGTCTGAGCTATGGTTCAGCCACAATTACAGTCTGAGCTCTGGTTCAGCCACAGCTACAGTGTGAACTATTGCTTAGCTACAGTTACAGTCTGAGCTATGGTTCAGCCACTGTTGCAGTCCGAGCTATGGTTCAGCCACAGTTACAGTCTGAGCTATGGTTTAGCCACAGTTACAGTCTGAGCTATGGTTCTGCCACAGTTACAGTCCGAGGAATGGTTCAGCCAAAGTTACAGTCCGAGCTATGGTTCAGCCACAGTTACAATCTGAGCTATCTTTCAGCCACAGTTACAGTCCGAGCTATGGTTCAGCCATAGTTACGGTCTGAGCTATGGTTCAGCCACAGTTACAGTCTGAACTATGGTTCAGCCACAGATAGAGTCCGAGCTATAGTTCAGCCACAGTTACAGTCCGAGCTATAGTTCAGCCACAGTTACAGTCCGAGCTATGGTTCAGCCACAGTTACAGTTTGAGCTATGATTTAGTCACAGTTACAGTCTGAACTATAGTTCAGCCACAGTTACAGTCTGAACTATGGTTCACCCACAGTTACAGTCCGAGCTATAGTTCAGCCACAGTTACAGTCCGAGCTATGATTTAGCCACAGTTACAGTCTGAGCTATGGTTTAGCCACAGTTACAGTCCGAGCTGTGGTTCAGCCACAGTTACAGTCCGAGCTATTGTTTAGCCACAGTTACAGTCCGAGCTATGGTTCAGCCACAGTTACAGTCTGAACTATGGTTCAGCCACAGTTACAGTCCGAGCTGTGGTTCAGCCAGAGTTACAGTCTGAGCTATGGTTCAGCCACAATTACAGTCCGAGCTATGATTCAGGTACAGTTACAGTCTGAGCTATGGTTCAGCCAGTTACAGTCTGAGCTATGGTTCAGCCACAATTACAGTCTGAGCTCTGGTTCAGCCACAGCTACAGTGTGAACTATTGCTTAGCCACAGTTACAGTCTGAGCTATGGTTCAGCCACAGTTACAGTCCGAGCTATGGTTCAGCCACAGTTACAGTCCGAGCTATGGTTCATTTCAGTTACAGTCCGAGCTATGGTTCAGCCACAGTTACAGTCTGAGCTATGGTTTAGCCACAGTTACAGTCTGAGCTATGGTTCAGCAACAGTTACAGTCTGAGCTATGCCTCAGCCACAGTTACAGTCCGAACTATGTTTCCGCCACAGTTACAGTCCGAGCTATAGTTCAGTCACAGATACAGTCCGAGCTATGGTTCAGCCACAGTTACAGTCTGAACTATGGTTTAGCCACAGTTACAGTCGGATCTATGGTTTAGCCACAGTTACAGTTTGAGCTATGATTTAGCCACAGTTACAGTCTGAACTATAGTTCAGCCACAGTTACAGTCTGAACTATGGTTCAGCCACAGTTACAGTCCGAGCTATAGTTCAGCCACAGTTACAGTCCGTGCTATGGATTAGCCACAGTTACAGTCTGAACTATGGTTTAGCCACAGTTACAGTCGGATCTATGGTTCAGCCACAGTTACAGTCCGAGCCATGGTTCAGCCATAGTTACAGTCTGAACTTTGGTTCAGCCACAGTTACAGTCCGAGCTGTGGTTCAGCCACAGTTACAGTCCGAGCTATGGTTCAGCCACAGTTACAGTCTGAGCTCTGGTTCAACCACACCTACAGTGTGAACTATTGCTTAGCCACAGTTACAGTCTGAGCTATGGTTCAGCCACAGTTACAGTCCGAGCTATGGTTCAGCCACAGTTACAGTCCGAGCTATGGTTCAGCCACAGTTACAGTCAGAGCTATGGTTCAGCCACAGTTACAGTCTGAGCTATGGTTTAGCCACAGTTACAGTCTGAGCTATGGTTCTGCCACAGTTACAGTCCGAGGTATGGTTCAGCCAAAGTTACAGTCCGAGCTATGGTTCAGCCACAGTTACAATCTGAGCTATCTTTCAGCCACAGTTACAGTCCGAGCTACGGTTAAGCCATAGTTACGGTCTGAGCTATGGTTCAGCCACAGTTACAGTCTGAACTATGGTTCAGCCACAGTTACAGTCCGAGCTATAGTTCAGCCACAGTTACAGTCCGAGCTATGGTTCAGCCACAGTTACAGTCCGAGCTATAGTTCAGCCACAGTTACAGTCCGAGCTATGGTTCAGCCACAGTTACAGTTTGAGCTATGATTTAGTCACAGTTACCGTCTGAACTATAGTTCAGCCACAGTTACAGTCTGAACTATGGTTCACCCACAGTTACAGTCCGAGCTATAGTTCAGCCACAGTTACAGTCCGAGCTATGATTTAGCCACAGTTACAGTCTGAGCTATGGTTTAGCCACAGTTACAGTCCGAGCTGTGGTTCAGCCACAGTTACAGTCCGAGCTATTGTTTAGCCACAGTTACAGTCCGAGCTATGGTTCAGCCACAGTTACAGTCTGAACTATGGTTCAGCCACAGTTACAGTCCGAGCTATGGTTCAGCCACAGTTACAGTCTGAGCTATGGTTTAGCCACAGTTACAGTCTGAGCTATGGTTCAGCTACAGTTACAGTCTGAGCTATGCCTCAGCCACAGTTACAGTCTGAACTATGTTTCCGCCACAGTTACAGTCCGAGCTGTGGTTCAGCCACAGTTACAGTCTCAACTATGGTTCAGCCACAGTTACAGTCTGAACTATAGTTCAGCCACAGTTACAGTCCGAGCTATGGTTCAGCCACAGTTACAGTCCGAGCTATGGTTCAGCCACAGTTACAGTCGGAGCTATGGTTCAGCCACAGTTACAGTTAGAGCTCTGGTTCAGCCACAGTTACAGTCTGAACTATGGTTCAGCCACAGTTACAGTCCGAGCTATGGTTCAGCCACAGTTACAGTCCGAGCTATGGTTCAGCCACAGTTACAGTTAGAGCTCTGGTTCAGCCACAGGTACAGTCTGAGCTGTGGTTCAGCCACAGTTACAATCTGAGCTATCTTTCAGCCACAGTTACAGTCCGAGCTATGGTTCAGCCATAGTTACGGTTAGAGCCATGGTTCAGCCAGAGTTACAGTCTGAACTATGGTTCAGCCACAGTTACAGTCCGAGCTATAGTTCAGTCACAGTTACAGTCCGAGCTTTGGTTCAGCCACAGTTACAGTCCGAGCTATAGTTCAGCCACAGTTACTGTCCGAGCTATGGTTTAGCCACAGTTACAGTTTGAGCTATGATTTAGCCACAGTTACAGTCTGAACTATAGTTCAGCCACAGTTACAGTCTGAACTATGGTTCACCCACAGTTACAGTCCGAGCTATAGTTCAGCCACAGTTACAGTCCGAGCTATGATTTAGCCACAGTTACAGTCTGAACTATGGTTTAGCCACAGTTACAGTCCGCGCTGTGGTTCAGCCACAGTTACAGTCCGAGCTATGGATTAGCCACAGTTACAGTCTGAGCTATGGTTTAGCCACAGTTACAGTCGGATCTATGGTTCAGCCACAGTTGCAGTCCGAGCTGTGGTTCAGCCAGAGTTACAGTCCGAGCTGTGGTTCAGCCAGAGTTACAGTCCGAGCTATGGTTCAGCCAGTTACAGTCTGAGCTATGGTTCAGCCACAATTACAGTCTGAGCTCTGGTTCAGCCACAGCTACAGTGTGAACTATTGCTTAGCCACAGTTACAGTCTGAGCTATGGTTCAGCCACAGTTACAGTCCGAGCTATGGTTCAGCCACAATTACAGTCCGAGCTATGGTTCAGCCACAGGTACAGTCCGAGCTATGGTTCAGCCACAGTTACAGTCTGAGCTATGGTTTAGCCACAGTTACAGTCTGAACTATTGTTCAGCCACAGTTACAGTCTGAACTATGTTTCAGCCACAGTTACAGTCCGAGCTATGGTTCAGCCACAGTTACAGTCCGAGCTATGTTTCAGCCACAGTTACAGTTAGAGCTCTGGTTCAGCCACAGGTACAGTCTGAGATATGGTTCAGCCACAGTTACAGTCTGAACTATTGTTTAGCCACAGTTACAGTCTGAGCTATGGTTCTGCCACAGTTACAGTCCGAGGTATGGTTCAGCCACAGTTACAGTCCGAGCTATGTTTCAGCCACAGTTACAATCTGAGCTATCTTTCAGCCACAGTTACATTCCGAGCTATGGTTCAGCCATAGTTACGGTCTGAGCTATGGTTCAGCCACAGTTACAGTCTGAACTATGGTTCAGCCACAGTTACAGTCCGAGCTATAGTTCAGCCACAGTTACAGTCCGAGCTATGGTTCAGCCACAGTTACAGTCCGAGCTATAGTTCAGCCACAGTTACAGTCCGAGCTATGGTTCAGCCACAGTTACAGTTTGAGCTATGATTTAGTCACAGTTACAGTCTGAACTATAGTTCAGCCACAGTTACAGTCTGAACTATGGTTCACTCACAGTTACAGTCCGAGCTATAGTTCAGCCACAGTTACCGTCCGAGCTATGATTTAGCCACAGTTACAGTCTGAGCTATGGTTTAGCCACAGTTACAGTCCGAGCTGTGGTTCAGCCACAGTTACAGTCAGAGTTTAGCCACAGTTACAGTCCGAGCTATGGTTCAGCCACAGTTACAGTCCGAGCTATGGTTTAGCCACAGTTACAGTCTGAGCTATGGTTTAGCCACAGTTACAGTCGGGTCTATGGTTCAGCCACAGTTACAGTCCGAGCTATGGTTCAGCCAGAGTTACAGTCCGAGCTATGGTTCAGCCATAGTTACAGTCTGAACTATGGTTCAGCCACAGTTACCGTCCGAGCTGTGGTTCAGCCAGAGTTACAGTCCGAGCTATGGTTCAGCCACAGTTACAGTCTGAGCAATGATTTAGCCACAGTTACAGTCCGAGCTATGGTTCAGCCACAGTTACAGTCCGAGCTATGGTGCAGCCACAGTTACAGTCTGAACTATGGTTCAGCCACAGCTACAGTGTGAACTATGGTCCAGCCACAGTTACAGTCCGAACTATGGTTCAGCCACAGTTACAGTACGAGCTATAATTCAGCCACAGTTACAGTCCGAGCTATGGTTCAGCCACAGTTACAGTCCGAGCTATGGTGCAGCCACAGTTACAGTCTGAAGTATGGTTCAGCCACAGTTACAGTCTGAGCTATGGTTCAGCCACAGTTACAATCTGAGCTATCTTTCAGCCACAGTTACAGTCCGAGCTATGGTTCAGCCATAGTTACGGTTAGAGCTATGGTTCAGCCACAGTTACAGTCTGAACTATGGTTCAGCCACAGTTACAGTACGAGCTATAATTCAGCCACATTTACAGTCCGAGCTATGGTTCAGCCACAGTTACAGTCCGAGCTATAGTTCAGCCACAGTTACTGTCCGAGCTATGGTTTAGCCACAGTTACAGTCCGAGCTACGGTTTAGCCACAGTTACAGTCTGAGCTATGGTTTAGCCACAGTTACAGTCGGGTCTATGGTTCAGCCACAGTTACAGTCCGAGCTATGGTTCAGCCAGAGTTACAGTCCGAGCTATGGTTCAGCCATAGTTACAGTCTGAACTATGGTTCAGCCACAGTTACCGTCCGAGCTGTGGTTCAGCCACAGTTACAGTCCGAGCTATGGTTCAGCCACAGTTACAGTCTGAGCTATGATTTAGCCACAGTTACAGTCCGAGCTATGGTTCAGCCACAGTTACAGTCCGAGCTATGGTGCAGCCACAGTTACAGTCTGAACTATGGTTCAGCCACAGCTACAGTGTGAACTATGGTCCAGCCACAGTTACAGTCTGAACTATGGTTCAGCCACAGTTACAGTCCGAGCTATGGTTCAGCCACAGTTACAGTCCGAGCTGTGGTTCAGCCACAGTTTCAGGTAGAGCTCTGGTTCAGCCACAGGTACAGTCTGAGCTATGGTTCAGCCACAGTTACCGTCTGAACTATTGTTTAGCCACAGTTACAGTCTGAGCTATGGTTCTGCCACAGTTACAGTTTGAGGTATGGTTCAGCCACAGTTACAGTCCGAGCTATGGTTCAGCCACAGTTACAATCTGAGCTATCTTTCAGCCACAGTTACAGTCCGAGATATGGTTCAGCCATAGTTACAGTCTGAGCTATGGTTCAACCACAGTTACAGTCTGAACTATGGTTCAGCCACAGTTACAGTCCGAGCTATATTTCAGCCACAGTTACAGTCCGAGCTATGGTTTAGCCACAGTTACAGTCTGAGCTATGGTTCAGCCAAAATTACAGTCCGAACTATGATTCAGGTACAGTTACAGTCCGAGCTATGGTTCAGCCAGTTACAGTCTGAGCTAAGGTTCAGCCACAATTACAATCGGAGCTCTGGTTCAGCCACAGCTACAGTGTGAACTATTGTTTAGCCTCAGTAACAGTCTGAGCTATGGTTCAGACACAGTTACAGTCCGAGCTATGGTTCAGCCACAGTTACAGTCCGAGCTATGGTACAGCCACAGTTACAGTCCGAGCTATGGTTCATCCACAGTTACAGTCTGAGCTATGCTTTAGCCCCAGTTACAGTCTGAGCTATGGTTCAGCAACAGTTACAGTCTGAGCTATGCCTCAGCCACAGTTACAGTCCGAACTATGGTTCAGCCACAGTTACATTCCGAGCTATGGTTCAGCCACAGTTACTGTCTCAACTATGGTTCAGCCACAGTTACAGTCTGAACTATAGTTCAGCCGCAGTTACAGTCCGAGCTATGGTTCAGCCACAGTTACAGTCTGAACTATAGTTCAGCCACAGTTACAGTCTGAACTATGGTTCAGCCACAGTTACAGTCCGAGCTATGGTTCAGCCACAGTTACAGTCTGAGCTATGATTTAGCCACACTTACAGTCCGAGCTATGGTTCAGCCACAGTTACATTCCGAGCTATGGTGCAGCCACAGTTACAGTCTGAACTATGGTTCAGGCACAGTTACAGTCTGAACTATGGTTCAGCCACAGTTACAGTCCGAGCTATGGTTCAGCCACAGTTACAGTCCGAGCTATGGTTCAGCCTAAGTTACAGTCTGAGCTATGGTTCAGCCACAGTTACAGTCCGAGCTATGGTTTAGCCACAGTTACAGTCTGAGCTATGGTTTAGCCACAGTTACAGTCGGGTCTATGGTTCAGCCACAGTTACAGTCCGAGCTATGGTTCAGCCAGAGTTACAGTCCGAGCTATGGTTCAGCCATAGTTACAGTCTGAACTATGGTTCAGCCACAGTTACCGTCCGAGCTGTGGTTCAGCCAGAGTTACAGTCCGAGCTATGGTTCAGCCACAGTTACAGTCTGAGCAATGATTTAGCCACAGTTACAGTCCGAGCTATGGTTCAGCCACAGTTACAGTCCGAGCTATGGTGCAGCCACAGTTACAGTCTGAACTATGGTTCAGCCACAGCTACAGTGTGAACTATGGTCCAGCCACAGTTACAGTCCGAACTATGGTTCAGCCACAGTTACAGTACGAGCTATAATTCAGCCACAGTTACAGTCCGAGCTATGGTTCAGCCACAGTTACAGTCCGAGCTATGGTGCAGCCACAGTTACAGTCTGAAGTATGGTTCAGCCACAGTTACAGTCTGAGCTATGGTTCAGCCACAGTTACAATCTGAGCTATCTTTCAGCCACAGTTACAGTCCGAGCTATGGTTCAGCCATAGTTACGGTTAGAGCTATGGTTCAGCCACAGTTACAGTCTGAACTATGGTTCAGCCACAGTTACAGTACGAGCTATAATTCAGCCACATTTACAGTCCGAGCTATGGTTCAGCCACAGTTACAGTCCGAGCTATAGTTCAGCCACAGTTACTGTCCGAGCTATGGTTTAGCCACAGTTACAGTCCGAGCTACGGTTTAGCCACAGTTACAGTCTGAGCTATGGTTTAGCCACAGTTACAGTCGGGTCTATGGTTCAGCCACAGTTACAGTCCGAGCTATGGTTCAGCCAGAGTTACAGTCCGAGCTATGGTTCAGCCATAGTTACAGTCTGAACTATGGTTCAGCCACAGTTACCGTCCGAGCTGTGGTTCAGCCACAGTTACAGTCCGAGCTATGGTTCAGCCACAGTTACAGTCTGAGCTATGATTTAGCCACAGTTACAGTCCGAGCTATGGTTCAGCCACAGTTACAGTCCGAGCTATGGTGCAGCCACAGTTACAGTCTGAACTATGGTTCAGCCACAGCTACAGTGTGAACTATGGTCCAGCCACAGTTACAGTCTGAACTATGGTTCAGCCACAGTTACAGTCCGAGCTATGGTTCAGCCACAGTTACAGTCCGAGCTGTGGTTCAGCCACAGTTTCAGGTAGAGCTCTGGTTCAGCCACAGGTACAGTCTGAGCTATGGTTCAGCCACAGTTACCGTCTGAACTATTGTTTAGCCACAGTTACAGTCTGAGCTATGGTTCTGCCACAGTTACAGTTTGAGGTATGGTTCAGCCACAGTTACAGTCCGAGCTATGGTTCAGCCACAGTTACAATCTGAGCTATCTTTCAGCCACAGTTACAGTCCGAGATATGGTTCAGCCATAGTTACAGTCTGAGCTATGGTTCAACCACAGTTACAGTCTGAACTATGGTTCAGCCACAGTTACAGTCCGAGCTATATTTCAGCCACAGTTACAGTCCGAGCTATGGTTTAGCCACAGTTACAGTCTGAGCTATGGTTCAGCCAAAATTACAGTCCGAACTATGATTCAGGTACAGTTACAGTCCGAGCTATGGTTCAGCCAGTTACAGTCTGAGCTAAGGTTCAGCCACAATTACAATCGGAGCTCTGGTTCAGCCACAGCTACAGTGTGAACTATTGTTTAGCCTCAGTTACAGTCTGAGCTATGGTTCAGACACAGTTACAGTCCGAGCTATGGTTCAGCCACAGTTACAGTCCGAGCTATGGTACAGCCACAGTTACAGTCCGAGCTATGGTTCATCCACAGTTACAGTCTGAGCTATGCTTTAGCCCCAGTTACAGTCTGAGCTATGGTTCAGCAACAGTTACAGTCTGAGCTATGCCTCAGCCACAGTTACAGTCCGAACTATGGTTCAGCCACAGTTACATTCCGAGCTATGGTTCAGCCACAGTTACTGTCTCAACTATGGTTCAGCCACAGTTACAGTCTGAACTATAGTTCAGCCGCAGTTACAGTCCGAGCTATGGTTCAGCCACAGTTACAGTCTGAACTATAGTTCAGCCACAGTTACAGTCTGAACTATGGTTCAGCCACAGTTACAGTCCGAGCTATGGTTCAGCCACAGTTACAGTCTGAGCTATGATTTAGCCACACTTACAGTCCGAGCTATGGTTCAGCCACAGTTACATTCCGAGCTATGGTGCAGCCACAGTTACAGTCTGAACTATGGTTCAGGCACAGTTACAGTCTGAACTATGGTTCAGCCACAGTTACAGTCCGAGCTATGGTTCAGCCACAGTTACAGTCCGAGCTATGGTTCAGCCTAAGTTACAGTCTGAGCTATGGTTCAGCCACAGTTACAATCTGAGCTATCTTTCAGCCACAGTTACAGTCCGAGCTATGGTTCAGCCATAGTTACGGTTAGAGCTATGGTTCAGCCACAGTTACAGTCTGAACTATGGTTGAGCCACAGTTACAGTCCGAGCTATAGTTCAGCCACAGTTACAGTCCGAGCTATAGTTCAGCCACAGTTACTGTCCGAGCTATGGTTTAGCCACAGTTACAGTTTGAGCTATGACTTAGCCACAGTTACAGTCTGAACAATAGTTCAGCCACAGTTACAGTCTGAACTACGGTTCACCCACAGTTACAGTCCGAGCTATGGATTAGCCACAGTTACAGTCTGAGCTATGGTTTAGCCACAGTTACAGTCCGAGCTGTGGTTCAGCC
Organism: Saccoglossus kowalevskii; assembly: GCF_978046115.1. Classification (NCBI taxonomy): domain Eukaryota; kingdom Metazoa; phylum Hemichordata; class Enteropneusta; family Harrimaniidae; genus Saccoglossus; species Saccoglossus kowalevskii. The sequence goes on along the minus strand of NC_140649.1, from coordinate 4,671,877 downwards.
ACATTTACAGTCCGAGCTATGGTTTAGCCACAGTTACAGTCCGAGCTATGGTTTAGCCACAGTTGCAGTCGGATCTATGGTTCAGCCACAGTTACAGTCCGAGCTATGGTTCAGCCAGAGTTTCAGTCCGAGCTATGGTTCAGCCATAGTTACAGTCTGAACTATGGTTTAGCCACAGTTACCGTCTGAGCTGTGGTTCAGCCAGAGTTACAGTCGAGCTATGGTTCATCCACAGTTACAGTCTGAGCAATGATTTAGCCACAGTTACAGTCCGAGCTATGGTTCAGCCACAGTTACAGTCCGAGCTATGGTGCAGCCACAGTTACAGTCTGAACTATGGTTAAGCCACAGCTACAGTGTGAACTATTGTTTAGCCACAGTTTCAGTCCGAGCTATGGTTCAGCCACAGTTACAGTCCGAGCTATGGTTCAGCCACAGTTACAGTCCGAGCTATGGTCCAGCCACAGTTACAGTCTGAACTATGGTTCAGCCACAGTTACAGTCCGAGCTATGGTTCAGCCACAGTTACAGTTTGAGCTATGATTTAGCCACAGTTACAGTCTGAACTATAGTTCAGCCACAGTTACAGTCTGAACTACGGTTCACCCACAGTTACAGTCCGAGCTATAGTTCAGCCACAATTACAGTCCGAGCTATGGTTTAGCCACAGTTACAGTCTGAGCTATGGTTTAGCCACAGTTACAGTCCGAGCTGTGGTTCAGCCACAGTTACAGTCCGAGCTATGGTTTAGCCACAGTTACAGTCAGAGCTATGGTTTAGCCACAGTTACAGTCGGATCTATGGTTCAGCCACAGTTACAGTCCGAGCTATGGTTCAGCCAGTGTTTCAGTCCGAGCTATGGTTCAGCCATGGTTACAGTCTGAACTATGGTTCAGCCACAGTTATCGTCCGAGTTGTGGTTCAGCCAGAGTTACAGTCCGAGCTATGGTTCAGCCACAGTTACAGTCTGAGCTATGATTTAGCCACAGTTACAGTCCGAGCTATGGTTCATCCACATTTACAGTCCGAGCTATGGTGCAGCCACAGTTACAGTCTGAACTATGGTTCAGCCACAGCTACAGTGTGAACTATTGTTTAGCCACAGTTTCAGTCTGAGCTATGGTTCAGCCACAGTTACAGTCCGAGCTATGGTTCAGCCACAGTTACAGTCCGAGCTATGGTGCAGCCACAGTTACAGTCTGTACTATGGTCCAGCCACAGTTACAGTCTGAACTATGGTTCAGCCATAGTTACAGTCCGAGCTATGGTTCAGCCACAGTTACAGTCCGAGCTATGGTTCAGCCACAGTTACAGTTAGAGCTCTGGTTCAGCCACAGGTACAGTCTGAGCTATGGTTCAGCCACAGTTACCGTCTGAACTATTGTTTAGCAACAGTTACAGTCTGTGCTATGGTTCAGCCACAGTTACAGTCCGAACTATGTATGGTTCAGCCACAGTTATAGTCCGAGCTGTGGTTTAGCCACAGTTACAGTCCGAGCTATGGTTCAGCCACAATTACAGTCTGTACTATGGTTCAGCCACAGTTACAGTCTGAACTATGGTTCAGCCACAATTACAGTCCGAGCTATGGTTCAGCCACAGTTACAGTCTGAACGATGGTACAGCCACAGCTACAGTCTGAACTATGGTTCAGCCACAACTACAATCAGAATTTCTTCCATAATGGCCCGTGGATGGTAATTCGCGCGTTGAAAACATTTTTTAAACTTACAAATGTGTCTATGCTGTCATGGAGTAGATTACAATTACGTTATTTTCGTTAATTATTCAATGGGTTTTAAATTGTCTGTGCGTGCTTATAAGTAAAATCCGCGAATTTAAAATTAAATCCACGTGAACATGATAAGTGAACCCATATTTTGCCTTCCAATTTCTTGAACTTAAAACCAAGTAATTCGTTCAGAACTTCATAATTATAATAAAATAGCCTGTGAAAAATGAGACAGTTCCGCTAGCAGTTTCTAAGCAACGACGAGGATCGAAATGATGTATTTTTCGGTTTCGGTAAAGAGGTGTGAACTTTGAACTCACGGGTATATGTGAGTAGAGCACTAACATCACCAGTTTCCACTTTTCTAAATGCGTTAACGCTATCCAATTCTAATCCTGGCAATTACTCAGTTCTACTTAAATATAACCATGCCACCATAGATGGTGAAACTATTAAACAAGGCACACAAATCCTACAGTATTTTTGGTGACTTGACTAATTATGTTCCTACCCTTTATAATGTAGACAGACGTACTTCAAATCAAAATTCAGTTATTGTGAAAGAAGAACAAAAGCACTAGATGAAACTAATCAAATTAGTAATATTATCTGGATAAAGTGATTATTAGTACATGGGAATCAATGATGCTGATGAAAATGGTGATTCTATTGTTAATTAAATTTTCAAATACATGTACTTAGTTGTATTACACAAAACTGAAGAAAACAAAGCAGTTCGCTGATTCTGTTTTAAACATTTGGGATTTCGGCATTCTTATGCTGTATCCTTGGAAGGAAAAGTTGCTTAATAATAAGATTATTACGAGAATACCTTAAAGTATGCACTCAGACATTACGCCGTGCATCGACCAGAGCTGTGCGTCGGTCGATACTCCAGCTGTACTTTCTTCGTAATAATTAACATTGTTTTGGCACAATACCAACCACAGTACATGTGCATCTGTGTTTTTAATTTATTTCATCAAACGAATACAGTTCTGCATGCGACAAACATTTTTATATTTTTAAGATAAATCATCAATTACTCAATTCTACTTAAATATAACCATGCCACCATAGATGGTTGACTGAAATATTCTGAAGTCAGGGAATTATGTACTGCCGTGTGAATCGTACAACATAGAATACGCTGATACAACTATTGAGTACAACAACACCATCATCGAAACTTCGCATTTCTTTTATCGTGTCATATACTCATTTGCATTTCCAAAAGAATTATTAAATATGATAATTGCGATACAGGGTGGTCCTATTTTGGTACACAGTAAACTGATCACAGGGTACCCATTAAATTAATACAACTATTATTTTTAATATGCAGTACCGATAATTGAATGGCTGAGTTGCACTATGTGGGGCGACGGCACAGCTAGGTTGGTATGTGTTCGTATTCATGTCGATCATGGCGGATTAGATATTCTCTACCCAACATCTACCCGCATATCATAGTGGCAGAGTAAATATTAATAGCTGCCAACAACGTGCCCGTACAGTAACTCAGACCATATGCCTAACATAATACAAATGACATTGTTTTAACACAATTAAAATAGACATGTTGTTATAGTGATGGTTCCATTATTGGAAAGCAATACGATAATTTCTGCATGGACCTACATTATCTGAAGGAAAATAGGGGCGGGGGATTCAATATAAGCATGAACGCCTGTACGAGGTCACATTTTAAATGCAGCACACAAGTGTTGAACACAGTGGTAGATTTAGGGGACGTCCGGTTCGCACATTTTTTATTTTACCCGTTACACATCATGCAATAATTACGTCATTTTAATTCTTGCCAGAAATCCTCCTGCTGTACCTACTCCAATCTCGGAGTATTTATTATTTTAAGACACCGCGGTCTTCGTTTTACAACCAGAAACACCTTGCCGGGACAACTCAATCGAGTCGAGCATGTAGAACCCGGCTGTAGTGGTTTATTCCATATGAAAGGTCATGTAAAGCATGTGATCAACTTTATTTGAACTCTGCATTCAATTTGACTTAAGCAGTCTATTTGACCTCTAATGTCGATTTGACCTCTAATGTTTATTTGACCTTCACATTTCATTATAGCGTAGTTATATGAACTATGAAAAGAAGGTGGTCTGTATCAAAAATCAAGACAATTATAGACACGTGCATGTGATTTTGAAATGAAAACATACATATTTTGTAAACAAATTACAACAAATTACTGAAATTGGTGAAGCCACTCTAAATTAACATTGAAAACCGGAAGTCAAATAAATTAATAAAAAACTAAAAATTGCATATGTAAATAAAATTCAAATTTAAAACAACTTACAATATGAACTATAATTAGCATGGTCAAGTTCGGAATGTCTGTCCATACACTATCAATTTTTCACGTATCAAGTATACGTATCACGTATACCTACCCGAACACGTGTCTTGTCTATAGAAAATTGTATTATCAAGCATGCGTTTATTCTGCAGAGAGGCGAGACGAAATTTTCCCAAACGCCAGCTAAACATTTTTCTACAAGAATAGCAAGTGAACACGTATTTGTGGGCACGAAAAAATAAAAATAAAACGAGGACATGGCAAACGTAAGGAAAATTGACCATGTAGACCGTTGAGGGCGTATACCGATACTGCAAGCGTTTTTCGCCAAGGGGTTCAATTGCAGCTCAGTTCTTTATAGTACAACAGTCTTACATAAATTGGAATACATATTTCAAACATCGAGGATGATAGCTAAAAAAGTAACACCAATTGAATCTATAGTTTTCGGGCTCCACCAAATCTCTCTCTCTACACCTGATCGTGGACGTGTTCGAAAGACACCTTCGTACGCCTTTTTAGTCCCTGGACTACTAGTATTTAATTTGGGTTCGTTCCGTTCGTCCGCCCATCCATCCGTACGTCCGGAGCTATATCTCGGACACCAATTGACGGATTTCATTCAAACATTACATGAAGACAATACATAATGTCTTACATATGCGCGCCAAGATACTTTATGATCGGAGAAAAAACACGCCGACTGGCGGCCATTTTGGATGTAAAATTTGCTATTTCTGATACCTAAACGTGTCCGCAGCAGTTACTCGGAGATGACTGGGGCAATGGACGTTTCTGTTTAAATTGTGTACACAGATAGTATACCAAGAGATACATCTTCACTAACATCATTTTTGTGATTCAATTCTATAAGGCTGGCCGACGCCCAATTTTCATGTAAAAGCGCTAAATCGTCATTTTTACATGTCCGGAGTTGTTTCTCAGAGATGGCTGGGCCAATTTTGATCAGAGTTGATATATTGAACATACATATTGGGTTATAGTTGCATGTCATATTTTTTTCTGTGATTCAAACTAATATGGCTGACTGGTGGCCATTTTGATTTTCATGATATCCATGCCTACTTTCTCATGAATGCAATGAACATTTCTGTTTAAATTTTGTACAAAGACAGTATACCAATAGATACATCAACATGAACATTATTTTTTTAATTTGATTCAATATGACTGCGTAATGTCCAATTCTCGTGTAAAAGCACTAAATCATATTTTTTTTACAAATTCTCCTATTAATGGTTTCAATCTAATCTTAATGACTTCATCAGCATCAAATTGATATGTCAGATCACAACATTTTGGACGGGGACTGTGTCATTAACACTGACTTGTTTATTTAGGAATCGTGCGCCACATTTATGTCATTTATTTTTCTGTTTACTTTAGACACTGATATCGTAATAATTCAATGGTGTAGGTCTTTAATAATAATTTGAAAACAATACAGTTAAAGTAGGCAAACAAAAATTACTTGATACTAATTTAGACACTGTCAGGAAAAAAACTGAAACATATTTTCAGTAAATTTCTATTTGATCCTACTTTGAGAAAGGAAAAATGGAGAATATAATAATCAGTACAAGAAGATTATCAAAATAAAGAAAAAAACTGTTTTCAAATAAAAACAATTGGATACATTAATCAACACGGAGTTCTATAGTTCAAAATGGTTTTGTGAAACTATTAAACAAGGCACACAAATCCTACAGTATTTTTGGTGACTTGACTAATTATGTTCCTACCCTTTATAATGTAGACAGACGTACTTCAAATCAAAATTCAGTTATTGTGAAAGAAGAACAAACAGCACTAGATGAAACTAATCAAATTAGTAATATTATCTGGATAAAGTGATTAGTACATGGGAAGCAATGATGCTGATGAAAATGGTGATTCTATTGTTAATTAAATTTTCAAATACATGTACTTAGTTGTATTACACAAAACTGAAGAAAACAAAGCAGTTCGCTGATTCTGTTTTAAACATTTGGGATTTTGGCATTCTCATGCTGTATCCTTGGAAGGAAAAGTTGCTTAATAATAAGATTATTACGAGAATACCTTAAAGTATGCACTCAGACAGTACGCCGTGCATCGACCAGAGCTGTGCGTCGGTCGATACTCCAGCTGTACTTTCTTCGTAATAATTAATATTGTTTTGGCACAATACCAACCACAGTACATGTGCATCTGTGTTTTTAATTTATTTCATCAAACGAATACAGTTCTGCATGCAACAAACATTTTTATATTTTTAAGATAAATCATGTTCCAATTTGCTCATCAAGATACCGTATACTATCTTTATTGTATATCGTGCGTATTTAAGCTAATAATTAATGAATATGTATTTATTTTTCGTAAATCTTTGTTGTATTTTTCATTCCCTAAAGAAATTGAGACAACCATGTGATTTCAGTTTTTTTTTTAAATTAGCGAGCCATATTTATAAATACAGAACACCAAGCAAACAAACAAGCAGAAAATTGATAGGAAACAAGAAAAAAACAATTAGAAATGTCAAAATATATGGAAACCTAATTATAGATATAGCTTATGCGTGTACATGCATATGTGATTGGTATTTGGTAACAAATATAAAATACAACAGACGGTTATAAAAAAATCTTTTATTAACCATTAGCATATGAATACATTTGACCCGGAGAAAGGCAAACAAAATATTTAACACATTGATACGAACTAATACACCACACACCAATACAACCAATTTGCCTTTCTGGGTTTAATGTACACCAAATACTCACCATGCGAGACATCATACCACGTTACTAGACTATCCTCACATTATAGTAAACATTACAATAACGTCCTAAAATTTACAAAATATTTTCTCAAACCTTTTATAAAAAAAAATGCTGATAATTGTTGACCCGTTTAATACTATTAAATTAATTAATTGATTAATCGATATGGCATTTCATATTATCACTAAATTCAAAAAGAAAACACACGATAAATAATGACTTTGAATTATTTATGTATCCATTAAACTATTACAATCTACCGATATCATGTGAATTGTTCACCCGTTCTTGTATTCTTTTGGGTCTCTATTTAAACATAGTTTGTATTAACCCAGCCTATCTCAATATTTGTGGAGTGATCACCAGCCTTGCTTCCAAAACTCACTACTGGCGACTTCTCATTTTCATGAATGTAAAACAATTTAAATCCCTGACTTCCTAAAAGTTCCTTCAAAACATTATATGCATCTATTATTTTCTCGGGTCGGGCTTTATCACCTCGGGGTAAACTCCAAAGATGGTATTCAAATGCAATCTGCTTGACATTTTTCAGAGCACCGCTCTTTAAGGTCTCACGGAAGACACGGTACTCACTCGCTTCAACGTCGATTTTTATAGAGTCAATGACATCCTGAAAACAAAATAAAGAAAACAGTACGGTAAATCGCGGGGTTTTCGAATTTTTCACCTCAAATAAAGCTAATTACTGCTCACAGCTAGTGAACACATACATGGGTGTTAAATGGCTGTTAGTACACAGTGAACAAATACAAGAGTGTTATGTGGCTGTTAGTACACAGTGAACAAATACAAGAGTGTTATGTGGCTGTTAGTACATAGTGAACACATACACTGGTGTTATGTGGCTGCTAGTACATAGTGAACACATACACTGGTGTTATGTGGCTGTTACAACATAGTTAACACATACAAGGGTGTTATATGGCTGTTAGTACATAGTGAACACATACAAGGGTGTTATATGGCAGCTCCCTAGTACATATTGAACACATACAAGGGTGTTATATGGCAGCAAGTACATATTGAACACATACAATGGTGTTATATGACTGTTAGTACATAGTGAAAATATACAAGGGTGTTATGTAGCTGATAGTACATCGTGGACACATACAAGGGTGTTATATGGCAGCTAGTACATATTGAACACATACATGGGTGTTATATGGCAGCAAGTACATATTGAACACATACAAGGGTGTTATATGGCTATTAGTACATAGTGAACACATACTAGGGGTGTTATATGGCTGTCAGTACATAGTGAACACATACAAGGATGATATATGGCTGTCAGTACATAGTGAACGCATACAAGGGTGTTATATGGCTGTTAGTACATAGTGAACACACACAAGGGTGTTATATGGCTGTCAGTACATAGTGAACGCATACAAGGGTGTTATGTGGCTGTTAGTAGATAGTGAACACATACAAGGGTGTTATATGGCTGTTAGTACATAGTGAACACATACAAGGGTGTTATATGGTTGTTAGTACATAGTGAACACATACAAGGGTGTTATGTGGCTGTTAGTACATAGTGAACACATACAAGGGTGTTATATGGCTGTTAGTACATAGTGAACACATACAAGGGTGTTATATGGTTGTTAGTACATAGTGAACACATACAAGGGTGCTATATGGCTCTTAGTACTTAGTGATCACATAGAAGGGTGTTATGTGGCAGATAGTACATAGTGAACACATACAGGGATGTTATATGGCTGGTAGTGCACATTGAACACATACAAAGTTGTTATGTGGCTTTAAGTACATAGTGAACACATACAAGGGTGTTATGTGGCAGATAGTACTTATTGAACACATACAAGGGTGTTATGTGGCTGCTAGTACATAGTGCCACATACAAAAGTGTTATGTGGGTGTTCGTACATATTGAACACATACAGGGGTGTTATGTGGCTGTTAGTACATAGTGAACACATACAGGGGTGTTATATAGCTGATAGTGCATATTGAACACATACAAGGGTGTTATGTGGCAGCTAGTACACAGTGAACACATAAGAGGGTGTTATGTGATTTCTAGTACATAGTGAACACAAGGTTGTTATGAGATTTTCAGTACATAGAGAACACATACAAGGGTGTTATGTGGCTATTAGTACATAGTGAACACATACAAGGCTGTTATGTTGGCGTTAGTACATTGTGAACATATACAAGGGTGTTATATAGCTGATAGTGCATATTGAAAACATACAAGGGTGTTATGTGGCTATTAGTACATAGTGAACACATACAAGGCTGTTATGTGACTGTTAGTACACAGTGAACACATACAAGGGTGTTATATGGCTGTTAGTACATAGTGAACACATACAAGGGTGTTATGTGGATGTTAGTACATAGTGTACACATAGAAGAGGTGCTTTATGGCTGTTAGTACATAGTGAACACATACAGGGGTGTAAAATGGCTGTTATTACATAGTGGATATATACAAGGGTGTTATGTGGCTGTTAGTACATATTGAACACATACAGGGGTGTTATATGGCTGTTAGTACATAGTGAACACATACAGGGGTGTTATGAGGCTGTTAGTACATAGTGAACACATACAAGGGTGTTATGTGGATGTTAGTGCATATTGTACACATAGAAGAGGTGTTATATGGCTGTTAGTACATAGTGAACACATACAGGGGTGTAAAATGGCTGTTAGTACATAGTGGATATATACAAGGGTGTTATGTGGCTGTTAGTACATAGTGAACACATACAGGGGTGTTATATGGCTGTTAGTACATAGTGAACACATACAAGGATGTTATATGGCTGTCAGTACATAGTGAACGCATACAAGGGTGTTATATGGCTGTAAGTACATAGTGAACACATACAAGGGTGTTATACGGTTGTTAGTACATAGTGAACACATACAAGGATGTTATATGGCTGTCAGTACATAGTGAACGCATACAAGGGTGTTATATGGCTGTTAGTACATAGTGAACACATACAAGGGTGTTATACGGTTGTTAGTACATAGTGAACACATACAAGGGTGTTATGTGGCTCTTAGTACTTAGTGATCGCATAGAAGTGTGTTATGTGGCAGATAGTACATAGTGAACACATACAGGGATGTTATATGGCTGGTAGTGCACATTGAACACATACTAAGTTGTTATGTGGCTTTAAGTACATAGTGAACACATACAAGGGTGTTATGTGGCAGATAGTACTTATTGAACACATACAAGGGTGTTATGTGGCTGCTAGTACATAGTGCACACATAAAAAGGGTTATGTGGGTATTCGTACTCAGCAAACACATACATAGATGATATGTGGCTGTTAGTACATAGTGAACACATACAGGGGTGTTATATAGCTGATAGTGCATATTGAACACATACAAGGGTGTTATGTGGCAGCTAGTACACAGTGAACACATAAGAGGGTGTTATGTGATTTCTAGTACATAGTGAACACAAGGTTGTTATGAGATTTTCAGTACATAGTGAACACATACAGGGGTGTTATATGGCTGTTAGTACATAGTGGATATATACAAGGGTGTTATGTGGCTGTTAGTACATAGTGAACACATACAGGGGTGTTATATGGCTGTTAGTACATAGTGAACACATACAAGGGTGTTATATGGCTGTTAGTACAGAGTGAACACATACAAGGTGTTATATGGCAGCTAGTACATATTGAACACATAAAAGGGTGTTATATGGCAGCCAGTACATACTGAACACATACAAGGGTGTTATATGGCAGCCAGTACGTAGTGAACACATAAAGGGGTGTAATATGGCTGTTACTACATCGTGAACACATACAAGGGTGTTATATGGCTGTTGGTACACAGTGAACACATACAAGGGTGTTATATGGTTGCTAGTACATAGTAAACACATACAAGGGTGTTATGTGGCTCTTAGTACTTAGTGATCACATAGAAGGGTGTTATGTGGCAGATAGTACATAGTGAACACATACAGGGATGTTATATGGCTGATAGTGCACATTGAACACATACAAGGTTGTTATCTGGCTTTAAGTACATAGTGAACACATACAAGGGTGTTATGTGGCAGATAGTACTTATTGAACACATACAAGGGTGTTACGTGGCTGCTAGTACATAGTGCCACATACAAAAATGTTATGTGGGTGTTCGTACATATTGAACACATACAGGGGTGTTATGTTGCTGCTAGTACATAGTGCACACATACAAAAGTGTTATGTGGGTGTTCGTACATAGTGAACACATACATAGGTGTTATGTGGCTGCTAGTACATAGTGAACACATACAGGGGTGTTTTATAGCTGATAGTGCATATTGAACACATACAAGGGTGTTATGTGGCAGCTAGTACGCAGTGAACACATAAGAGGGTGCTATGTAATTTCCATTACATAGCGAACACAAACAATGGTGTTATGTGATTTCTTGTACATAGTGAACACAAGGTAGTTATGAGATTTTCAGTACATAGTGAACACATACAAGGGTTTTATGTGGCTATTAGTACATAGTGAACACATACAAGGCTGTTATGTTGGCGTTAGTACATAGTGAACATATACAAGAGTGTTATATGGCTGATAGTACATATTGAACACATACAAGGGTGTTATGTGGCTATTAGTACATAGTGAACACATACAAGACTGTTATGTGGCTGTTAGTACATAGTGTACACATAGAAGAGGTGTTTTATGGCTGTTAGTACATAGTGAACACATACAGGGGTGTTATATGGCTGTTAGTACATAGTGGATATATACAAGGGTGTTATGTGGCTGTTAGTACAGAGTGAACACATACAAGGGTGTTATATGGCAGCTAGTACATATTGAACACATACACGGGTGTTATATGGCAGCAAGTACATATTGAACACATACGAGGGTGTTATATGGCTATTAGTACATAGTGAACACATACTAGGGGTGTTATATGGCTGTCAGTACACAGTGAACACATACAAGGATGATATATGGCTGTCAGTACATAGTGAACGCATACAAGGGTGTTATATGGCTGTTAGTACATAGTGAACACATACAAGGCTGTTATGTGGCTGTTAGTACTTAGTGATCACATAGAAGGGTGTTATGTGGCAGATAGTACATAGTGAACACATACAGGGATGTTATACGGCTGATAGTGCACATTGAACACATACAAGGTTGTTATGTGGCTTTAAGTACATAGTGAACACATACAAGGGTGTTATGTGGCTGCTAGTACATAGTGCCACATACAAAAATGTTATGTGGGTGTTCGTACATATTGAACACATACAGGGGTGTTATGTTGCTGCTAGTACATAGTGCACACATACAAAAGTGTTATGTGGGTGTTCGTACATAGTGAACACATACATAGGTGTTATGTGGCTGCTAGTACATAATGAACACATACAGTGGTGTTTTATAGCTGATAGTGCTTATTGAACACATACAAGGGTGTTATGTGGCAGCTAGTACGCAGTGAACACATAAGAGGGTGCTATGTAATTTCCATTACATAGCGAACACAAAAAATGGTGTTATGTGATTTCTTGTACATAGTGAACACAAGGTTGTTATGAGATTTTCAGTACATAGTGAACACATACAAGGGTGTTATGTGGCTATTAGTACATAGTGAACACATACAAGGCTGTTATGTTGGCGTTAGTACATATTGAACACATACAAGGGTGATATGTGGCTATTAGTACATAGTGAACACATACAAGGCTGTTATGTGGCTGTTAGTACATAGTGTACACATAGAAGAGGTGTTTTATGGCTGTTAGTACATAGTGAACACATACAGGGGTGTTATATGGCTGTTAGTACATAGTGGATATATACAAGGGTGTTATGTGGCTGTTAGTACAGAGTGAACACGTACAAGGGTGTTATATGGCAGCTAGTACATATTGAACACATACACGGGTGTTATATGGCAGCAAGTACATATTGAACACATACAAGGGTGTTATATGGCTATTAGTACATAGTGAACACATACTAGGGGTGTTATATGGCTGTCAGTACACAGTGAACACATACAAGGATGATATATGGCTGTACATAGTGAACGCATACAAGGGTGTTATATGGCTGTTAGTACATAGTGAACACATACAAGGCTGTTATGTGGCTGTTAGTACATAGTGAACACATACAAGGGTGTTATATGGCTGTTAGTACATAGTGAACACATACAAGGGTGTTATATGGTTGTTAGTACATAGTGAACACATACAAGGGTGTTATGTGGCTCTTAGTACTTAGTGATCACATAGAAGGGTGTTATGTGGCAGATAGTACATAGCGAACACATACAGGGATGTTATACGGCTGATAGTGCACATTGAACACATACAAGGTTGTTATGTGGCTTTAAGTACATAGTGAACACATACAAGGGTGTTATGTGGCAGATAGTACTTATTGAACACATACAAGGGTGTTATGTGGCTGCCAGTACATATTGTCACATACAAAAGTGTTATGTGGTGTTCGTGCATATTGAACACATACAGGGGTGTTATGTGGCTATTAGTACATAGTGAACACATACAAGGGGTGTTACATGGCTGTCAGTACACAGTGAACACATACGAGGATGTTATATGGCTGTCAGTACATAGTGAACGCATACAAGGGTGTTATATGGCTGTTAGTACATAGTGAACACATACAAGGGTGTTATGTGGCTGTTAGTACATAGTGCCACATACAAAAGTGTTATGTGTGTGTTCGTACATAATGAACACATACATAGGTGTTATGTGGCTGTTAATACATAGTGAACACATACAGGGGTGTTATATAGCTGATAGTGCATATTGAACACATACAAGGGTGTTATGTGGCAGCTAGTACACAGTGAACACATAAGAGGGTGTTATGCGATTTCTAGTACATAGTGAACACAAGGTTGTTATGAGATTTTCAGTACATAGTGAACACATACAAGGGTGTCATGTGGCTATTAGTACATAGTGAACACATACAAGGCTGTTATGTTGGCGTTAGTACATTGTGAACATATACAAGGGTGTTATATAGCTGATAGTGCATATTGAACACATACAAGGGTGTTATGTGGCTATTAGTACATAGTGAACACATACAAGGCTGTTATGTGACTGTTAGTACACAGTGAACACATACAAGGGTGTTATATGGCTGTTAGTGCATAGTAAACACATACAAGGGTGTTATATGGCTGTTAGTACATAATGAACACATACAAGGGTGTTATGTGGCTGTTAGTACATAGTGAACACATACATGGGTGTTATATGTCTGTTAGTACATAGTGAACATATACAAGGGTGTTATATGGCTGTTGGTACACAGTGAAAACATACAAGGGTGTTATATGGCTGTTAGTACATAGTGAACACATACAGGGGTGTTATGAGGCTGTTAGTACATAGTGAACACATACAAGGGTGTTATATGGCTGTTGGTACAGAGTGAACACATACTAGGGTGTTATATGGTTGCTAGTACATAGTAAACACATACAAGGGTGTTATGTGGCTCTTAGTACTTAGTGATCACATAGAAGGGTGTTATGTGGCAGATAGTACATAGTGAACACATACAGGGATGTTATATGGCTGATAGTGCACATTGAACACATACAAGGTTGTTATCTGGCTTTAAGTACATAGTGAACACATACAAGGGTGTTATGTGGCAGATAGTACTTATTGAACACATACAAGGGTGTTACGTGGCTGCTAGTACATAGTGCCACATACAAAAATGTTATGTGGGTGTTCGTACATATTGAACACATACAGGGGTGTTATGTTGCTGCTAGTACATAGTGCACACATACAAAAGTGTTATGTGGGTGTTCGTACATAGTGAACACATACATAGGTGTTATGTGGCTGCTAGTACATAGTGAACACATACAGGGGTGTTTTATAGCTGATAGTGCATATTGAACACATACAATGGTGTTATATGGCTGTTAGTACATAATGAACACATACAAGGGTGTTATGTGGCTGTTAGTACATAGTGAACACATACATGGGTGTTATATGTCTGTTAGTACATAGTGAACATATACAAGGGTGTTATATGGCTGTTGGTACACAGTGAAAACATACAAGGGTGTTATATGGCTGTTAGTACATAGTGAACACATACAGGGGTGTTATGAGGCTGCTAGTAGATAGTGCACACATACAAAAGTGTTATGTGGGTGTTCGTACATAGTAAACACATACATAGGTGTTATGTGGCAGCTAGTACGCAGTGAACACATAAGAGGGTGCTATGTAATTTCCATTACATAGCGAACACAAACAATGGTGTTATGTGATTTCTTGTACATAGTGAACACAAGGTAGTTATGAGATTTTCAGTACATAGTGAACACATACAAGGGTGTTATGTGGCTATTAGTACATAGTGAACACATACAAGGCTGTTATGTTGGCGTTAGTACATAGTGAACATATACAAGAGTGTTATATGGCTGTTAGTACATAGTGTACACATAGAAGAGGTGTTTTATGGCTGTTAGTACATAATGAACACATACAGGGGTGTTATATGGCTGTTAGTACATAGTGGATATATACAAGGGTGTTATGTGGCTGTTAGTACAGAGTGAACACATACAAGGGTGTTATATGGCAGCTAGTACATATTGAACACATACACGGGTGTTATATGGCAGCAAGTACATATTGAACACATACGAGGGTGTTATATGGCTATTAGTACATAGTGAACACATACTAGGGGTGTTATATGGCTGTCAGTACACAGTGAACACATACAAGGATGATATATGGCTGTCAGTACATAGTGAACGCATACAAGGGTGTTATATGGCTGTTAGTACATAGTGAACACATACAAGGCTGTTATGTGGCTGTTAGTACATAGTGAACACATACAAGGGTGTTATATGGCTGTTAGTACATAGTGAACACATACAAGGGTGTTATATGGTTGTTAGTACATAGTGAACACATACAAGGGTGTTATGTGGCTCTTAGTACTTAGTGATCACATAGAAGGGTGTTATGTGGCAGATAGTACATAGCGAACACATACAAGGATGTTATACGGCTGATAGTGCACATTGAACACATACAAGGTTGTTATGTGGCTTTAAGTACATAGTGAACACATACAAGGGTGTTATGTGGCAGATAGTACTTATTGAACACATACAAGGGTGTTATGTGGCTGCTAGTACATATTGTCACATACAAAAGTGTTATGTGGTGTTCGTGCATATTGAACACATACAGGGGTGTTATGTGGCTATTAGTACATAGTGAACACATACAAGGGGTGTTACATGGCTGTCAGTACACAGTGAACACATACGAGGATGTTATATGGCTGTCAGTACATAGTGAACGCATACAAGGGTGTTATATGGCTGTTAGTATATAGTGAACACATACAAGGGTGTTATGTGGCTGTTAGTACATAGTGCCACATACAAAAGTGTTATGTGTGTGTTCGTACATAATGAACACATACATAGGTGTTATGTGGCTGTTAGTACATAGTGAACACATACAGGGGTGTTATATAGCTGATAGTGCATATTGAACACATACAAGGGTGTTATGTGGCAGCTAGTACACAGTGAACACATAAGAGGGTGTTATGTGATTTCTAGTACATAGTGAACACAAGGTTGTTATGAGATTTTCAGTACATAGTGAACACATACAAGGGTGTTATGTGGCTATTAGTACATAGTGAACACATACAAGGCTGTTATGTGACTGTTAGTACACAGTGAACACATACAAGGGTGTTATATGGCTGTTAGTGCATAGTAAACACATACAAGGGTGTTATATGGCTGTTAGTACATAATGAACACATACAAGGTTGTTATGTGGCTGTTAGTACATAGTGAACACATACATGGGTGTTATATGTCTGTTAGTACATAGTGAACATATACAAGGGTGTTATATGGCTGTGGGTACACAGTGAAAACATACAAGGGTGTTATATGGCTGTTAGTACATAGTGAACACATACAGGGGTGTTATGAGGCTGTTAGTACATAGTGAACACATACAAGGGTGTTATATGGCTGTTGGTACAGAGTGAACACATACTAGGGTGTTATATGGTTGCTAGTACATAGTAAACACATACAAGGGTGTTATGTGGCTCTTAGTACTTAGTGATCACATAGAAGGGTGTTATGTGGCAGATAGTACACAGTGAACACATACAGGGATGTTATATGGCTGATAGTGCACATTGAACACATACAAGGTTGTTATCTGGCTTTAAGTACATAGTGAACACATACAAGGGTGTTATGTGGCAGATAGTACTTATTGAACACATACAAGGGTGTTACGTGGCTGCTAGTACATAGTGCCACATACAAAAATGTTATGTGGGTGTTCGTACATATTGAACACATACAGGGGTGTTATGTTGCTGCTAGTACATAGTGCACACATACAAAAGTGTTATGTGGGTGTTCGTACATAGTGAACACATACATAGGTGTTATGTGGCTGCTAGTACATAGTGAACACATACAGGGGTGTTTTATAGCTGATAGTGCATATTGAACACATACAATGGTGTTATGTGGCAGCTAGTACGCAGTGAACACATAAGAGGGTGCTATGTAATTTCCATTACATAGCGAACACAAAAAATGGTGTTATGTGATTTCTTGTACATAGTGAACACAAGGTAGTTATGAGATTTTCAGTACATAGTGAACACATACAAGGGTGTTATGTGGCTATTAGTACATAGTGAACACATACAAGGCTGTTATGTTGGCGTTAGTACATAGTGAACATATACAAGAGTGTTATATGGCTGTTAGTACATAGTGTACACATAGAAGAGGTGTTTTATGGCTGTTAGTACATAATGAACACATTCAGGGGTGTCATATGGCTGTTAGTACATAGTGGATATATACAAGGGTGTTATGTGGCTGTTAGTACAGAGTGAACACATACAAGGGTGTTATATGGCAGCTAGTACATATTGAACACATACACGGGTGTTATATGGCAGCAAGTACATATTGAACACATACAAGGGTGTTATATGGCTATTAGTACATAGTGAACACATACTAGGGGTGTTATATGGCTGTCAGTATTCAGTGAACACATACAAGGATGATATATGGCTGTACATAGTGAACGCATACAAGGGTGTTATATGGCTGTTAGTACATAGTGAACACATACAAGGCTGTTATGTGGCTGTTAGTACATAGTGAACACATACAAGGGTGTTATATGGCTGTTAGTACATAGTGAACACATACAAGGGTGTTATATGGTTGTTAGTACATAGTGAACACATACAAGGGTGTTATGTGGCTCTTAGTACTTAGTGATCACATAGAAGGGTGTTATGTGGCAGATAGTACATAGTGAACACATACAGGGATGTTATACGGCTGAGAATGCACATTGAACACATACAATGTTGTTATGTGGCTTTAAGTACATAGTGAACACATACAAGGGCGTTATGTGGCAGATAGTACTTATTGAACACATACAAGGGTGTTATGTGGCTGCTAGTACATAGTGTCACATACAAAAGTGTTATGTGGTGTTCGTACATATTGAACACATACAGGGGTGTTATGTGGCTATTAGTACATAGTGAACACATACAAGGGGTGTTACATGGCTGTCAGTACACAGTGAACACATACGAGTATGTTATATGGCTGTCAGTACATAGTGAACGCATACAAGGGTGTTATATGGCTGTTAGTACATAGTGAACACATACAAGGGTGTTATGTGGCTGTTAGTACATAGTGCCACATACAAAAGTGTTATGTGTGTGTTCGTACATATTGAACACATACATAGGTGTTATGTGGCTGTTAGTACATAGTGAACACATACAGGGGTGTTATATAGCTGATAGTGCATATTGAACACATACAAGGGTGGTATGTGGCAGCTAGTACACAGTGAACACATAAGAGGGTGTTATGTGATTTCTAGTACATAGTGAACACAAGGTTGTTATGAGATTTTCAGTACATAGTGAACACATACAAGGGTGTCATGTGGATGTTAGTACATAGTGTACACATACAAGAGGTGTTATATGGCTGTTAGTACATAGTGAACACATACAGGGGTGTAAAATGGCTGTTAGTACACAGTGGATATATACAAGGGTGTTATGTGGCTGTTAGTACATAGTGAACACATACAAGGATGTTATATGGCTGTCAGTACATAGTGAACGCATACAAGGGTGTTATATGGCTGTAAGTGCATAGTGAACACATACAAGGGTGTTATGTGGCTGTTAGTACATAGTGAACACATACAAGGGTGTTATATGGTTGTTAGTACATAGTGAACACATACGAGGGTGTTATGTGGCTCTTAGTACTTAGTGATCACATAGAAGTGTGTTATGTGGCAGATAGTACATAGTGAACACATACAGGGATGTTATATGGCTGGTAGTGCACATTGAACACATACAAAGTTGTTATGTGGCTTTAAGTACATAGTGAACACATACAAGGGTGTTATGTGGCAGATAGTACTTATTGAACACATACAAGGGTGTTATGTGGCTGCTAGTACATAGTGCACACATAAAAAGGGTTATGTGGGTATTCGTACTCAGCAAACACATACATAGATGATATGTGGCTGTTAGTACATAGTGAACACATACAGAGGTGTTATATAGCTGATAGTGCATATTGAACACATACAAGGGTGTTATGTGGCAGCTAGTACACAGTGAACACATAAGAGGGTGTTATGTGATTTCTAGTACATAGTGAACACAAGGTTGTTATGAGATTTTCAGTACATAGTGAACACATACAGGGGTGTTATATGGCTGTTAGTACATAGTGGATATATACAAGGGTGTTATGTGGCTGTTAGTACATAGTGAACACATACAGGGGTGTTATATGGCTGTTAGTACATAGTGAACACATACAAGGGTGTTATATGGCTGTCAGTACAGAGTGAACACATACAAGGTGTTATATGGCAGCTAGTACATATTGAACACATAAAAGGGTGTTATATGGCAGCCAGTACATACTGAACACATACAAGGGTGTTATATGGCAGCCAGTACGTAGTGAACACATAAAGGGGTGTAATATGGCTGTTACTACATCGTGAACACATACAAGGGTGTTATATGGCTGTTGGTACAGAGTGAACACATACAAGGGTGTTATATGGTTGCTAGTACATAGTAAACACATACAAGGGTGTTATGTGGCTCTTAGTACTTAGTGATCACATAGAAGGGTGTTATGTGGCAGATAGTACATAGTGAACACATACAGGGATGTTATATGGCTGATAGTGCACATTGAACACATACAAGGTTGTTATCTGGCTTTAAGTACATAGTGAACACATACAAGGGTGTTATGTGGCAGATTGTACTTATTGAACACATACAAGGGTGTTACGTGGCTGCTAGTACATAGTGCCACATACAAAAATGTTATGTGGGTGTTCGTACATATTGAACACATACAGGGGTGTTATGTTGCTGCTAGTACATAGTGCACACATACAAAAGTGTTATGTGGGTGTTCGTACATAATGAACACATACATAGGTGTTATGTGGCTGCTAGTACATAGTGAACACATACAGGGGTGTTTTATAGCTGATAGTGCATATTGAACACATACAAGGGTGTTATGTGGCAGCTAGTACGCAGTGAACACATAAGAGGGTGCTATGTAATTTCCATTACATAGCGAACACAAACAATGGTGTTATGTGATTTCTTGTACATAGTGAACACAAGGTAGTTATGAGATTTTCAGTACATAGTGAACACATACAAGGGTTTTATGTGGCTATTAGTACATAGTGAACACATACAAGGCTGTTATGTTGGCGTTAGTACATAGTGAACATATACAAGAGTGTTATATGGCTGATAGTACATATTGAACACATACAAGGGTGTTATGTGGCTATTAGTACATAGTGAACACATACATGACTGTTATGTGGCTGTTAGTACATAGTGTACACATAGAAGAGGTGTTTTATGGCTGTTAGTACATAGTGAACACATACAGGGGTGTTATATGGCTGTTAGTACATAGTGGATATATACAAGGGTGTTATGTGGCTGTTAGTACAGAGTGAACACATACAAGGGTGTTATATGGCAGCTAGTACATATTGAACACATACACGGGTGTTATATGGCAGCAAGTACATATTGAACACATACGAGGGTGTTATATGGCTATTAGTACATAGTGAACACATACTAGGGGTGTTATATGGCTGTCAGTACACAGTGAACACATACAAGGATGATATATGGCTGTCAGTACATAGTGAACGCATACAAGGGTGTTATATGGCTGTTAGTACATAGTGAACACATACAAGGCTGTTATGTGGCTGTTAGTACATAGTGAACACATACAAGGGTGTTATATGGCTGTTAGTACATAGTGAACACATACAAGGGTGTTATATGGTTGTTAGTACATAGTGAACACATACAAGGGTGTTATGTGGCTCTTAGTACTTAGTGATCACATAGAAGGGTGTTATGTGGCAGATAGTACATAGTGAACACATACAGGGATGTTATACGGCTGATAGTGCACATTGAACACATACAAGGTTGTTATGTGGCTTTAAGTACATAGTGAACACATACAAGGGTGTTATGTGGCAGATAGTACTTATTGAACACATACAAGGGTGTTACGTGGCTGCTAGTACATAGTGCCACATACAAAAATGTTATGTGGGTGTTCGTACATATTGAACACATACAGGGGTATTATGTGGCTGCTAGTACATAGTGCACACATACAAAAGTGTTATGTGGGTGTTCGTACATAGTGAACACATACATAGGTGTTATGTGGCTGCTAGTACATAGTGAACACATACAGGGGTGTTTTATAGCTGATAGTGCTTATTGAACACATACAAGGGTGTTATGTGGCAGCTAGTACGCAGTGAACACATAAGAGGGTGCTATGTAATTTCCATTACATAGCGAACACAAACAATGGTGTTATGTGATTTCTTGTACATAGTGAACACAAGGTAGTTATGAGATTTTCAGTACATAGTGAACACATACAAGGGTTTTATGTGGCTATTAGTACATAGTGAACACATACAAGGCTGTTATGTTGGCGTTAGTACATAGTGAACATATACAAGAGTGTTATATGGCTGATAGTACATATTGAACACATACAAGGGTGTTATGTTGGCGTAAGTACATATTGAACACATACAAGGGTGATATGTGGCTATTAGTACATAGTGAACACATACAAGGCTGTTATGTGGCTGTTAGTACATAGTGTACACATAGAAGAGGTGTTTTATGGCTGTTAGTACATAGTGAACACAAACAGGGGTGTTATATGGCTGTTAGTACATAGTGGATATATACAAGGGTGTTATGTGGCTGTTAGTACAGAGTGAACACATACAAGGGTGTTATATGGCAGCTAGTACATATTGAACACATACAAGGGTGTTATGTGGCTATTAGTACATAGTGAACACATGCTAGGGGTGTTATATGGCTGTCAGTACACAGTGAACACATACAAGGATGATATATGGCTGTACATAGTGAACGCATACAAGGGTGTTATATGGCTGTTAGTACATAGTGAACACATACAAGGCTGTTATGTGGCTGTTAGTACATAGTGAACACATACAAGGGTGTTATATGGCTGTTAGTACATAGTGAACACATACAAGGGTGTTATATGGTTGTTAGTACATAGTGAACACATACAAGGGTGTTATGTGGCTCTTAGTACTTAGTGATCACATAGAAGGGTGTTATGTGGCAGATAGTACATAGTGAACACATACAGGGATGTTATACGGCTGATAGTGCACATTGAACACATACAATGTTGTTATGTGGCTTTAAGTACATAGTGAACACATACAAGGGTGTTATGTGGCAGATAGTACTTATTGAACACATACAAGGGTGTTATGTGGCTGCTAGTACATAGTGTCACATACAAAAGTGTTATGTGGTGTTCGTACATATTGAACACATACAGGGGTGTTATGTGGCTATTAGTACATAGTGAACACATACAAGGGGTGTTACATGGCTGTCAGTACACAGTGAACACATACGAGGATGTTATATGGCTGTCAGTACATAGTGAACGCATACAAGGGTGTTATATGGCTGTCAGTACATAGTGAACACATACAAGGGTGTCATGTGGCTATTAGTACATAGTGAACACATACAAGGCTGTTATGTTGGCGTTAGTACATTGTGAACATATACAAGGGTGTTATATAGCTGATAGTGCATATTGAACACATACAAGGGTGTTATGTGGCTATTAGTACATAGTGAACACACACAAGGCTGTTATGTGACTGTTAGTACACAGTGAACACATACAAGGGTGTTATATGGCTGTTAGTGCATAGTAAACACATACAAGGGTGTTATATGGCTGTTAGTACATAATGAACACATACAAGGGTGTTATGTGGCTGTTAGTACATAGTGAACACATACATGGGTGTTATATGTCTGTTAGTACATAGTGAATATATACAAGGGTGTTATATGGCTGTTGGTACACAGTGAAAACATACAAGGGTGTTATATGGCTGTTAGTACATAGTGAACACATACAGGGGTGTTATGAGGCTCTTAGTACATAATGAACACATACAAGGGTGTTATGTGGATGTTAGTACATAGTGTACACATAGAAGAGGTGTTATATGGCTGTTAGTACATAGTGAACACATACAGGGGTGTAAAATGGCTGTTAGTACATAGTGGATATATACAAGGGTGTTATGTGGCTGTTAGTACATAGTGAACACATACAGGGGTGTTATATGGCTGTTAGTACATAGTGAACTCATACAAGGGTGTTATATGGCTGTTAGTACATAGTGAACACATACAGGGGTGTTATGTGGCTGTTAGTACATAGTGTACACATAGAAGAGGTGTTTTATGGCTGTTAGTACATAGTGAACACATACAGGGGTGTTATATGGCTGATAGTACATAGTGGATATATACAAGGGTGTTATGTGGTTGTTAGTACATAGTGAACACATACAGGGGTGTTATGTGGCTGTTAGTACATAGTGAACACATACAAGGGTGTTATGTGGCTGTTAGTACATAGTGTACACATAGAAGAGGTGTTTTATGGCTGTTAGTACATAGTGAACACATACAGGGGTGTTATATGGCTGATAGTACATAGTGGATATATACAAGGGTGTTATGTGGTTGTTAGTACATAGTGAACACATACAGGGGTGTTATATGGCTGTTAGTACATAGTGAACACATACAAGGGTGTTATATGGCTGTTAGTACAGAGTGAACACATACAAGGGGTTATATGGCAGCTAGTACATATTGAACACATAAAAGGGTGTTATATGGCAGCCAGTACATACTGAACACATACAAGGGTGCTATATGGCAGCCAGTACGTAGTGAACACATAAAGGGGTGTAATATGGCTGTTAGTACATCGTGAACACATACAAGGATGTTATATGGCTGTTGGTACAGAGTGAACACATACGAGGGTGTTATATGGTTGTTAGTACACAGTGAACACATACAAG
This sequence comes from Saccoglossus kowalevskii, assembly GCF_978046115.1. Lineage (NCBI taxonomy): Eukaryota > Metazoa > Hemichordata > Enteropneusta > Harrimaniidae > Saccoglossus > Saccoglossus kowalevskii. The sequence continues at coordinate 4,647,346 of NC_140649.1, read as the reverse complement.
GGTGTTATGTGGCTGTTAGTACATAGTGAACACATACAAGGTTGTTACGTGGCTGCTAGTACATAGTGCCACATACAAAAATGTTATGTGGGTGTTCGTACATATTGAACACATACAGGGGTGTTATGTGGCTGCTAGTACATAGTGCACACATACAAAAGTGTTATGTGGCTGCTAGTACATAGTGAACACATACAGGGGTGTTTTATAGCTGATAGTGCATATTGAACACATACAAGGGTGTTATGTGGCACCTAGTACGCAGAGAACACATAAGAGGGTGCTATGTAATTTCCATTACATAGCGAACACAAACAATGGTGTTATGTGATTTCTTGTACATAGTGAACACAAGGTTCTTATGAGATTTTCAGTACATAGTGAACACATACAAGGGTGTTATGTGGCTATTAGTACATAGTGAACACATACAAGGCTGTTATGTTGGCGTTAGTACATAGTGAACATATACAGGGGTGTTATGTGGCTGTTAGTACATAGTGAACACATACAAGGGTGTTATGTGGCTATTAGTACATAGTGAACACATACAAGGCTGTTATGTGGTTGTTAGTACATAGTGAACACATACAAAGGTGTTATGTGGCTGTTAGTACATAGTGAACACATACAAGGCTGTTATGTTGGCGTTAGTACATAGTGAACATATACAAGGGTGTTATATGGCTGATAGTGCATATTGAACACATACAAGGGTGTTATGTGGCTATTAGTACATAGTGAACACATACAAGGCTGTTATGTGGCTGTTAGTACATAGTGAACACATACAAGGGTGTTATGTGGCTGTTAATGCACATTGAACACATACAAGGGTGTTATGTGGCTGCTAGTACATAGTGAACGCATACAAGGGTGTTATATGGCTGTTAGTACATAGTGAACACATACAAGGGTGTTATGTGGCTATTAGTACGTAGTGAACACATACAAGGCTGTTATGTTGGCGTTAGTACATAGTGAACATATACAAGGGTGTTATATGGCTGATAGTGCATATTGAACACATACAAGGGTGTTATGTGGCTATTAGTACATAGTGAACACATACAAGGCTGTTATGTGGTTGTTAGTACATAGTGAACACATACAATGGTGTTATGTGGCTGTTAGTACATAGTGAACACATACAAGGCTGTTATGTTGGCGTTAGTACATAGTGAACATATACAAGGGTGTTATATGGCTGATAGTGCATATTGAACACATACAAGGGTGTTATGTGGCTATTAGTACATAGTGAACACATACAAGGCTGTTATGTGGCTGTTAGTACATAGTGAACACATACAAGGGCGTTATGTGGCTGTTAGTGCACATTGAACACATACAAGGGTGTTATATGGCTATTAGTACATAGTGAACACATACTAGGGGTGTTATATGGCTGTCAGTACACAGTGAACACATACAAGGATGATATATGGCTGTACATAGTGAACACATACACGGGTGTTATATGGCTGTTAGTACATAGTGAACACATACAAGGCTGTTATGTGGCTGTTAGTACATAGTGAACACATACAAGGGTGTTATATGGCTGTTAGTACATAGTGAACACATACAAGGGTGCTATATGGTTGTTAGTACATAGTGAACACATACAAGGATGATATATGGCTGTACATAGTGAACGCATACAAGGGTGTTATATGGCTGTTAGTACATAGTGAACACATACAAGGCTGTTATGTGGCTGTTAGTACATAGTGAACACATACAAGGGTGTCATGTGGCTATTAGTACATAGTGAACACATACAAGGCTGTTATGTTGGCGTCAGTACATTGTGAACATATACAAGGGTGTTATATAGCTGATAGTGCATATTGAACACATACAAGGGTGTTATGTGGCTATTAGTACATAGTGAACATATACAAGGCTGTTATGTGACTGTTAGTACACAGTGAACACATACAAGGGTGTTATATGGCTGTTAGTGCATAGTGATCACATACAAGGGTGTTATGTGGCAGATAGTACTTAATGAACACATACAAGGGTGTTACGTGGCTGCTAGTACATAGTGCCACATACAAAAATGTTATGTGGGTGTTCGTACATATTGAACACATACAGGGGTGCTATGTGGCTGCTAGTACATAGTGCACACATACAAAAGTGTTATGTGGGTGTTCGTACATAGTGAACACATACATAGGTGTTATGTGGCTGCTAGTACATAGTGAACACATACAGGGGTGTTTTATAGCTGATAGTGCTTATTGAACACATACAAGGGTGTTATGTGGCAGCTAGTACGCAGTGAACACATAAGAGGGTGATATGTAATTTCCATTACATAGCGAACACAAACAATGGTGTTATGTGATTTCTTATACATAGTGAACACAAGGTTGTTATGAGATTTTCAGTACATAGTGAACACATACAAGGGTGTTATGTGGCTATTAGTACATAGTGAACACATACAAGGCTGTTATGTTGGCGTTAGTACATAGTGAACATATACAAGGGTGTTATATGGCTGATAGTACATATTGAACACATACAAGGGTGTTATGTGGCTATTAGTACATAGTGAACACATACAAGGCTGTTATGTGGCTGTTAGTACATAGTGTACACATAGAAGAGGTGTTTTATGGCTGTTAGTACATAGTGAACACAAACAGGGGTGTTATATGGCTGTCAGTACATAGTGAACACATACAAGGGTGTCATGTGGCTATTAGTACATAGTGAACACATACAAGGCTGTTATGTTGGCGTTAGTACATTGTGAACATATACAAGGGTGTTATATAGCTGATAGTGCATATTGAACACATACAAGGGTGTTATGTGGCTATTAGTACATAGTGAACACATACAAGGCTGTTATATGGCAGCTAGTACATATTGAACACATACAAGGGTGTTATGTGGCTATTAGTACATAGTGAACACATGCTAGGGGTGTTATATGGCTGTCAGTACACAGTGAACACATACAAGGATGATATATGGCTGTACATAGTGGATATATACAAGGGTGTTATATGGCTGTTAGTACATAGTGAACACATACAAGGGTGTTATATGGCAGCTAGTACATATTGAACACATACAAGGGTGTTATGTGGCTATTAGTACATAGTGAACACATGCTAGGGGTGTTATATGGCTGTCAGTACACAGTGAACACATACAAGGATGATATATGGCTGTACATAGTGAACGCATACAAGGGTGTTATATGGCTGTTAGTACATAGTGAACACATACAAGGCTGTTATGTGGCTGTTAGTACATAGTGAACACATACAAGGGTGTTATATGGCTGTTAGTACATAGTGAACACATACAAGGGTGTTATATGGTTGTTAGTACATAGTGAACACATACAAGGGTGTTATGTGGCTCTTAGTACTTAGTGATCACATAGAAGGGTGTTATGTGGCAGATAGTACATAGTGAACACATACAGGGATGTTATACGGCTGATAGTGCACATTGAACACATACAATGTTGTTATGTGGCTTTAAGTACATAGTGAACACATACAAGGGTGTTATGTGGCAGATAGTACTTATTGAACACATACAAGGGTGTTATGTGGCTGCTAGTACATAGTGTCACATACAAAAGTGTTATGTGGTGTTCGTACATATTGAACACATACAGGGGTGTTATGTGGCTATTAGTACATAGTGAACACATACAAGGGGTGTTACATGGCTGTCAGTACACAGTGAACACATACGAGGATGTTATATGGCTGTCAGTACATAGTGAACGCATACAAGGGTGTTATATGGCTGTCAGTACATAGTGAACACATACAAGGGTGTCATGTGGCTATTAGTACATAGTGAACACATACAAGGCTGTTATGTTGGCGTTAGTACATTGTGAACATATACAAGGGTGTTATATAGCTGATAGTGCATATTGAACACATACAAGGGTGTTATGTGGCTATTAGTACATAGTGAACACACACAAGGCTGTTATGTGACTGTTAGTACACAGTGAACACATACAAGGGTGTTATATGGCTGTTAGTGCATAGTAAACACATACAAGGGTGTTATATGGCTGTTAGTACATAATGAACACATACAAGGGTGTTATGTGGCTGTTAGTACATAGTGAACACATACATGGGTGTTATATGTCTGTTAGTACATAGTGAATATATACAAGGGTGTTATATGGCTGTTGGTACACAGTGAAAACATACAAGGGTGTTATATGGCTGTTAGTACATAGTGAACACATACAGGGGTGTTATGAGGCTCTTAGTACATAATGAACACATACAAGGGTGTTATGTGGATGTTAGTACATAGTGTACACATAGAAGAGGTGTTATATGGCTGTTAGTACATAGTGAACACATACAGGGGTGTAAAATGGCTGTTAGTACATAGTGGATATATACAAGGGTGTTATGTGGCTGTTAGTACATAGTGAACACATACAGGGGTGTTATATGGCTGTTAGTACATAGTGAACTCATACAAGGGTGTTATATGGCTGTTAGTACATAGTGAACACATACAGGGGTGTTATGTGGCTGTTAGTACATAGTGTACACATAGAAGAGGTGTTTTATGGCTGTTAGTACATAGTGAACACATACAGGGGTGTTATATGGCTGATAGTACATAGTGGATATATACAAGGGTGTTATGTGGTTGTTAGTACATAGTGAACACATACAGGGGTGTTATGTGGCTGTTAGTACATAGTGAACACATACAAGGGTGTTATGTGGCTGTTAGTACATAGTGTACACATAGAAGAGGTGTTTTATGGCTGTTAGTACATAGTGAACACATACAGGGGTGTTATATGGCTGATAGTACATAGTGGATATATACAAGGGTGTTATGTGGTTGTTAGTACATAGTGAACACATACAGGGGTGTTATATGGCTGTTAGTACATAGTGAACACATACAAGGGTGTTATATGGCTGTTAGTACAGAGTGAACACATACAAGGGGTTATATGGCAGCTAGTACATATTGAACACATAAAAGGGTGTTATATGGCAGCCAGTACATACTGAACACATACAAGGGTGCTATATGGCAGCCAGTACGTAGTGAACACATAAAGGGGTGTAATATGGCTGTTAGTACATCGTGAACACATACAAGGATGTTATATGGCTGTTGGTACAGAGTGAACACATACGAGGGTGTTATATGGTTGTTAGTACACAGTGAACACATACAAGGGTGTTATGTGGCTGTTAGTACATAGTGAACACATACAAGGTTGTTACGTGGCTGCTAGTACATAGTGCCACATACAAAAATGTTATGTGGGTGTTCGTACATATTGAACACATACAGGGGTGTTATGTGGCTGCTAGTACATAGTGCACACATACAAAAGTGTTATGTGGCTGCTAGTACATAGTGAACACATACAGGGGTGTTTTATAGCTGATAGTGCATATTGAACACATACAAGGGTGTTATGTGGCACCTAGTACGCAGAGAACACATAAGAGGGTGCTATGTAATTTCCATTACATAGCGAACACAAACAATGGTGTTATGTGATTTCTTGTACATAGTGAACACAAGGTTCTTATGAGATTTTCAGTACATAGTGAACACATACAAGGGTGTTATGTGGCTATTAGTACATAGTGAACACATACAAGGCTGTTATGTTGGCGTTAGTACATAGTGAACATATACAGGGGTGTTATGTGGCTGTTAGTACATAGTGAACACATACAAGGGTGTTATGTGGCTATTAGTACATAGTGAACACATACAAGGCTGTTAAGTGGTTGTTAGTACATAGTGAACACATACAAAGGTGTTATGTGGCTGTTAGTACATAGTGAACACATACAAGGCTGTTATGTTGGCGTTAGTACATAGTGAACATATACAAGGGTGTTATATGGCTGATAGTGCATATTGAACACATACAAGGGTGTTATGTGGCTATTAGTACATAGTGAACACATACAAGGCTGTTATGTGGCTGTTAGTACATAGTGAACACATACAAGGGTGTTATGTGGCTGTTAATGCACATTGAACACATACAAGGGTGTTATGTGGCTGCTAGTACATAGTGAACGCATACAAGGGTGTTATATGGCTGTTAGTACATAGTGAACACATACAAGGGTGTTATGTGGCTATTAGTACGTAGTGAACACATACAAGGCTGTTATGTTGGCGTTAGTACATAGTGAACATATACAAGGGTGTTATATGGCTGATAGTGCATATTGAACACATACAAGGGTGTTATGTGGCTATTAGTACATAGTGAACACATACAAGGCTGTTATGTGGTTGTTAGTACATAGTGAACACATACAATGGTGTTATGTGGCTGTTAGTACATAGTGAACACATACAAGGCTGTTATGTTGGCGTTAGTACATAGTGAACATATACAAGGGTGTTATATGGCTGATAGTGCATATTGAACACATACAAGGGTGTTATGTGGCTATTAGTACATAGTGAACACATACAAGGCTGTTATGTGGCTGTTAGTACATAGTGAACACATACAAGGGCGTTATGTGGCTGTTAGTGCACATTGAACACATACAAGGGTGTTATATGGCTATTAGTACATAGTGAACACATACTAGGGGTGTTATATGGCTGTCAGTACACAGTGAACACATACAAGGATGATATATGGCTGTACATAGTGAACACATACACGGGTGTTATATGGCTGTTAGTACATAGTGAACACATACAAGGCTGTTATGTGGCTGTTAGTACATAGTGAACACATACAAGGGTGTTATATGGCTGTTAGTACATAGTGAACACATACAAGGGTGCTATATGGTTGTTAGTACATAGTGAACACATACAAGGATGATATATGGCTGTACATAGTGAACGCATACAAGGGTGTTATATGGCTGTTAGTACATAGTGAACACATACAAGGCTGTTATGTGGCTGTTAGTACATAGTGAACACATACAAGGGTGTCATGTGGCTATTAGTACATAGTGAACACATACAAGGCTGTTATGTTGGCGTCAGTACATTGTGAACATATACAAGGGTGTTATATAGCTGATAGTGCATATTGAACACATACAAGGGTGTTATGTGGCTATTAGTACATAGTGAACATATACAAGGCTGTTATGTGACTGTTAGTACACAGTGAACACATACAAGGGTGTTATATGGCTGTTAGTGCATAGTGATCACATACAAGGGTGTTATGTGGCAGATAGTACTTAATGAACACATACAAGGGTGTTACGTGGCTGCTAGTACATAGTGCCACATACAAAAATGTTATGTGGGTGTTCGTACATATTGAACACATACAGGGGTGCTATGTGGCTGCTAGTACATAGTGCACACATACAAAAGTGTTATGTGGGTGTTCGTACATAGTGAACACATACATAGGTGTTATGTGGCTGCTAGTACATAGTGAACACATACAGGGGTGTTTTATAGCTGATAGTGCTTATTGAACACATACAAGGGTGTTATGTGGCAGCTAGTACGCAGTGAACACATAAGAGGGTGATATGTAATTTCCATTACATAGCGAACACAAACAATGGTGTTATGTGATTTCTTATACATAGTGAACACAAGGTTGTTATGAGATTTTCAGTACATAGTGAACACATACAAGGGTGTTATGTGGCTATTAGTACATAGTGAACACATACAAGGCTGTTATGTTGGCGTTAGTACATAGTGAACATATACAAGGGTGTTATATGGCTGATAGTACATATTGAACACATACAAGGGTGTTATGTGGCTATTAGTACATAGTGAACACATACAAGGCTGTTATGTGGCTGTTAGTACATAGTGTACACATAGAAGAGGTGTTTTATGGCTGTTAGTACATAGTGAACACAAACAGGGGTGTTATATGGCTGTCAGTACATAGTGAACACATACAAGGGTGTCATGTGGCTATTAGTACATAGTGAACACATACAAGGCTGTTATGTTGGCGTTAGTACATTGTGAACATATACAAGGGTGTTATATAGCTGATAGTGCATATTGAACACATACAAGGGTGTTATGTGGCTATTAGTACATAGTGAACACATACAAGGCTGTTATGTGACTGTTAGTACACAGTGAACACATACAAGGGTGTTATATGGCTGTTAGTGCATAGTAAACACATACAAGGGTGTTATATGGCTGTTAGTACATAATGAACACATACAAGGGTGTTATGTGGCTGTTAGTACATAGTGAACACATACATGGGTGTTATATGTCTGTTAGTACATAGTGAATATATACAAGGGTGTTATATGGCTGTTGGTACACAGTGAAAACATACAAGGGTGTTATATGGCTGTTAGTACATAGTGAACACATACAGGGGTGTTATGAGGCTCTTAGTACATAATGAACACATACAAGGGTGTTATGTGGATGTTAGTACATAGTGTACACATAGAAGAGGTGTTATATGGCTGTTAGTACATAGTGAACACATACAGGGGTGTAAAATGGCTGTTAGTACATAGTGGATATATACAAGGGTGTTATGTGGCTGTTAGTACATAGTGAACACATACAGGGGTGTTATATGGCTGTTAGTACATAGTGAACTCATACAAGGGTGTTATATGGCTGTTAGTACATAGTGAACACATACAGGGGTGTTATGTGGCTGTTAGTACATAGTGAACACATACAAGGGTGTTATGTGGCTGTTAGTACATAGTGTACACATAGAAGAGGTGTTTTATGGCTGTTAGTACATAGTGAACACATACAGGGGTGTTATATGGCTGATAGTACATAGTGGATATATACAAGGGTGTTATGTGGTTGTTAGTACATAGTGAACACATACAGGGGTGTTATATGGCTGTTAGTACATAGTGAACACATACAAGGGTGTTATATGGCTGTTAGTACAGAGTGAACACATACAAGGGGTTATATGGCAGCTAGTACATATTGAACACATAAAAGGGTGTTATATGGCAGCCAGTACATACTGAACACATACAAGGGTGCTATATGGCAGCCAGTACGTAGTGAACACATAAAGGGGTGTAATATGGCTGTTAGTACATCGTGAACACATACAAGGGTGTTATATGGCTGTTGGTACAGAGTGAACACATACGAGGGTGTTATATGGTTGTTAGTACACAGTGAACACATACAAGGGTGTTATGTGGCTGTTAGTACATAGTGAACACATACAAGGTTGTTACGTGGCTGCTAGTACATAGTGCCACATACAAAAATGTTATGTGGGTGTTCGTACATATTGAACACATACAGGGGTGTTATGTGGCTGCTAGTACATAGTGTACACATACAAAAGTGTTATGTGGCTGCTAGTACATAGTGAACACATACAGGGGTGTTTTATAGCTGATAGTGCATATTGAACACATACAAGGGTGTTATGTGGCAGCTAGTACGCAGAGAACACATAAGAGGGTGCTATGTAATTTCCATTACATAGCGAACACAAACAATGGTGTTATGTGATTTCTTGTACATAGTGAACACAAGGTTCTTATGAGATTTTCAGTACATAGTGAACACATACAAGGGTGTTATGTGGCTATTAGTACATAGTGAACACATACAAGGCTGTTATGTTGGCGTTAGTACATAGTGAACATATACAAGGGTGTTATATGGCTGATAGTGCATATTGAACACATACAAGGGTGTTATGTGGCTATTAGTACATAGTGAACACATACAAGGCTGTTATGTGGTTGTTAGTACATAGTGAACACATACAATGGTGTTATGTGGCTGTTAGTACATAGTGAACACATACAAGGCTGTTATGTTGGCGTTAGTACATAGTGAACATATACAAGGGTGTTATATGGCTGATAGTGCATATTGAACACATACAAGGGTGTTATGTGGCTATTAGTACATAGTGAACACATACAAGGCTGTTATGTGGCTGTTAGTACATAGTGAACACATACAAGGGTGTTATGTGGCTGTTAGTGCACATTGAACACATACAAGGGTGTTATGTGGCTGCTAGTACATAGTGAACGCATACAAGGGTGTTATATGGCTGTTAGTACATAGTGAACACATACAAGGGTGTTATGTGGCTATTAGTACGTAGTGAACACATACAAGGCTGTTATGTTGGCGTTAGTACATAGTGAACATATACAAGGGTGTTATATGGCTGATAGTGCATATTGAACACATACAAGGGTGTTATGTGGCTATTAGTACATAGTGAACACATACAAGGCTGTTATGTTGTTGTTAGTACATAGTGAACACATACAATGGTGTTATGTGGCTGTTAGTACATAGTGAACACATACAAGGCTGTTATGTTGGCGTTAGTACATAGTGAACATATACAAGGGTGTTATATGGCTGATAGTGCATATTGAACACATACAAGGGTGTTATGTGGCTATTAGTACATAGTGAACACATACAAGGCTGTTATGTGGCTGTTAGTACATAGTGAACACATACAAGGGTGTTATGTGGCTGTTAGTGCACATTGAACACATACAATGGTGTTATGTGACTGCTAGTACATAGTGAACGCATACAAGGGTGTTATATGGCTGTTAGTACATAGTGAACACATATAAGGGTGTTATGTAGCTGTTAGTACATAGTGAACACATACAAGGGTGTTATATAGCTGTTAGTACATAGTGAACACATACAAGGGTGTTATATGGTTGTTAGTACATAGTGAACACATACAAGGGTGTTATGTGGCAGATAGTACATAGTGAACACATACAGGGATGTTATATGGCTGATAGTGCACATTGAACACATACAAGGTTGTTATCTGGCTTTAAGTACATAGTGAACACATACAAGGGTGTTATGTGGCAGATAGTACTTATTGAACACATACAAGGGTGTTATGTGGCTGCTAGTACATATTGCCACATACAAAAGTGTTATGTGGGTGTTCGTACATATTGAACACATACAGGGGTGTTATGTGGCTGCTAGTGCATAGTGAACACATACAAGGGTGTTATGTGGCTGATAGTACATAGTGAACACATACAGGGGTGTTATATGGCTGTTAGTACATCGTGAACACATACAAGGGTGTTATATGGCTGTTAGTACAGAGTGAACACATACAAGGGTGTTATATGGCAGCTAGTACATATTGAAGACATACAAGGGTGTTATATGGCAGCAAGTACATATTGAACACATTCAAGGGTGTTATATGGCTATTAGTACATACTTAACAAATACAAGGTGTGTTATATGGCTGTCAGTACACAGTGAGCACATACAAGGATGTTATATGGCTGTCAGTACATAGTGAACGCATACAAGAGTGTTATGTGGCTGTTAGTACATAGTGAACACATACAAGGGTGTTATATGGCTGTTAGTACATAGTGAACACATACAAGGGTGTTATATGGTTGTTAGTACATAGTGAACACATACAAGGGTGTTATGTGGCTCTTAGTACTTAGTGATCACATAGAAGGGTGTTATGTGGCACATAGTACATAGCGAACACATACAGGGATGTTATATGGCTGATAGTGCACATTGAACACATACAAGGTTGTTATCTGGCTTTAAGTACATAGTGAACACATACAAGGGTGTTATGTGGCAGATAGTACATATTGAACACATACAAGGGTGTTACGTGGCTGCTAGTACATAGTGCCACATTCAAAAATGTTATGTGGGTGTTCGTACATATTGAACACATACAGGGGTGTTATATAGCTGATAGTGCATATTGAACACATACAAGGGTGTTATGTGGCAGCTAGTACGCAGTGAACACATAAGAGGGTGCTATGTAATTTCCATTACATAGCGAACACAAACAATGGTGTTATGTGATTTCTAGTACATAGTGAACACAAGGTTGTTATGAGATTTTCAATACATAGTGAACACATACAAGGGTGTTATGTGGCTATTAGTACATAGTGAACACATACAAGGCTGTTATGTTGGCGTTAGTACATAGTGAACATATACAAGGCTGTTATGTGACTGTTAGTACACAGTGAACACATACAAGGGTGTTATATGGCTGTTAGTGCATAGTAAACACATACAAGGGTGTTATATGGCTGTTAGTACATAATGAACACATACAAGGGTGTTATGTGGCTGTTAGTGCACATTGAACACATACAAGGGTGTTATGTGGCTGCTAGTACATAGTGAACGCATACAAGGGTGTTATATGGCTGTTAGTACATAGTGAACACATACAAGGGTGTTATGTGGCTATTAGTACGTAGTGAACACATACAAGGCTGTTATGTTGGCGTTAGTACATAGTGAACATATACAAGGGTGTTATATGGCTGATAGTGCATATTGAACACATACAAGGGTGTTATGTGGCTATTAGTACATAGTGAACACATACAAGGCTGTTATGTGGTTGTTAGTACATAGTGAACACATACAATGGTGTTATGTGGCTGTTAGTACATAGTGAACACATACAAGGCTGTTATGTTGGCGTTAGTACATAGTGAACATATACAAGGGTGTTATATGGCTGATAGTGCATATTGAACACATACAAGGGAGTTATGTGGCTATTAGTACATAGTGAACACATACAAGGCTGTTAGTACATAGTGAACACATACAAGGGTGTTATGTGGCTGTTAGTGCACATTGAACACATACAAGGGTGTTATGTGACTGCTAGTACATAGTGAACGCATACAAGGGTGTTATATGGCTGTTAGTACATAGTGAACACATACAAGGGTGTTATGTAGCTGTTAGTACATAGTGAACACATACAAGGGTGTTATATAGCTGTTAGTACATAGTGAACACATACAAGGGTGTAATATGGTTGTTAGTACATAGTGAACACATACAAGGGTGTTATGTGGCTCTTAGTACTTAGTGATCACATAGAAGGGTGTTATGTGGCACATAGTACATAGCGAACACATACAGGGATGTTATATGGCTGATAGTGCACATTGAACACATACAAGGTTGTTATCTGGCTTTAAGTACATAGTGAACACATACAAGGGTGTTATGTGGCAGATAGTACTTATTGAACACATACAAGGGTGTTACGTGGCTGTTAGTACATAGTGCCACATTCAAAAATGTTATGTGGGTGTTCGTACATATTGAACACATACAGGGGTGTTATATAGCTGATAGTGCATATTGAACACATACAAGGGTGTTATGTGGCAGCTAGTACGCAGTGAACACATAAGAGGGTGCTATGTAATTTCCATTACATAGCGAACACAAACAATGGTGTTATGTGATTTCTAGTACATAGTGAACACAAGGTTGTTATGAGATTTTCAGTACATAGTGAACACATACAAGGGTGTTATGTGGCTATTAGTACATAGTGAACACATACAAGGCTGTTATGTTGGCGTTAGTACATAGTGAACATATACAAGGCTGTTATGTGACTGTTAGTACACAGTGAACACATACAGGGGTGTTATATGGCTGTTAGTGCATAGTAAACACATACAAGGGTGTTATATGGCTGTTAGTACATAATGAACACATACAAGGGTGTTATGTGGCTGTTAGTACATAGTGAACACATACATGGGTGTTATATGTCTGTTAGTACATAGTGAATATATACAAGGGTGTTATATGGCTGTTGGTACACAGTGAAAACATTCAAGGGTGTTATATGGCTGTTAGTACATAGTGAACACATACAGGGTGTTATGAGGCTATTAGTACATAGTGAACACATACAAGGGTGTTATGGGGATGTTAGTACATAGTGTACACATAGAAGAGGTGTTATATGGCTGTTAGTACATAGTGAACACATACAGGGGTGTAAAATGGCTGTTAGTACATAGTGGATATATACAAGGGTGTTATGTGGCTGTTAGTACATAGTGAACACATACAGGGGTGTTATATGGCTGTTAGTACATAGTGAACCCGTACAAGGGTGTTATATGGCTGTTAGTACATAGTGAACACATACAGGGGTGTTATGTGGCTGTTAGTACGTAGTGAACACATACAAGGGTGTTATCTGGCTTTAAGTACATAGTGAACACATACAAGGGTGTTATGTGGCAGATAGTACTTATTGAACACATACAAGGGTGTTATGTGGCTGTTAGTACATATTGCCACATACAAAAGTGTTATGTGGGTGTTCGTACATATTGAACACATACAGGGGTGTTATGTGGCTGCTAGTGCATAGTGAACACATACAAGGGTGTTATGTGGCTGATAGTACATAGTGAACACATACAAGGGTGTTATATGGCTGTTAGTACATCGTGAACACATACAAGGGTGTTATATGGCTGTTAGTACAGAGTGAACACATACAAGGGTGTTATATGGCAGCTAGTACATATTGAACACATACAAGGGTGTTATATGGCAGCAAGTACATATTGAACACATTCAAGGGTGTTATATGGCTATTAGTACATACTGAACAAATACAAGGTGTGTTATATGGCTGTCAGTACACAGTGAGCACATACAAGGATGTTATATGGCTGTCAGTACATAGTGAACGCATACAAGAGTGTTATGTGGCTGTTAGTACATAGTGAACACATACAAGGGTGTTATATGGCTGTTAGTACATAGTGAACACATACAAGGGTGTTATATGGTTGTTAGTACATAGTGAACACATACAAGGCTGTTATGTGGTTGTTAGTACATAGTGAACACATACAATGGTGTTATGTGGCTGTTAGTACATAGTGAACACATACAAGGCTGTTATGTTGGCGTTAGTACATAGTGAACATATACAAGGGTGTTATATGGCTGATAGTGCATATTGAACACATACAAGGGAGTTATGTGGCTATTAGTACATAGTGAACACATACAAGGCTGTTAGTACATAGTGAACACATACAAGGGTGTTATGTGGCTGTTAGTGCACATTGAACACATACAAGGGTGTTATGTGACTGCTAGTACATAGTGAACGCATACAAGGGTGTTATATGGCTGTTAGTACATAGTGAACACATACAAGGGTGTTATGTAGCTGTTAGTACATAGTGAACACATACAAGGGTGTTATATAGCTGTTAGTACATAGTGAACACATACAAGGGTGTAATATGGTTGTTAGTACATAGTGAACACATACAAGGGTGTTATGTGGCTCTTAGTACTTAGTGATCACATAGAAGGGTGTTATGTGGCACATAGTACATAGCGAACACATACAGGGATGTTATATGGCTGATAGTGCACATTGAACACATACAAGGTTGTTATCTGGCTTTAAGTACATAGTGAACACATACAAGGGTGTTATGTGGCAGATAGTACTTATTGAACACATACAAGGGTGTTACGTGGCTGTTAGTACATAGTGCCACATTCAAAAATGTTATGTGGGTGTTCGTACATATTGAACACATACAGGGGTGTTATATAGCTGATAGTGCATATTGAACACATACAAGGGTGTTATGTGGCAGCTAGTACGCAGTGAACACATAAGAGGGTGCTATGTAATTTCCATTACATAGCGAACACAAACAATGGTGTTATGTGATTTCTAGTACATAGTGAACACAAGGTTGTTATGAGATTTTCAGTACATAGTGAACACATACAAGGGTGTTATGTGGCTATTAGTACATAGTGAACACATACAAGGCTGTTATGTTGGCGTTAGTACATAGTGAACATATACAAGGCTGTTATGTGACTGTTAGTACACAGTGAACACATACAGGGGTGTTATATGGCTGTTAGTGCATAGTAAACACATACAAGGGTGTTATATGGCTGTTAGTACATAATGAACACATACAAGGGTGTTATGTGGCTGTTAGTACATAGTGAACACATACATGGGTGTTATATGTCTGTTAGTACATAGTGAATATATACAAGGGTGTTATATGGCTGTTGGTACACAGTGAAAACATTCAAGGGTGTTATATGGCTGTTAGTACATAGTGAACACATACAGGGTGTTATGAGGCTATTAGTACATAGTGAACACATACAAGGGTGTTATGGGGATGTTAGTACATAGTGTACACATAGAAGAGGTGTTATATGGCTGTTAGTACATAGTGAACACATACAGGGGTGTAAAATGGCTGTTAGTACATAGTGGATATATACAAGGGTGTTATGTGGCTGTTAGTACATAGTGAACACATACAGGGGTGTTATATGGCTGTTAGTACATAGTGAACCCGTACAAGGGTGTTATATGGCTGTTAGTACATAGTGAACACATACAGGGGTGTTATGTGGCTGTTAGTACGTAGTGAACACATACAAGGGTGTTATCTGGCTTTAAGTACATAGTGAACACATACAAGGGTGTTATGTGGCAGATAGTACTTATTGAACACATACAAGGGTGTTATGTGGCTGTTAGTACATATTGCCACATACAAAAGTGTTATGTGGGTGTTCGTACATATTGAACACATACAGGGGTGTTATGTGGCTGCTAGTGCATAGTGAACACATACAAGGGTGTTATGTGGCTGATAGTACATAGTGAACACATACAAGGGTGTTATATGGCTGTTAGTACATCGTGAACACATACAAGGGTGTTATATGGCTGTTAGTACAGAGTGAACACATACAAGGGTGTTATATGGCAGCTAGTACATATTGAACACATACAAGGGTGTTATATGGCAGCAAGTACATATTGAACACATTCAAGGGTGTTATATGGCTATTAGTACATACTGAACAAATACAAGGTGTGTTATATGGCTGTCAGTACACAGTGAGCACATACAAGGATGTTATATGGCTGTCAGTACATAGTGAACGCATACAAGAGTGTTATGTGGCTGTTAGTACATAGTGAACACATACAAGGGTGTTATATGGCTGTTAGTACATAGTGAACACATACAAGGGTGTTATATGGTTGTTAGTACATAGTGAACACATACAAGGGTGTTATGTGGCTCTTAGTACTTAGTGATCACATAGAAGGGTGTTATGTGGCAGATAGTACATAGCGAACACATACAGGGATGTTATATGGCTGATAGTGCACATTGAACACATACAAGGTTGTTATCTGGCTTTAAGTACATAGTGAACACATACAAGGGTGTTATGTGGCAGATAGTACTTATTGAACACATACAAGGGTGTTACGTGGCTGCTAGTACATAGTGCCACATACAAAAATGTTATGTGGGTGTTCGTACATATTGAACACATACAGGGGTGTTATATAGCTGATAGTGCATATTGAACACATACAATGGTGTTATGTGGCAGCTAGTACGCAGTGAACACATAAGAGGGTGCTATGTAATTTCCATTACATAGCGAACACAAACAATGGTGGTATGTGATTTCTAGTACATAGTGAACACAAGGTTGTTATGAGATTTTCAGTACATAGTGAACACATACAAGGGTGTTATGTGGCTATTAGTACATAGTGAACACATACAAGGCTGTTATGTTGGCGTTAGTACATAGTGAACATATACAAGGCTGTTATGTGACTGTTAGTACACAGTGAACACATACAAGGGTGTTATATGGCTGTTAGTGCATAGTAAACACATACAAGGGTGTTATATGGCTGTTAGTACATAATGAACACATACAAGGGTGTTATGTGGCTGTTAGTACATAGTGAACACATACATGGGTGTTATATGTCTGTTAGTACATAGTGAATATATACAAGGGTGTTATATGGCTGTTGGTACACAGTGAAAACATTCAAGGGTGTTATATGGCTGTTAGTACATAGTGAACACATACAGGGGTGTTATGAGGCTATTAGTACATAGTGAACACATACAAGGGTGTTATGTGGATGTTAGTACATAGTGTACACATAGAAGATGTGTTATATGGCTGTTAGTACATAGTGAACACATACATGGGTGTAAAATGGCTGTTAGTACATAGTGGATATATACAAGGGTGTTATGTGGCTGTTAGTACATAGTGAACACATACAGGGGTGTTATATGGCTGTTAGTACATAGTGAACCCATACAAGGGTGTTATATGGCTGTTAGTACATAGTGAACACATACAGGGGTGTTATGTGGCTGTTAGTACATAGTGAACACATACAAGGGTGTTATGTGGCTGTTAGTACATAGTGTACACAGAAGAGGTGTTTTATGGCTGTTAGTACGTAGTGAACACATACAGGGGTGTTATATGGCTGTTAGTACATAGTGGATATATACAAGGGTGTTATGTGGCTGTTAGTACATAGTGAACACATACAGGGGTGTTATATGGCTGTTAGTACATAGTGAACACATACAAGGGTGTTATATGGCTGTTAATACAGAGTGAACACATACAAGGGGTTATATGGCAGCTAGTACATATTGAACACATAAAAGGGTGTTATATGGCAGCCAGTACATACTGAACACATACAATGATGTTATATGGCTGTCAGTACATAGTGAACACATACAAGGGTGTTATATGGCTGTTAGTACATAGTGAACACATACAAGGGTGTTATATGGCTGTTAGTACATAGTGAACACATACAAGGGTGTTATGTGGCTGCTAGTACATAGTGCCACATACAAAAGTGTTATGTGTGTGTTCGTACATATTGAGCACATACAGGGGTGTTATGTGGCTGCTAGTACATAGTGCCACATACAAAAGTGTTATGTGTGTGTTCGTACATATTGAACACATACAGGGGTGTTATGTGGCAGCTAGTACACAGTGAACACATAAGAGGGTGTTATGTGATTTCTAGTACATAGTGAACACAAGGTTGTTATGAGATTTTCAGTACATAGTGAACACATACAAGGGTGTTATGTGGCTATTAGTTCATAGTGAACACATACAAGGCTGATATGTTGGCGTTAGTACATTGTGAACATATACAAGGGTGTTATATAGCTGATAGTGCATATTGAACACATACAAGGGTGTTATGTGGCTATTAGTACATAGTGAACACATACAAGGCTGTTATGTGACTGTTAGTACACAGTGAACACATACAAGGGTGTTCTATGGCTGTTAGTGCATAGTGAACACATACAAGGGTGTTATATGGCTGTTAGTACATAATGAACACATACAAGGGTGTTATGTGGCTGTTAGTACATAGTGAACACATACATGGGTGTTATATGTCTGTTAGTACATAGTGAATATATACAAGGGTGTTATATGGCTGTTGGTACACAGTGAAAACATACAAGGGTGTTATATGGCTGTTAGTACATAGTGAACACATACAGGGGTGTTATGAGGCTGTTAGTACATAGTGAACACATACAAGGGTGTTATGTGGATGTTAGTACATAGTGTACACATAGAAGAGGTGTTATATGGCTGTTAGTACATAGTGAACACATACAGGGGTGTAAAATGGCTGATAGTACATAGTGAACAGATACAAGGGTGTTATATGGCTGATAGTGCATATTGAACACATACAGGGGTGTTATGTGGCTGTTAGTACATAGTGAACACATACAAGGCAGTTATGTGGCTGTTAGTACATAGTGAACACATACAAGGGTGTTATGTGGCTGTTAGTACATAGTGAACACATACAAAGGTGTTATGTGGCTGTTAGTACATAGTGTACACATAGAAGAGGTGTTTTATGGCTGTTAGTACATAGTGAACACATACAGGGGTGTTATATGGCTGTTAGTACATAGTGGATATATACAAGGGTGTTATGTGGTTGTTAGTACATAGTGAACACATACAGGGGTGTTATATGGCTGTTAGTACATAGTGAACACATACAAGGGTGTTATATGGCTGTTAATACAGAGTGAACACATACAAGGGGTTATATGGCAGCTAGTACATATTGAACACATAAAAGGGTGTTATATGGCAGCCAGTACATACTGAACACATACAAGGGTGCTATATGGCAGCCAGTACGTAGTGAACACATAAAGGGGTGTAATATGGCTGTTAGTACATCGTGAACACATACAAGGGTGTTATATGGCTGTTGGTACAGAGTGAACACATACGATGGTGTTATATGGTTGTTAGTACATAGTGAACACATACAAGGGTGTTATGTGGCTGTTAGTACATAGTGAACACATACAAGGTTGTTACGTGGCTGCTAGTACATAGTGCCACATACAAAAATGTTATGTGGGTGTTCGTACATAGTGAACACATACAGGGGTGTTTTATAGCTGATAGTGCATATTGAACACATACAGGGGTGTTATGTGGCAGCTAGTACGCAGAGAACACATAAGAGGGTGCTATGTAATTTCCATTACATAGCGAACACAAACAATGGTGTTATGTGATTTCATGTACATAGTGAACACAAGGGTCTTATGAGATTTTCAGTACATAGTGAACACATACAAGGGTGTTATTGGCTATTAGTACATAGTGAACACATACAAGGCTGTTATGTTGGCGTTAGTACATAGTGAACATATACAAGGGTGTTATATGGCTGATAGTGCATATTGAACACAAACAAGGGTGTTATGTGGCTATTAGTACATAGTGAACACATACAAGGCTGTTATGTGGTTGTTAGTACATAGTGAACACATACAATGGTGTTATATGGCTGATAGTGCATATTGAACACATACAATGGTGTTATGTGGCTGTTAGTACATAGTGAACACATACAAGGCTGTTATGTTGGCGTTAGTACATAGTGAACATATACAAGGGTGTTATATGGCTGATAGTGCATATTGAACACATACAAGGGTGTTATGTGGCTATTAGTACATAGTGAACACATACAAGGCTGTTATGTGGCTGTTAGTACATAGTGAACACATACAAGGGTGTTATGTGGCTGTTAGTGCACATTGAACACATACAAGGGTGTTATGTGGCTGCTAGTACATAGTGAACGCATACAAGGGTGTTATATGGCTGTTAGTACATAGCGAACACATACAATGGTGTTATGTGGCTATTAGTACGTAGTGAACACATGCAAGGCTGTTATGTTGGCGTTAGTACATAGTGAACATATACAAGGGTGTTATATGGCTGATAGTGCATATTGAACACATACAAGGGTGTTATGTGGCTATTAGTACATAGTGAACACATACAAGGCTGTTATGTGGCTGTTAGTACATAGTGAACACATACAAGGGTGTTATGTGGCTGTTAGTCCTCATTGAACACATACAAGGGTGTTATGTGACTGTTAGTACATAGTGAACACATACAAGGGTGTTATATGGTTGTTAGTACATAGTGAACACATACAAGGGTGTTATGTGGCTCTTAGTACTTAGTGATCACATAGAAGGGTGTTATGTGGCAGATAGTACATAGTGAACACATACAGGGATGTTATATGGCTGATAGTGCACATTGAACACATACAAGGTTGTTATCTGGCTTTAAGTACATAGTGAACACATACAAGGGTGTTATGTGGCAGATAGTACTTATTGAACACATACAAGGGTGTTAAGTGGCTGCTAGTACATATTGCCACACACAAAAGTGTTATGTGGGTGTTCGTACATATTGAACACATACAGGGGTGTTATGTGGCTGCTAGTACATAGTGAACACATACAAGGGTGTTATGTGGCTGATAGTACATAGTGAACACATACAGGGGTGTTATATGGCTGTTAGTACATCGTGAACACATACAGGGGTGTTATATGGCTGTTAGTACAGAGTGAACACATACAAGGGTGTTATATGGCAGCTAGTACATATTGAACACATACAAGGGTGTTATATGGCAGCAAGTACATATTGAACACATTCAAGGGTGTTATATGGCTATTAGTACATAGTGAACAAATACAAGGTGTGTTATATGGCTGTCAGTACACAGTGAGCACATACAAGGATGTTATATGGCTGTCAGTACATAGTGAACGCATACAAGAGTGTTAAATGGCTGTTACTACATAGTGAACACATACAAGGGTGTTATGTGGCTGTTAGTACATAGTGAACACATACAAGGGTGTTATATGGCTGTTAGTACATAGTGAACACATACAAGGGTGTTATATGGTTGTTAGTACATAGTGAACACATACTAGGGTGTTATGTGGCTCTTAGTACTTAGTGATCACATAGAAGGGTGTTATGTGGCAGATAGTACATAGTGAACACATACAGGGATGTTATATGGCTGATAGTGCACATTGAACACATACAAGGTTGTTATCTGGCTTTAAGTACATAGTGAACACATACAAGGGTGTTATGTGGCAGATAGTACTTATTGAACACATACAAGGGTGTTACGTGGCTGCTAGTACATAGTGCCACATACAAAAATGTTATGTGGGTGTTCGTACATATTGAACACATACAGGGGTGTTATATAGCTGATAGTGCATATTGAACACATACAAGGGTGTTATGTGGCAGCTAGTACGCAGTGAACACATAAGAGGGTGCTATGTAATTTCCATTACATAGCGAACACAAACAATGGTGGTATGTGATTTCTAGTACATAGTGAACACAAGGTTATTATGAGATTTTCAGTACATAGTGAACACATACAAGGGTGTTATGTGGCTATTAGTACATAGTGAACACATACAAGGCTGTTATGTTGGCGTTAGTACATAGTGAACATATACAAGGGTGTTATATGGCTGATAGTGCATATTGAACACATACAAGGGTGTTATGTGGCTGTTAGTACATAGTGAGCACATACAAGGCTGTTATGTTGGCGTTAGTACATAGTGAACACATACAAGGGTGTTATATGGCTGATAGTACATAGTGAACATATACAAGCGTGTTATATGGCTGATAGTGCATATTGAACACATACAGGGGTGTTATGTGGCTATTAGTACATAGTGAACACATACAAGGCAGTTATGTGGCTGTTAGTACATAGTGAACACATACAAGGATGTTATGTGGCTGTTAGTGCACATTGAACACATACAAGGGTGTTATGTGGCTGCTAGTACATAGTGAACACATACAAGGGTGTTATGTGGCTGTTAGTACATAGTGAACACATACAAGGGTGTTATGTTGGTGTTAGTAAATAGTAAACACATACAAGGGTGTCATGAGGACACGTGGCGTTTCGTTTTTAGTATTTCTGTTCGGCAATGTCCGGTCACTTTTATAATAATACTCACATTTTCATGATGAAGCATGTGCCTTATTGAATGAAGAGTTCGACATTTCCAGGTCTCGCCATTTTTTACTTTCATATCATCCAAATCTTCGTCCCACAGCCCCATATTATAAAACCAAACCTTTTCAGCGTGCTTGTGATCGTCCATGCCAATTCTAACATTTAAAAAAAAACTATTTTCAGCATTTTCCTTCAAATACGTCAATATTGTATGGTTTTGTCGGGCAACCATACAAGCAAAACATTTATTTTTCTAAAAAATATTTAGCGCACGCTCACTAAAATGCCTGCTTCGTAATAAGTGTGTGACCAAGTGTGTGACCAGTCTGTTTGATTTGCGTCCTCGCCGATGATTACAAACACAACAGGTCGCATGTCACACGACCCCCCCCCCCCCCGCCATATCGCAACAGATTCTAATCGCATCACCAATCGCACAGCTAGCATTATTGCGAGAAATCTAGATGAACAATCGTAGGAGTGAGCGAGCGCACTTACGTTGGATCGAATGTGTATACATTGCACCCATATTCGGACATGGCATTATCAAAACTCCAATCATGACCAACTCTGTAACGAAAACAAATATCACAATAAAACATGTTGTAGTTTTATTCCATCTAGTTGGCATTGTGAAATACGGCAATAATTTATGTTTATTAACAATGCATCAAACTACTGTATTGTGATATACACATAATTACGTGATACCTAAACTAACTTATAATGCTCCTGTCATGACTCAAACATGTTATACCTAGAAAACAAACAAATTGGACAATTTTCTCTGATAATAAAACTGTACAAAATAAGGAACGCTTCCAATTACGTAGTCCAAAGCATATTCCAATTATCCGTATAGCACTTTGAAAACCATTTTAACTATATTTTATAAGAAAATCCATTTTCAACATAAAATAACATTCACTATAACATAACTAACTAATCATTGTATGTCACAAAAATACAAGAGAAGGGAACATGTCTGTATACCACCGTGACGTTTGAACAATTCCAACGCAATCACTTGCAAGGTTTTAATATGTAGATTGGTTTTGGAGATCGCCGGATTATGTTTTGCTCAAACCGGTCATTGGTGGTGTTAGTGTGTGATCCGGAAACACAAGATCCGAGTTTATACACGCGACAAAGCGGCCCAGATCACGATTTCTCTATGTAGCATAATGCTGTGTGTTTTTAATTATTATCTCTGTTTCTGGTTACCATAAATTAATTAAAAAATAGTAAAACTATGCTCACCGCTCTGCATTTTCTTTCGACAAATCCGCGGAACACGTTTTATTGGAGGGGAGTATGTATGTATGTATGTATGTATGTATGTATGGATATGAACGTATTATAACAATTGATGCGCCGTGTATGACCTTGTAGCTATTCGTCAATACAACATGTCACAGACTTTGTTTATATAACAAGCACGGTATAGTAAAACACCATCTCACTATCTAATCACCGCCATCTGGTACTTAGTCATGTTTTATTGTCCCAAACCCTGTCCTTCCGAATTGTCTTAAAATCTGATTTGACATCCGTTTAGGGTGGTAGCATGAATGTATCGTTATAACAGGGCTACGGATTCGTGGGACGTGAAGGCTTCTACGCGACCATAAATTATTTTATTTAGCGTAGGACGTCTTCCAGAATATAGCAATTGTACGAACCAAAGGTGCCATCATCGCAATGAACAAAAACAAAGAGCTCATCCATTACCAGAAATGGCAACTACTAGATGAATAACTAGATATTGAACAATGATATAATTATATTAGATTTGTTTGTTCATATCACGACAATGAAATAAACATCATTATTTAAACAAAAACAAATTATAAAAAAAAAACTTCCTACGATAGATGGACTGGTATACACAAACAAATATAGTAGGTATAGTTTACAAGAACAAGAAACATTTATTTAATTCGCTGTGTTATGTATTATTTCTGGTTTCAAGTTGCTCTATTATATATATCCGAGCATACCTCATATCATCTTGATGAAAATAGAAAGTAAGATTCCGTCGTCCTTTTAGTATAATTGTAATCCTATTGTTAACAAAACTAAAATAGAAAATAGATGGTCGTCTAATTGTGATGATTGTCATCGTTCCTACTGATTGTAACCATTGTTCTCATCGACTGTAACCACTATGCCCGCCAACGCCGTACATAAGACCGGCGTCAAGATTTGCCATGATTTCAACCAATATTTGAGTCGATACTCAATACACTGAATTCGGCTATTTTAAATTAATGGACCCACAGTGTACTGTAAATATATTAATTATCCATTGGGTTTTAATTTCGCTATTTTCGCTAACAACTAAAATCCGTTAAGTTAAAACCACATAAACATGTAAAATAACAATATAACGACATGTTCGTGAACTTAAAACCCAGTGAATATGCTCAAAATATAGTGAAATTAAATACCAGTGAAAATAAATGGTTCCACAGTATTTGTTATTTGCTACTAAGAGTAACAATTAAGTAATATACAGTACAGTGAGTACTGTTTCACGGCAGCGAGTCTTTAGAAAATGCAGATGAGTATAGGAGACCAACTTAAAATAACACAAACACGAAATTTAAAATATAATAGATGTATCTCAATAAGCGTTTGTGACATCTGGCGTATTCATTTATTCCGATATTTACCGGCTGTTCCAGGGTCATTTGGGATAATATGCCCTATTATATATAATATAAATGATAGTACGTTATTTTCTATTTTATTGTATTTTTTAATATTTATAAAATTGTAAAAAACAAAAACATTTTCCATTTCAAACGTGTATGTACAGAAATGTAATATGTATATTTCTTACAGATGGGTTCAGATTGAAGTGCGAGTTTCATGCGAGACGCTTCGAATGCGTGTTCATTTCATATGAATCTCTTCCCGCAAATTCGATTTTTTAGTTGAAACGAATTTCAGGGCGATTTTATTTAACGTTTCATAATTCTGGCGTGAACACAATGTTAAGATACAAGAACAAACAACAAATGTTTTGGGTTCTGTGAGTAATAAGATATATTGTTTAAAAAAACAGTCACATACTGCGAATTTAAACAAATGTTTTTGATTTTTGACAAACAAGCAAGACTTTTATGTATCATATAAATATCATGACAATTAATACGTACATTTTTGGATAATACGATGACGGTTTCATACCAAATAACCGTCTATTTAAATCTGTACGTATTACACATCAAGGACCTCAGAGCATCGCCACGACAGGGTTACTGCACTGAGAGCAAGTATGTGTACCTACCCGACAGAATATGTAATACATTTTTTAGGGTCGATGTTGACGTCCATGCACACGTTCCATCCTCCATCATTGGCATTACCCATACGTCTATTGTCCTTGCAGTTATACTCTACGGTGGAGATGTAATTCATCAATAAACCCCACGCCTCGTTAGAATCCATCACTTGTATGTCAGCTTTGGATTCACTTGTTGATAATTTATCAACATTATTCGATGACTGTGTCTCTTTGTCCTGTGGATATTTCAAATACATTTATCATATGTTCGTTATTAAACAATTAAATCATCAGAATCATGGTCATTCATTTCACGAATCTGCAACAACGGGACTCCGTTTTTTGTGTGGATTTTAGGAGAATATAATTATTTAAAACACAAAAAAAGCAGGATAGTTTACCAATTAATATGATTTAAAACGTGTACACTGCTGCGATGCATATATGCAGTTCGTGTGGGTAGATGAAACCATAGTCACTTCTACGGAACATAATCGCGACGATAACTTATAATGATGGTGGAATAATAAATATTATAGTACCTGCGGTATTCCTGACTTGATATGTATTCGTGCCGGGGCGTTTTTATCTGAATACAAAAAAATTATATAAGACATATTATAAGCAGCATAAAACATGGGACACGCGTTCAAACATTGATAGTATTTTGTTTTCGTTTGTTGTTACAGAACAGCATGTGGATTATGGCGGTAACACTGCCATTTATCTCATATCATTCACCATTAATTTTATGCGTATTTATCGCGACTCTACACGACGAGAGGCTTACTTACACGCTACATGGAAACAATCATATAGCAGTTTTCACCTCTTGCAATGTTGCATTTTGTCATGTAACTTTCAATTTAAAGATTCGTGGCGCTTAAGTGGGTCGTAGAATTGTAAAAGCTATAAAATAATTAATGGAAAATACTCACCGAAGTACAAAAGAACACATAACAATATAATCATTGAAGACACGCAAGCGGTCATCGTTTGCCGTGGACTGAACACCATCGCCATAATGATACAGAAGTAGATATCCGCTAGGTAACACGCCGAATAGTGGTGTATTGCTGAATCGTCCACGACTTGTTGCTTATTTGTCCGTGAAATCCTCGCTAATAACCAGTAAATATGGGGATGTGGCAAATCCGAACAGGGTACAGGTGTTACATGTTTATGTACTGGACACATAGTAATATTTTGCTTTACACGAAAACGGAGTGGGTGTGAACATTGCCGAAAAGTTGGAGGTATTAACAGTTAGTGAAATGTTATCCATGCAACAAGGCAAAGGAGATTATCTCTAAACAAGGAAAACATATTCCGGTTAGTATGAGAATATCTACCAATCTGGAGGCTGTATCAAAAAAAGTTATTATGGGGATTTGGTGAGGATCATCGTTTACCTACGCTCATAATACTCGTACAGTTTGTTGTTGAGCTGTTCTAAGAGAGTACGAACGTTGGTAAGCATATTGGATTGTCAAATACATCTGCAGAAATCTTCATTTTGGGAAAGCGTGCCTTGTTTCTAGACTGCTACTCAAAACGCTGGAAATATTTCGCTTAATAGACGAGATAACGTAAATGTCAACACAGAAGTATTTCACAATAATTCACCCCATATCCCTTTGACTACACGAGTAAATATATTTACGCCTAAAAGGAATTCCATTGTGCACATGACGTTAATTTTAAATTACAACTTGTACAATACGGTGTAGTCTGAGACGGTGTATGTGAGTTAAACTGCATAACACTCGGTGACATTGATATTTTTTATTGTTTAACACGTATTTATCCCTATCATTTGAAGTTGCATGAAAACAATGGGGGCTTCATCAATCCAATAACCTCGAACCAGTGTTTGATAATATATGGTCTTCGTGGCATCAATCGTTATGTTATCATTAAACGAGAGACACATGAAGTTTCTCATAGATTATAGTTGTCGTGTCCCATCGTCTGCCGATTTGATTTGATTTTCCAGATCACTAGGAACCCATTGATCTTACCTACAATTGCTAAGATTGTAATTACACATTTCTCAGGGTCTCTGCGATATGAATATAATCTTATTTTTTTATAGGTAACACTCTGCATACTACCTCGACATTTAATTGTAATCTATCCACATGCTTCATTGATTAATTGACACAATCATTGAAACTGAACGAGGACTATGTCATTGGCAATAATTATGAAATCTCTTATTCAATGTAGCTAAAGCAAAACGCATTTCACCAGGATGCTACTCAGATGAGTGTTTAGCATATTAAAATAAGCTAGTACTGCAGAGTTTTGTCCCTTCTTTGTAATTCGGGGGAGGCTTAGATGAAGTTGATATATAGCTTATAAGTAAATGTAATGTGGGTAACATTATTTCAAAATGTACTTGGCATAGGGACTAGATAGGTCAGTGGTTCTGTGCAAACACTGTTATGCAAGCTATAATGTGTTTACGACAACCTGCCTGTAAAATAGAAACATACGGTTCCCTCTATATGGTAAATGTGACTGATACTACAAACACATAATTTGAATGTGTCGATATTTAACACAGTATAAAGTGTGGACTAAGCAATATCGAAATGTGACTGATACTACATAAACAGAATTTGAATGTGTCGATATGTATCACAGTATAAAGTGCGGACTAAGCTATATCGGTTTTAATGTGACTGATACAACATACACAGAATTTGAATGTGTCGATATGTATCACAGTATAAAGTGTGGACTAAGCTATATCGGTTCTAATGTGACTGATACTACATACACAGAATTTGAATGTGTCGATATTTAACACAGTATAAAGTGTGGACTAAGCAATATCGAAATGTGACTGATACTACATAAACAGAATTTGAATGTGTCGATATTTATCACAGTATAAAAGGTGGACTAAGCAATATCGGTTCTAATGTGACTGATATTACTTACACAGAATTTGGTCGTGTCGATATTTATCTCAGTATAAAGTGCGGACTAAGCTATATCGGTTCTAATGTGACTGATACTACATACACAGAATTTGAATGTGTCGAGATTTATCACAGAATAAAAAGTGGACTAAGCTATATCGGTTCTAATATGCCTGATACTACATACACATAATTTGAAAGTGTCGATATTTTTCACAGTATAAAAGGTGGACTAAACTATATCGGTTCTAATGTGACTGATATTACATACACAGAATTTGAAAGTGTCGATATTTTTCACAGTATAAAAGGTGGACTAAACTATATCGGTTCTAATGTGACTGATACTACATACACAGAATTTGAATGTGTCGATATTTATCACAGTATAAAATATGGACGAAGCTTTATCGGTTTTAATGTGACTAATACTGAATACACAGAATTTGAATGAGTCGATATTGATCACAGTATAAAGTGTGGACTAAGCTATATTGCTTCTAATGTGACTGATACTACATACACAGAATTTGAATGAGTCGATATTGATCACAGTATAAAGTGTGGACTAAGCTATATTGCTTCTAATGTGACTGATACTACATTCACAGAATTTGAATGTGTCGATATTTATCACAGTAAAAAGTGTGGACTAAGCTATATCGGTTCTAATGGGACTGATACTACATACACAGAATTTGTATGTGTCGATATTTATCACAGTATAAAGTGTGGACTAAGCTATTTCGATATCAGCAGCTCATGGACTTGGGATGTGTTTAAAACTTAACTGTATAATTGGGGTTCTAGCCGCATTGCATAATCTGTTAGTTATTTGGCAACTTTAACCTCAAAATATTTAGCCTATAACATTTTTTGCATCAACAAATTTATAGGTAATAGTTATTATTAAGAACACATTTGTACGATTAATTTTTTTATCATTTGTTCTGAAATAAAATTTAAATAAATATATGCATGAGCGCCTGTGTGAATTCTGGAAACATAATATCAAAAACAGGGTAACCCCCCTACTGATCCACCGACACCCCCCCCCCCTAGGCCGAAGTAACTGACCAATCCCTAATGTGACTGATACTACATACACAGAATTTGTATGTGTCGATATTTATCACAGTATAAAGTGCGGACTAAGCTATATCGGTTCTAATATGACTGATATTACATACACAGAATTTGAATGTGTCGATATTTTTCACAGTATAAAAGGTGGACTAAACTATATCGATTCTAATGTGACTGATACAACATACACAGAATTTATATGTGTCGATATTTATCACAGTATAAAGTGTGTACTAAGCTATATCGAAATGTGACTGATACTACATACAGAGAATTTGAATGTGTCGATATTTTTCACAGTATAAAGTATGGACTAAGCTATATCGGTTCAAATGTGACTGATACTACATACACAGAATTTGAATGTGTCGATATGTATCACAGTATAAAGGGCGGACTAAGCTATAATGTCGGTTATAATGTGACTGATACTACATACACAGAATTTGAATGTGTCGATATGTATCACAGTATAAAGTGTGGACTAAGCTATATCGGTTCTAATGTGACTGATACTACATACACAGAATTTGAATGTGTCGATATTTATCACAGTATAAAGTGTGGACTAAGCTATTTCTGTTTTAATGTGACTGATATTACATACACAGAATTTGAAAGTGTCGATATTAATCACAGCATAACAGGTGGACTAAGCTATATCGGTTCTGATGTGACTGATACTACATACACAGAATTTGAAAGTGTCGATATTTTTCACAGTATAAAAGGTAGACTAAACTATATCGGTTATAATGTGACTGATACTACATACACAGAATTGGTATGTGACGATATTGATCACAGTATAAAGTGTGGACTAAGCTATATCGGTTCTAATGTGACTGATACTATGTACGCAGAATTTGTATGTGTCGATATTTATCACAGAATAAAGTGCAGACTAAGCAATATCAAAATGTGACTGATACTACATAAACAGAATTTGTATGTGTCGATATTTTTCACAGTATAAAGTGTGGACTAAGCTATATCGGTTCTAATGTGACTGATACTACATAAACAGAATTTGAATGTGTCGATATTTATCACAGTATAAAGTGCGGACTAAGCTATATCGATTCTAATGTGACTCATACTACATACACAGAATTTGAATGTGTCGATATTTATCACAGTATAAAGTGCGGACTAAGCAATATCGAAATGTGACTGATACTACATACACAGAATTTGTATGTGTCGATATTTTTCACAGTATAAAAGGTGGACTAAACTATATCGGTTCTAATGTGACTGATACTACATACACAGAATTTGTATGTGTCGATATTTATCACAGTATAAAAGGTGGACTAAGCAATATCGGTTCTAATGTGACTGATACTACATACACAGAATTTGAATGTGTCGAGATTTATCACAGAATAAAAAGTGGACTAAGCTATATCGGTTCTAATATGCCTGATACTACATACACATAATTTGAAAGTGTCGATATTTTTCACAGTATAAAAGGTGGACTAAACTATATCGGTTCTAATGTGACTGATATTACATACACAGAATTTGAAAGTGTCGATATTTTTCACAGTATAAAAGGTGGACTAAACTATATCGGTTCTAATGTGACTGATACTACATACACAGAATTTGAATGTGTCGATATTTATCACAGTATAAAGTGTGTACTAAGCTATATCGAAATGTGACTGATACTACATACAGAGAATTTGAATGTGTCGATATTTATCACAGTATAAAGTATGGACTAAGATATATCGGTTCAAATGTGACTGACAGAATTTGTATGTGTCCATATGTATCACAGTAAAAAGTGTGGACTAAGCTATATCGGTTCTAATGTGACTGATACTGCATACACAGAATTTGAATGTGTCGATAATTATCACAGCATAAAAGGTGGACTAAGCTATATCGGTTCTAATGTGACTGATACTAAATACACAGAATTTGAATGTGTTGATATTTATCACAATATAAAGTGTGGACTAAGCTATATCGGTTATAATGTGACTGATACTACATACACAAAATTTGTATGTGTCGATATTTATCACAGTATAAAGTGCGGACTAAGCTATATCGGTTCTAATGTGACTGATACTACATACACAGAATTTGAATGTGTCGATATTTATCACAGTATAAAGTGTGGACTAAGCTATTTCGGTTTTAATGTGACTGATATTACATACACAGAATTTGAAAGTGTCGATATTAATCACAGCATAAAAGGTGGACTAAGCTATATCGGTTCTGATGTGACTGATACTACATACACAGAATTTGAAAGTGTCGATATTTTTCACAGTATAAAAGGTAGACTAAACTATATCGGTTATAATGTGACTGATACTACATACACAGAATTTGAATGTGTCGATATTTATCACAGTATAAAGTGTGGACTAAGCTATATCGGTTCTAATGTGACTGGTACTATATACGCAGAATTTGTATGTGTCGATATTTATCACAGTATAAAGTGAGGACTGAGCTATAGCGGTTCTAAAGTGACTGATACTATACACGCAGAATTTGTATGTGTCGATATTTATCACAGAATAAAGTGCGGGCTAAGCAATATCAAAATGTGACTGATACTACATAAACAGAATTGGTATGTGTCGATATTTTTCACAGTATAAAGTGTGGACTAAGCTATATCGGTTCTAATGTGACTGATACTACATAAACAGAATTTGAATGTGTCGATATTTATCACAGAATAAAGTGCGGACTAAGCAATATCAAAATGTGACTGATACTACATAAACAGAATTTGAATGTGTCGATATTTTTCACAGTATAAAGTGTGGACTAAGCTATATCGATTCCAATGTGACTCATACTACATACACAGAATTTGAATGTGTCGATATTTATCACAGTATAAAGTGCGGACTAAGCAATATCGAAATGTGACTGATACTACATACACAGAATTTGTATGTGTCGATATTTTTCACAGTATAAAAGGTGGACTAAACTATATCGGTTCTAATGTGACTGATACTACATACACAGAATTTGTATGTGTCGATATTTATCACAGTATAAAGTGTGGACTAAGCTATATCGAAATGTGACTGATACTACATACAGAGAATTTGAATGTGTCGATATTTATCACAGTATAAAGTATGGACTAAGATATATCGGTTCAAATGTGACTGACAGAATTTGTATGTGTCCATATGTATCACAGTAAAAAGTGTGGACTAAGCTATATCGGTTCTAATGTGACTGATACTACATACACAGAATTTGAATGTGTCGATAATTATCACAGCATAAAAGGTGGACTAAACTATATCGGTTCTAATGTGACTGATACAACATACACAGAATTTGTATGTGTCGATATTTATCACAGTATAAAGTGCGGACTAAGCAATATCGGTTCTAATGTGACTGATACTACATACACAGAATTTGAATGTGTCGATATTTTTCACAGTATAAAAGGTGGACTAAACTATATCGGTTCTAATGTGACTGATACAACATACACAGAATTTGAATGTGTCGATAATTTTCACAGTATAAAAGGTGGACTAAACTATATCGGTTCTAATGTGACTGATACAACATACACAGAATTTGTATGTGTCGATATTTATCACAGTATAAAGTGTGGACTAAGCTATATCGGTTCTAATGTGACTGATACTACATACACAGAATTTAAATGTGTCGATATTTATCACAGTATAAAGTGTGGACTAAGCTATATCGGTTCTAATGTGACTGATACTACATACAGAGAATTTGAATGTGTCGATATTTATCACAGTATAAAGTGTGGACTAAGCTATATCGGTTCTAATGTGACTGATACTACATACACAGAATTTGAATGTGTCGATATTTATCACAGTATAAAGTGTGGACTAAGCTATTTCGGTTTTAATGTGACTGATATTACATACACAGAATTTGAAAGTGTCGATATTAATCACAGCATAAAAGGTGGACTAAGCTATATCGGTTCTGATGTGACTGATACTACATACACAGAATTTGAAAGTGTCGATATTTTTCACAGTATAAAAGGTAGACTAAACTATATCGGTTATAATGTGACTGATACTACATACACAGAATTTGTATGTGTCGATATTTATCACAGTATAAAGTGTGGACTAAGCTATATCGGTTCTAATGTGACTGATACTACATACACAGAATTTGAATGTGTCAATATTTATCACAGTATAAAGTTTGGACTAAGCGATATCGAAATGTGGCTGACACTACATACACAGAAATTGAATGTGTCGGTATTTATCACAGTATAAAATGTGTACTAAGCTATATCGAAATGTGGCTGATACTACATACACACAATTTGAATGTTTCGATATTGATCACAGTATAAAGTGTGGACTAAGCTATATCGAAATGTCACTGATACTACATACACATAATTTGAATGTTTTGATATTGATCACAGCATAAAGTGTGCACTAAGCTATATCGAAATGTGACTGATACTACATACACAGAATTTTAAAGTGTCGATATTCATCACAGTATAAAGTGTGGACTAATCTATATCGGTTCTAATGTGACTGATACTACATACACAGAATTTTAAAGTGTCGATATTTATCACAGTATAAAGTGTGGACTAAGCTATCTCGAAATGTGACTGATACTACATAAACAGAATTTGAGTGTGTCGATATTTATCACAGTATAAAATACGGACGAAGCTTTATC
This sequence comes from Saccoglossus kowalevskii, assembly GCF_978046115.1. Taxonomy (NCBI): domain Eukaryota; kingdom Metazoa; phylum Hemichordata; class Enteropneusta; family Harrimaniidae; genus Saccoglossus; species Saccoglossus kowalevskii. The sequence goes on along the minus strand of NC_140649.1, from coordinate 4,612,230 downwards.
GGTTTTAATGTGACTGATACTGAATACACATAATTTGATTGTGTCGATATTTATCACAGAATAAAATGTGGATTAAGCTATATCGAAATGTGTCTGATACTACATACACGGAATTTGCATGTGTCATTATCTATCACAGTATAAAATGTGGACTAAGCTATATCGAAATGTGACTGATACTACATACACGGAATTTGCATGTGTCATTATCTATCACAGTATAAAGTTTGGACTAAGCTAAATCGGTTTTAATGTGACTGATACTAAATACACAGAAATTGAATGTGTCGGTATTTATCACAGTATAAAATGTGGACTAAGCTATATCGAAATGTGACTGATACTACATACATAGAATTTGAATGTGTCGATATTAATCACAGTATAAAGTGTGAACTAAGCTATATCGAAATGTGAGTAATACTACATACACAGAATTTGAATGTGTCGGTATTTATCACAGTATAAAATGTGGACTAAGCTATATCGAAATGTGACTGATACTACATACACAGAATTTGAATGTGTCGATATGTATCACAGTATAAATTGTGGACTAAGCTATATCGAAATGTGACTGATACTACATACATAGAATTTGAATGTGTCGATATTAATCACAGTATAAAGTGTGGACTAAGCTATATCGAAATGTGAGTAATACTACATACACAGAATTTGAATGTGTCGATATTTATCACAGTATAAATTGTGGACTAAGCTATATCGGTTTAAATGTGACTGTTACTAAATACACGTAATTTGAATGTGTCGATATTTAACACAGTATTAAGTATGGACTAAGCTATATTGGTTCTAATGTGACTGATACTACAAACACAGAATTTGAATATGTTGATATTTATCACAGTATAAAGTGCGGACTAAGCTATATCGGTTCTAATGTGACTGATACTACATACACAGAATTTAAATGTGTCGATATTTATCACAGTATAAAGTGCGGACTAAGCTATATCGAAATGTGACTGATACTACATACACAGAATTTGTATGTGTCGATATGTATCACAGTAAAAAGTGTGGACTAAGCTATATCGGTTCTAATGTGACTGATACTACATACACAGAATTTGAATGTGTCGATATGTATCACAGTAAAAAGTGTGGACTAAGCTATATCGGTTCTAATGTGACTGATACTACATACACAGAATTTGAATATGTTGATATTTATCACAGTATAAAGTGCTGACTAAGCTATATCGGTTCTAATGTGACTGATACTACATACACAGAATTTAAATGTGTCGATATTTATCACAGTATAAAGTGTGGACTAAGCTATATCGGTTCTAATATGACTGATACTACATACACAGAATTTGAATATGTTGATATTTATCACAGTATAAAGTGCGGACTAAGCTATATCGAAATGTGACTGATACTACATACACAGAATTTGTATGTGTCGATATGTATCACAGTAAAAAGTGTGGACTAAGCTATATCGGTTCTAATGTGACTGATACTACATACACAGAATTTGAATGTGTCGATATGTATCACAGTAAAAAGTGTGGACTAAGCTATATCGGTTCTAATGTGACTGATACTACATACACAGAATTTGAATATGTTGATATTTATCACAGTATAAAGTGCGGACTAAGCTATATCGGTTCTAATGTGACTGATACTACATACACAGAATTTAAATGTGTCGATATTTATCACAGTATAAAGTGTGGACTAAGCTATATCGGTTCTAATATGACTGATACTACATACACAGAATTTGAATATGTTGATATTTATCACAGTATAAAGTGTGGACTAAGCTGTATCGGTTCTAATGTGACTGATATTACATACACATAATTTGAATGTGTCGATATTTATCACAGTATAAAGTGTGGACTAAGCTATATCGGTTCTAATGTGACTGACATACACAGACATACAAATGACAGATCACATAGAACAAATGAGAAAACACATACAACAAATGACAAAACACATAGAACAAATGACAAAAGACATACAACAAATGAGAAAAGCCATACAACAAATGACAAAACATATACAGCAATTGAAAAAACACATACAACAATTGACAAAACACATACAACAAATGATAAAACACATACATCAAATGAGAAAACACATACAACAAATGACAAAACACATAGAACAAATGACAAAAGACATACAACAAATGAGAAAAGCCATACAACAAATGACAAAACACATACAACAATTGACAAAACACATACAGCAATTGACAAAACACATACAACAATTGACTAAACACATACAGCAAATGACAAAACACATACAGCAATTGACAAAACACATACAACAAATGACAAAACACATACAGCAAATGATAAAACACATACAACAAATGACAAAACACATACAGCAAATGATAAAACACATACAACAATTGACAAAACACATACAACAAATGATAAAACACATACAGCAATTGACAAAATACATACAACAATTGACAAAACACATACAACAATTGACTAAACACATACAGCAAATGACAAAACACATAGAACAAATGACAAAACACATATGACAAAACACATACAGCAATTGACAAAACACATACAGCAATTGACAAAACACATACAACAATTGACAAAACACATACAGCAATTGACAAAACACATACAACAAATGACAAAACACATACAGCAAATGATAAAACACATACAACAATTGACAAAACACATATGACAAAACACATACAACAATTGACAAAACACATACAACAATTGACAAAACACATATGACAAAACACATACAACAAATGACAAAACACATACAACGGTTGACAAAACACATACAGCAATTGACAAGACACATACAACAATTGACAAAACAAATACAAGAAATGACAAAACACACACAACAATTGACAAAACACATACAGCAAATGACAAAACACATACAACAATTGACAAAACACATACAGCAAATGACAAAACACATACAGCAATTGACAAAACACATACAACAATTGACAAAACACATACAACAATTGACAAAACACATACAACAATTGACAAAACAAATACAGCAAATGACAAAACTCATACAACAATTGACAAAACACATACAGCAAATGATAAAACACATACGACAATTGACAAAACACATACAACAATTGACAAGACACATACAACAATTGACAAAACAAATACAAGAAATGACAAAACACACACAACAATTGACAAAACACATACAGCAAATGACAAAACACATACAACAATTGACAAAACACATACAGCAAATGACAAAACACATACAGCAATTGACAAAACACATACAACAATTGACAAGACACATACAACAATTGACAAAACACATACAGCAAATGACAAAACACATACAACAATTGACAAAACACATACAGCAATTGACAAAACACATACAACAATTGACAAAACAAATACAAGAAATGACAAAACACACACAACAATTGACAAAACACATACAGCAAATGACAAAACACATACAACAAATGACAAAACACATACAACAAATGACAAAACACATACAACAAATGAGAAAACACATACAGCAAATGATAAAACACATACAACAATTGACAAAACACATACAACAATTGACAAGACACATACAACAATTGACAAAACAAATACAAGAAATGACAAAACACACACAACAATTGACAAAACACATACAGCAAATGACAAAACACATACAACAAATGACAAAACACATACAACAATTGACAAAACACATACAGCAAATGACAAAACTCATACAACAATTGACAAAACACATACAGCAAATGATAAAACACATACGACAATTGACAAAACACATACAACAATTGACAAAACACACACAACAATTGACAAAACACATACAGCAAATGACAAAACACATACAACAAATGACAAAACACATACAACAATTGACAAAACACATACAGCAAATGACAAAACTCATACAACAATTGACAAAACACATACAGCAAATGATAAAACACATACGACAATTGACAAAACACATACAACAATTGACAAAACACATACAGCAAATGAAAAAACACATACAACAATTGACAAAACACATACAGCAAATGACAAAACTCATACAACAATTGACAAAACACATACAGCAAATGACAAAACTCATAAAAGAATTGACAAAACACATACAGCAAATGACAAAACACATACAACAAATGACAAAACACATACAACAATTGACAAAACACATACAGCAAATGAAAAAACACATACAACAATTGACAAAACACATAGAACAAATGACAAAACACATACAGCAAATGACAAAACACATACAACAAATGACAAAACACATAGAACAAATGACAAAACACATACAGCAAATGACAAAACACATACAACAAATGACAAATCACATACAACAAATGACAAAAACACATACATCAATTGAAAAAACACATACAACCAATGACAAAACACATACGTCAAATGACATAACACATACAACAATTGACAAGTACAGTAATCAGTAGGAAAACGCCATGTGGACACCATGGTATACATAAAGTCACGTGTTTCGAACAGTGTTAGCACATCCTGCTCCTCACATGGGACCGCCATATATAAATTACTAAGTAATACACAATCATAAAATCAAAGAATAATTTTTAATAGTCATATTCGATAAACAAAAACATGGCTGGGATTATATAATTACAAATTATGAAAACAATCAAACTACCACTGAAATGGTTTATGGCGTAGTTTTTTGATGGTTGAAGGTAGTCGAAGCTTACCATTAACTTTTCTCACTTAATTGCATAATATAAGTCTGCATTAGATACTGATTATCTCCTTTATCTTTGAATTATTTCGTATAATTAGTTGATAAAAGCCACCACTTTAAAAAATACATTAACATATTCAGTTATTTAATATGCAATATCTAAAAGTGTGTTGGCCTCGCTGTACAGAAAAGCATAATAATAATGAGTGCGTGTATAGATTTGAATAACCTAATGTACTTTACATCGATGAAACCTAATCGTGTAAGTTCTCGTGGAATCTTTTCTAGAATTTCAATACTGACGTTTAGTTGCATAAAACATGCGAATAAAATATGTTATACAAAGTTTGTATTCACCCAGCCTATTTCAATATTAGTGGAGTGATCACTAGCCTTGTTTCCGAAGCTCACTACCGGTGAACGCTCATTTTCATGAATATAAAATAATTTGAAGCCTTCAGCGCCGAGCATTTTGGTAAGAACCTCATATGCATACTGGGTTTTGTCTGAGTTGGCGCCTCTAGGCAGACCCCATAAGTGATATTCAAAGACAACTTGCTTGACTTGTTTAATAACTCCGCTTTGTAAGATCTCTGGGAAGACTTTAAATTCGCTTGCTTCAATATCAATCTTCAAAACATCGATGACGCTCTGGAAAGGTGGAACATTGTATGTAAATTAGTAGTATAAGGGATGCATCAATTAACCAATTTGGAAAGGAAAATGGAGAGAGGGTAGAATAAGAGAATAGATGCCAATGTTCATGTATTTATTTAGAAATAATTAATACACAACTGCAGCGCTATTTTTCAATATAAAACTATTATGACATAATGTCTGTTTATTTACTAGCAAGCCAAATGGTGCAAAATGCCACAGAAAGGAACTCACCTCACCCACATTGCTAGAAAGCTTACCTCCGATATCATAGTCACCGCTGTCTCAACGGTAATGCATTCTCGTCTTCGAATGAAAGCCCCACTCCTTATTGAAAAGACTCTGTATCCCGTCATTGGCAAGAAAGGGATTCTTTCCCATTGCTATGAAATGCAATCACCTAATATAATACTCACATTTTCATGGTGGAGCATCGATATTATTGATTTGAGCGTTCGGCATTTCCAGGTTTGGTCATTTTTGACTTTCATATCATCCAAATCCTCGTTCCACAGTCCCATATTATAAAACCACACTTTCTCTGCGTGTTTATGGTCATCCTTACCAATTCTAAAAGTAAAAATAAAAAAATAACCAACCTGTGTTAGGGTAATTTGACACAGAGGCTATAAACGAAAGACTGGTTTTAAATTTATCAGTTGGCGTTACCGTCAACCGAACTGGGAATGTACAATTACGGCGCCTATGATTCCACTACTGTTATGCGAATAATTTGGCCACAACATCAATATATTCATAGTTGTATCTGACGTAATTACAATCCATGTATCATCAGTTGTTACTCACAATCGACATTATTGATTTGAGCGTTCGGCATTTCCAGGTTTGGTCATTTTTGACTATATATATACATATATACATATATACATATACAGCAAAATATAACTGAAAAAACAAAGCTGAGAACTTATGAAAAATTCAAAGACTCTTATAATTTTGAAAAATACTTAGATGTGCTAAATTTGAAACAAAGAATTTCAATGACAAAATTTCGAACTAGTAATCACAATTTAGCAATAGAAAAAGGGAGACATATGCAACCAAAAATACCTACAGAAAATAGAATTTGCAAACAATGTTCATAGAATGAAATAGAAGATGTACTGCACTTTGTTATGAAATGTCCACAATATGAAGTAATACACCAACAAATCATACAAGACATTATATTTCCACAAGAAACCCAGGATGATCTCCAGAAATTTAATTTCTTGATGACTTCAAAAGATGATGTAATAATAAAAAAGATTGGCAACTATATTCATAATGCATTTCAATCAAGAAATAAAAATGCCATTTGATATGTAACACTTGCTTTATCTTTTTTTTTTAACAACTAACTTTCTTTTTGTAGTAGTAGTTATCACAACTAATCTTTATTGCTATTAACTGATAGAAACATTGTATTTCTAAAGATGCAATAAAGTTATTATTATTATTATTATTATTATTATTAGTCATCATGCTTTATCTGACGTAATTGCACTCCACGTATCAACAGATGTTACTCATAGTCACCATGCTTTATCTGACGTAATTGCACACCATGTATCAACAGCTGTTACTCCTAGTCACCATGCTGTATCTGACGTAATTACACTCCACGTATCGATAGTTGTTACTCCTAGTCACCATGCTATATCTGACGTAATTGCATTCCACGTATCAACAGATGTTACTCATAGTCATCATGCTATATCTGACGTAATTGCACTCCACGTATCAACAGTTGTTTCTCATAGTCATCGTGTTATATCTGACGTAATTACACTCCACGTATCAACAGATGTTACTCATAGTCATCATGCTATATCTGACGTAATTGCACTCCACATATCAACAGCTGTTACTCATAGTCACCATGCTGTATCTGACGTAATTACACTCCACGTATCAATAGTTGTTACTCATAGTCACCATGCTTTATCTGACGTAATTGCACTCCACGTATCAACAGATGTTACTCATAGTCACCATGCTGTATCTGACGTAATTACACTCCACGTATCAATAGTTGTTACTCATAGTCACCATGCTTTATCTGACGTAATTGCACTCCACGTATCGATAGTTGTTACTCATAGTCATCATGCTATATCTAACGTAATTGCACTCCACGTATCGATAGTTGTTACTCATAGTCACCATGCTTTAGCTGACGTAATTGCACTCCACGTATCAACAGCTGTTACTCATAGTCATCATGCTATATCTGACGTAATTGCACTCCACGTATCGATAGTTGTTACTCATAGTCATCATGTTTTAGCTGACGTAATTGCACTCCATGTATCAACAGCTGTTTCTCATAGTCATCATGCTATATCTGACGTAATTACACTCCACGTATCAACAGATGTTACTCATAGTCATCATGCTATATCTGACGTAATTGCACTCCACATATCAACAGATGTTACTCATAGTCATCATGCTATATCTGACGTAATTGCACTCCACGTATCGATAGTTGTTACTCATAGTCATCATGCTTTAGCTGACGTAATTGCACTCCATGTATCAACAGCTGTTTCTCATAGTCATCATGCTATATCTGACGTAATTACACTCCACGTATCAACAGATGTTACTCATAGTCATCATGCTATATCTGACGTAATTACACTCCACATATCAACAGATGTTACTCATAGTCACCATGCTATATCTGACGTAATTGCACTCCACGTATCGATAGTTGTTACTCATAGTCACCATGCTTTATCTGACGTAATTTCACTCCACGTATCAACAGTTGTTTCTCATAGTCATCATGCTATATCTGACGTAATTACACTCCACGTATCAACAGATGTTACTCATAGTCATCATGCTATATCTGACGTAATTGCACTCCACATATCAACAGCTGTTACTCCTAGTCACCATGCTGTATCTGACGTAATTACACTCCACGTATCAATAGTTGTTACTCATAGTCATCATGCTTTATCGGACGTAATTACACTCCACGTATCAACAGATGTTACTCATAGTCATCATGCTATATCTGACGTAATTGCACTCCACGTATCAAGAGATGTTACTCATAGTCATCATGCTATAACTGACGTAATTGCACTCCACGTATCAACAGCTGTTACTCATAGTCATCATGCTGTATCTGACGTAATTGCACTCCACGTATCAACAGCTGTTACTCCTAGTCATTATGCTGTATCTGACGTAATTGCACTCCACGTATCAACAGTTGTTACTCCTAGTCATGATGCTATATCTGACGTAATTACACTCCACGTATCAATAGTTGTTACTTATAGTCACCATGCTTTATCTGACGTAATTGCACTCCACGTATCAACAGATGTTACTCATAGTCATCATGCTATATCTGACGTAATTGCACTCCACGTATCAACATTCGTTACTCCTAGTCATGATGCTATATCTGACGTAATTACACTCCACGTATCAATAGTTGTTACTCATAGTCACCATGCTTTATCTGACGTAATTGCACTCCACCTATCAAAAGATATTACTCATAGTCATCATGCTATATCTAACGTAATTGCACTCCACGTATCAACAGCTGTTACTTCTAGTCATCATGCTGTATCTGACGTAATTGCACTCCACGTATCAACAGCTGTTACTCCTAGTCATTATGCTGTATCTGACGTAATTGCACTCCACGTATCAACAGTTGTTACTCCTAGTCATGATGCTATATCTGACGTAATTACACTCCACGTATCAATAGTTGTTACTCATAGTCATCATGCTATATCTGACGTAATTGCACTCCACGTATCAACAGCAGTTACTCCTAGTCATCATGCTGTATCTGACGTAATTGCGCTCTACATATCAACAGCTGTTACTCATAGTCATCATGCTATATCTAACGTAATTGCACTCCACATATCAACAAATGTTACTCATAGTCATCATGCTGTATCTGACGTAATTGCACTCCACGTATCAACAGCTGTTACTCATAGTCATCATGCTATATCTAACGTAATTGCACTCCACGTATCAACAGCTGTTACTTCTAGTCATCATGCTGTATCTGACGTAATTGCACTCGACGTATCAACAGATGTTACTCATAGTCATCATGCTATATCTGACGTAATTACACTCCACGTATCAACAGATGTTATTCATATTCACCATGCTATATCTGACGTAATTGCACTCCACGTATCAACAGATGTTACTCATAGTCACCATGCTATATCTGACGTAATTGCACTCCACGTATCAACAGATGTTACTCATAGTCACCATGCTATATCTGACGTAATTGCACTCCACGTATCAACAGATGTTACTCATAGTCACCATGCTATATCTGACGTAATTGCACTCCACGTATCAACAGATGTTACTCATAGTCACCATGCTATATCTGACGTAATTGCTCTTCACGTATCAACAGTTGTTACTCCTAGTCAGCATACTATATCTGACGTAATTGCTCTTCACGTATCAACAGTTGTTACTCCTAGTCAGCATACTATATCTGACGTAATTGCTCTTCACGTATCAACAGTTGTTACTCATAGTCAGCATACTGTTTCTGATGTAATTGCACTCTTTATATCTACATATATATTACTGCTAGTAATCATACTGACGGAATTGTATTGGATGTGTCATCAGATGTTACTTACAGTAATCATTCTGTAAACGAAGTAAGATTACTCCAAATATCTATAGTTGTTACTCCTAGTAACCATTCTTACCCGATCGACGATTACTCCATATATCCACAGTTATTACTCCCAGTAATAATACTGTATCAGGCGTAATCACAAGTATTAATAGTTATTACTGCTAGTCATCGTACTGTGTCTGATGTAATAGCACTCCACGTATTATCAGTTGTTACTTCTAGTGCTGTATCCGTATCAACAGTTATTATTCCAAGCCATTATACTGTATCTGACAGTCACCATGTTGTATCTGGTGTAATTACACTTCATGTATCAACAGTTGTCATGACATAGCACATAATCATGATTGTTGACGTAATACCACTATTTAATTATGTCACAAAACATCCTAAAACTAATATATATATTTATATGTGTATATATCACAATACTTACGTTGGATCGAATGTGTATACATTGCATCCATATTTAGACATATCATCATCAAAACTCCAATCATGACCAACTCTGTAAGAAGAAACCTGGTGAACATGGTGCGATTGTTTCTGTATTTATATGAATCCAAAATATTCAGTTGTTTTGTTTTTCAGGGAACTCAAGCTGTATTGCCAAATGCAATATAATCAAATTGACCAATAAGGAGTATTTTCTAGTGAATGGTTGTATTAGCAATAGTATTTCTGTTTATAGAGTTACATCTGTCAAAAACACGTGGGTGTTATTTTATTTCTAAACTTAAAGGGCGGAAGTCGTCGCGCCACGCGTGTACGACATTATGTGTAAATAAGCATTGATTTTCCCATAATCCAATGCGCTATTTTAATGAAATCACCAGTACGTGACTTGCACTAATCAATTACCGTCGGTGACATCTTCGATGCCCTCCAATCACAAAAAAATACATAAATAAAACTTGGTAACGTCCTGGTTTGTCTGCGCAACAGTCAAAGTCGCCATCTTTGTTCATATAAGACCCATAACTCGCGCATGCGTGGCGCTACGACCACCGCCCTTTAAACTACAATGTTCATATTGATTCAAATTGTAGCAAGATATGTTAAGATGTCAGGTTTTTTAGAGCATACATCTACCCGTTTTGAGATTAAAAATTTGTTGTACGCAGTAATCTTTAATACTGCTCGCAATTCTGGTTACCATCGTAGAAATATTTTCAAAAGGGTTCAATCTAATTTAAATATTTAACTTCATATACTTTTCCCGAATTACGAAAACATGGTCTAGAAAGCGCACGAGGGGACGACCTAGACCTGTTTTTAGTGGCCTAACAACAGTCTCAGCAAAAATGCCTGTCCTATAAATTAATTTTTCCACGCATTACCATTAGAAAGTTTTTCTGAGCTTTTTAACTACACTGGTACCAGTTGTAACAAGTACAAAATAATCGAAATATCATCTATTTCTTTTCAAAAACACGTTATATATCAGTTTATGTGTCGCAACGTATTGTTTGTCTCTTTTATATTTGTATCAATTTTAATGAATGAACGAACAAACGAACGAACGAACGAACGAGAACGAACGAGCGAACGAATGAATGAAATGTTATGCGAATTAGAACGGATAAGAACCAATCGGAACGGATAAAAATGAATTCAACAGCCGTGATGGTAACATACATATGTAAAGTGGTTATCACAATGGTTGGCGGTGAATTGTTTAGCGTACGGTGTGTGCAAGTAACACACGTGAAATACATGCAAAGTGGAATATGCATTTGTAAACACATTTGAAATTGGAATACGTATTTGTAAACACATTTGAAATTAGAATACGTATTTGTAAATACATGTAAATTGGATTACGTATTTGTAAATACATGTAAAGTGGAATAAGTATTTGCAAATACATGTAAATTGGAATACGTATTTGTAAATACATTTGAAATTGGAATAAGTATTTGCAAATACATGTAAATTGGAATACGTATTTGTAAATACATTTGAAATTGGAATAAGTATTTGAAAATACATGTAAAGTGGAATAAGTATTTGCAAATACATGTAAAGTGGTATATGTATTTGTAAATACGTGTAAATTGGAATAAGTATTTGCAAATGCATGTAAATTGGAATACGTATTTGTAAAAATATTTGAAATTGGAATAAGTATTTGCAAATACATGTAAAGTGGAATAAGTATTTGCAAATACATGTAAAGTGGTATACGTATTTGCAAATACATGTAAAGTGGAATACGTATTTGCAAATACATGTAAATTGGAATAAGTATTTGCAAATACATGTAAATTGGAATACGTATTTGTAAATACATTTGAAATTGGAATAAGTATTTTCAAATACATGTAAATTGGAATACGTATTTGTAAATACATTTGAAATTGGAATAAGTATTTGCAAATACATGTAAAGTGGAATAAGTATTTGCAAATACATGTAAAGTGGTATACGTATTTGCAAATACATGTAAAGTGGAATACGTATTTGCAAATACATGTAAAGTGGAATAAGTATTTGCAAATACATGTAAAGTGGAATAAGTATTTGCAAATACATGTAAAGTGGAATACGTATCTGTAAATACATGTAAATTAGAATACGTATCTGTAAATACATGTAAATTAGAATACGTATCTGCAAATACATGTAAAGTGGTATACGTATTTGTAAATACATGTAAAGTGGAATACGTATCTGTAAATACATGTAAATTAGAATACGTATCTGTAAATACATGTAAAGTGGTATACGTATTTGCAAATACATGTAAATTAGAATACGTATCTGTAAATACATGTAAATTGGAATAAGTATTTGCAAATACATGTAAAGTGGTATACGTATTTGCAAATACATGTAAATTAGAATACGTATCTGTAAATACATGTAAATTGGAATAAGTATTTGCAAATACATGTAAAGTGGAATAAGTATTTGAAAATACATGTAAAGTGGTATACGTATTTGTAAACACATGTAAAGTGGAATACGTATTTGCAAATACATGTAAAGTGGAATACGTATTTGTAAACACATGTAAAGTGGAATAAGTATTTGCAAATACATGTAAAGTAGTATACGTATTTGTAAACACAAGTAAAGTGGAATACGTATTTGCAAATACATGTAAATTGGAATAAGTATTTGCAAATACATGTAAAGTGGAATAAGTATTTGCAAATACATGTAAAGTGGTATACGTATTTGTAAACACATGTAAAGCGGAATACGTATTTGTAAACACATGTAAATTAGAATACGTATCTGTAAATACATGTAAAGTGAAATAAGTATTATGTAAATACATGTAAAGTGAATGCATGTCTGTAATTGAAGTAACATGCACAAAATTCAAATGTAAAAAACATATTTAATTACATTGTAATAAAAATAGTTCTTAGTGCACGTGAATATATGGAAAATGCATTTATTATTTCGATATGTGTTTGTGTAATATTTATTTTTAGTTGATTTAAAGAAATATATGGCAATGACTAAAATAATATGCATAAAATATATTTATGCAATGCATGGAATAACTGATACTAATGTATTTCAGAATATGTATACAAATTACGTTGAAGTAAATAATCGAAAAAAAAATACGTCAATAATATTTTATAACACGCGTGGGAAATATGTGAAGATTAAAAGTGAACTGATAATTATACAGAGTGGAAGGGGATAAATATTTAATACTTGATCTTGTCAAAGGATTACGATGTTGGCTGATACGCAGAACAATTACTAGAGATACATCGTTTCCGTGATTAGTTTACCATTTTAAATTCTATACAGTCACACTAATTCGAAACATAAAATGGCAACAAATTGAATTTTAACATATATAGACAAAATACAGAATGTAGAATTCAGTTTAATTAGTGGCAGCTGTTTCGTAGTATATTGACCACATCGTGTACACTCATACAGAACACGCATTATCATGCATTACGATGTTAATAGACAGTTTGAAACCAAATAAATGTTGTGTAGGTAATGTGCTACGATCAAGCATTAGTTGATACGTACATGTAAGTGAGATCTTATAATTTAAAATTCATCGCTTACCCGACAGAATATGCAATACAATTATTAGGATCGATGTTGACGTCCATGCACACGTCCCAACCACCGTCGTTTACTTGACCCATACGTCTATTGTCCTTGCAGTTATACTTTATGGTAGAAATATAATTCATCAATAAACCCCACGCCTCGTTAGAATCCATCACTTCAGAGTTTGATAATGTGTCAACTTCATTCTAAATAAATAAATAAATAAATAAATAAATAAATAAATAAATAAATAAATAAATAAATAAATAAATAAATAAATAAATAAATAAATAAATAAATAAATAAATAAATAAATAAATAAATAAATAAATAAATAAATAAATAAATAAATAAATAAATAAATAAATACCTTTCTATATTCGGTTATCTTTTTAATTCGTGCAGGGTCATTGCTGTCTGTGAAGAAAGTCACACATTGTATAATTAGGACAATTCAGAAAACAGGTTATTGTCTTTGATTAATTAAAAAAAATATGAAATTACAAATAATGACCTAATGTTTTATTTTTATCAACCTGTGAAATCACGGAATGGCCATATAGTGCATGGCGCGACGAATAGATTCATTTGCATATTATTATTTCCCTTGATGCGTCTTTTATTTTTGTATGTAGTTTAGTAGTTCATATAATAGTGGGACAATAGGTATGCCGCGAATGTTGGTGGGATGGTTAATATGGATAACGGCAACCATCTTGGATGGAGATTTGAAAAACTGGGAATTTTCCAACAGCGGCAATACGCACGAAACTACTCCATGTATTAATTGCTTATTTTGAATAAAATGAATCGACGGTAAATTCAGTGTCTGCTTCAAATTATCAAAATTATGCCACAATGTCAAAATGAAAGACAGTATATAGAGAATGAAATTTCTTTTTGGAAACAATATTGTACAGATAATAAAAATGATGGCAATTCGAACAAGACTATTATTAATTTAGGTGATTTTAGTCACGCTCAAAACAATGTGAAAACCCTACTAGTACAAGTCATGATAGTGTAATACTGCTAGGGTATAACTATAATGATAATATAATTTGCCACGTAACTTTGTTGTACGATATTATATTGTTATTTTATATAAATGAATTAACTATGTATGTATGAATGAATGAATGAATGAATGAATGAATGAATGAAAACTAACACTTACCGACGTATAAAAGAACTAGAAGCAGTATAATCATTGTCAAGCAACAAAGAGTCGCAGTTTGTCGGGGACTGAATATCATGGCCATGCTGCTATTGGTGCAGAAACTGGATGAATTATATTCAGTAACTCGTGAAACAAGCGATGCTGGGTTATAAACACGGCTGTCACATTTCCACAACTAGTTTATGCATAAATGTATAATATGTTTCGTACGAAAGGGCTGTTTCAAGAGATTAAGCCACAGATGAGTGTACCTAACAAAAGAGAGTCCCAATCGAAGAGATAATCACCCCCACTTTATTACACAGATTGAAACAATGATGCACGTGACAATGCAAACAGGTGACAACTGCAGATTTGAAAAAACAATGTATGAGGATAAACCCAGCGTCATCGCTTCGTATGGCTGATAAGAGGGCGAATCAAGTGGGACTACTCTGTTTTAGAAATCGAGAAGGGTGACATATCTTGTTGCCAATCCTTCAAGGTGTTGTACTAAACTCGCCATAAACGAGTATATTACACACAGAAACATTGATTAAAATGTTTTCACAAAAATGAATTGTCTAGTTCTTAACCAAATTCAGTGTTGCAAATCGTAAAAATAAAACTACATTGATACTGTCAATGTTAGAACTATGGCTTAGGATATTACTCACTTTTACCAGTTTTCATTTCAAAAGCAGCAAGTTTTCGCTAGCTAACATTCTACTCTAAAATCAGCAGATATGGTTATTCTAGTATCTTGTCAAATAAAAACAACCGTTTAAAATACAACCCCTGCCTCTGGATAAAAATTAACAACATGATATTAGATGTGTAGTGAACTGGGGCTGTTTTACTGTAGTATATCACATTATTTGAATTGTGAAAAAACTTTGAAAATAGCATTTGTTTTTATTGTGAGTCATTTTAGGAGGAAATAGTGTGACTAAAATTAATATTTTGTTTTCATTATTCAGTCATATCCTGTTATGTCTTAATTTTATTACTTATGATATTATCGAATGGCAAAAAAAGCTCTAAACATGCTATCATTAAACCTAATTCGAAATAGTAATAGTATTCTACTGTCGGAAACTCTCGTGTTTTAGGGTACTGGTAAGCTTCCAACGAATAAAGAGTTTGTCTTCGGCGGCTAGTTTATCGTTTACATGTGCTGCGCTGACGTTTTTCCTACGTACGTGGTTGACGCTATGTATATGGTACTTTAATTATAAGGTCAAAGGTCACAACACTACAGACGCACAACTATTGCTGTTATAGTTTTATTGCAGAGCCGTTCAACACATTGTATATTAACACAGCGATGGAACAGACAACTGACGGCGAATCTCTTACTGCGAGAAGAGAGGACATTCCTAAACCCAGATGACGTCACAAATAAAGATTACCCGAATTTTACGCAGTGATACACAGTTTAACATAAAATCATAATGATTTTGTCGTGAATGGGTTGCGTGGACGGGTTTCACGCTCTCTGCGTGGATGGGTTGCGTGAACGGGTTTCACGCTCTCTGCGTGGATGGGTTGCGTGGACGGGTTTCACGCTCTCTGCATTAAATACGGTCGGCCTGTGAAATGGCTGCTATTTTCTGGCTCGAAATAATTTATTGGTACATCAATATTATTATTTTTCATGTTATTAAGTACAAAATAAATTTTCAAAGTGAATAAATTGGTTTCAAACTCAATCTAAGCCAATTTTATTTTTGTATTTTAAAACGAGGCTCCTCACTAGCTTCATTTGCATACTCAAATGACTTATGCAAAGGAACTGATCAGCGTGCATTGCCGATAATTTATATGAGCTTAGACAACCAGGGTTGGTTGTCTGAGATATAAGGAACATTTCTAATTCAATTGTTTCGCCTTTGACTAAATTGCCACTCATGTACTTGTTCCTCGAAGAGAGTGACAAACATAGAACACATATTATGTTTAGTGTATAGGGTTAAGTTAGATACGAAATATGTCCCTTCTGATGATGATTCATTTGCATTCTTAAAATTCATTTATATTTTATAATTCATTTTTAATAACCATTTCCGACTCTGAAATGGATTTTAAAACCCGCTTTCGTTTCTGAGTTCTATTTTATTTTAAAAAACAATCGTTGAAATCCATTTTCGTTTTCAAAATCCATTTTCGTTTTTAAAATCCGTTTTTTTTTTCATTTTTTTAAATTCATTTAAATTTGTTTTGAATCCATTTTCATTTTTTTTAAATCCATTTTCATTTTAAAAACCCATCTCCATTTTTAAAATCCGCACTTCTGCGTCGCGTGCATCTGTGGTCGGCTTGTTCACCAAGGACGCTGTCTTGTATCCCGAGACTAATCTATTCGTTACCAAAACGCAGCAGAACCACGGTTATAACTTATTCTGATCAACTTTACAGCAGATCAAATGAGAGCTCCAAGGTTAATTAGAGTAAGTTATAGAAGTGGTTTTGCTGCGTTTCGGTACCGGACAGAGTTAGGTGCGATTAGGTGCAGGACGCAAGCGTCGAGTCACGCACGCAGTACGCGTTTATTTTGACGTAGTATTTACCATGCCATTTATTCGGTGTTATTTCCTTTATATGTCAGCAATTACTATGAGTTTACAATTATTTAGTACTTACTGAGTGTTAATAATGCTACACCATTGACAAAACATGGATAGAGCACAATTAAAAATCTATAGGTTTTTTAAGTCATTTTGAAATGAACGAACAAATTTAAAATCTGTTTCATATTTAGACAGAACTCCAAAGTCAAGCTGTTTTTCATTTTCAAAATTTTCTCTGTAAAGAATTGTTCTTGCAAATCTGTCATTTTCCATGTTTATATTGGTACACTCTTACTGATTCGTAGTTGCAAAAGATCCCAGAAAAATCGGTGTCAAAAGGCGTGAACGAGTTTTATGTAAAATAAAAGAAACTTCAATGAATTAGAAATGACAATTAAACACACTACTATTTAATCATGTACAATGCATTTCCATTGGTACAGTTACGATCAGTGTGACATATGACCTACTAAGTATATAATTCTTCGCGGTGTGGAACTTAAAGGGCGGTTGTCGTCACGCCGTGCATGTGCATTTGTGTTGATAAACATCGATTCTTCCACAATCCAATGCGCTCTTCTAATGGAAATCACGAGTACGAGTTTTGACTTGGGTGCAACGGGCACTAATTACCGATGACTCCTATGATATTCGTGTGTGATACTCTCCAATCACCAAATCTATTATCTAGTTAAAGCTCGCTAACCTTTTTGTTTGTACTTCAAAGTCGCTATCATTGTTCATATGAGACCTATATTTCGTACATGCGTGGCATGACGACCACCGCCCCTTAATCGATGGAAATTAAATTATTACATGATTCAAGAGAAACATTGCTGACTCGTGGCCTGTTGCGCTGAAACAGTTCCACATCTTGTATGTACTAACAGATGTTGTCATGTGACTTATCATGACTGACAACAACACCATGGCCTCGCCCTAACAGTTTGAGCGGCATGAAAATAATTTTCACTCGTGATGCGGGGTATTCCGCGGCCGTATTTTCGAGAGTCGTTGTGATCTGTTATTACCACATATTTTCTCAGACATTACAACAACTGCAGGCGAAGTTGTAACCACTTCATCCAAGATTGTCATAGTTATATACCGAAAAAATAAAATCAATATGATCTTCTGACATTGTAGTTTACACTGACACCTCAAGTATCAAAATTAAATTATTAACTTTTTGAATTTTTTGAGATATTTGCAGTTTGTCAGGCATATCGTTTACCGAGAGCAATAATTAGTGTGACACTAGCACAAATTAAACTGGCAGACGCCAGGTGAACGCTTGAAAGTAGCACAAACTAATGTTGTTATGATGAATTTGTTTACGCGTATCTGTTAGCTGATTACTAGCGAATGGCTGCTCGACTCACCGACTAAGATGAGAGTTGAAACGTATTTCGTTGTGTGTGTCTTATTTGAATGTAAAGTTTAAGTGACTTTCCCGATCCCGCACCTCAGGGGGACGAGATATAGAGACGAGACGAGATTCCCCCTGGCACGTGTGGAGAACCCTAGAGGAGAAGAATTTCCTCCCCGTGATATTGTTTTCAAGTTCAAGTACGGTGTATGACATATTGCGGTGTAAATAGTTTGTGTATCGTGTTGAGTTGACACGCTTTGCATCATATCACTCAATGTATTATGTTGTATCACTCTATTGCTGTGTCAAACCAAATATCGCAGCCATTGCATAGTGATCGAGAATAATCGATATTACATATCACTTTTATCTTTTTACCCCTTTGATTGTTCTGGGTTATATCAATGTAACACCGAGTATCCTCTATTTTACAGCTACGTCATCCTGAGATATCCAGCTCAAAAGACCAAAGTAAATGTCTTTTTGACTCCCAACCTTTCTATTGGTCAAACCAGTCAGCGTCATTCACAGTGACTCGGACAAACTAATAGACAAGTCCGGACGGAGTGTCAAAGACGCGCTTATATGCATAATTACTCTGTTGTGGTCGTTTCCATGATGACATTTTAACATTAATTGGTTCTTAGTTTCCGACACTTATATCAATGATTCGTTACTGTGACCAATCATTATTGACTTCAAGATCAGTCTTTAAAATCAAATTTCCTTATTAAACTAACCGTCACCGCGCAATAATTTATTCAACATTTCCGGGAATAGATATTCAAAAAGAAAATGTTTAAAACAAACTTACCGCAAATGGCTTACTGTTAAAAATTCCTGCAATCTAAGTTACAGGCGATACCAAGCAACATAGTAAATACCGCCATCAGTTGTTTTAATCTCACCAGACAGTTTCTAGTTTGTGTATGTCTTTTGTTTGTTTTGCCATTTCCAGCACAGGGTGCAAATAGTAGGTTGAGACTTTATGTATGCATTTATTTAATTATTGCGATGTTAATTAGTTAATTTACTGGTTACTTCTTAATAATTATGTATAGTAACTATGTTTATTTTGTTAGTATTTATTACTTTTAATTCTGTATTAGTTTTTTTATTATAATTATTTAATATTTACTTACTCATTATTTATCTATTCATTTATTGTTTACATTGTATAGTTTGGGGACACTGTTTGGAATCGTTTTGGGACGTCCAATATTTTATCAATGGCTCTTCCATGCTGCACGCGATTCATTTGAAGTGGAACAAAGTCAAATACAGATGACAAAATGGATGTATTTAATGTAATCGTCATCGTAGTAACAAAGTCTATGTAGTAGCTGTATTTGTATTGACATATATATTTAGTAATTCTTAAAATTTATTTTTATTCCATTCTTTACACTCTTGAACATCTGAGCTTTTGGCTTTTGGCTTCTGAGCTTCTGAAAAGTCAACTCTACCCACGTTTGTCGCCTGTACAGAGATGATGGGACATAACCTTTATAAACAGGTAGCATACCTAGAACCTTTTCCGATGTTCTGGTGTTGTTATTTGAAAAGATGTGTTACATATCTCACAAGTTCACTGGCAGAAATCATACGTCAGCTGATTATTCATAGAAACGAGTCCCCAAAGCTTAGTCTTACTATAGTGGATTTGTGCAAGTCCCATGCATGGTTAGCCCCCGGGGTTAGCCTGACAAGTTGGCGTAGGTGGCGCCCTGGACTGCTGCGATCCCCACCCACTTGTGGCTAATGCATGGTCAGATCCCTATTTTGTGGTACACAGTCAGTGAAGGTGCAACTTCTTGTGAAGCGAGTGTCACTAAATTGAAACATTCAGGTGAAATTCCTGGTGACACAGGTACCAATGTTCAAACACAAAGACTCAGAGGGACCTGTCAGTTGGAACAAATGGTGGCAATCTCTAAGACAGCGTCTGTGGGTCACGGGTGCTATTCCCTGCCATGCAGCTGGTTTGAGGAACACGGGTGATTTGCCTAAGGGGCAGAGGGTTGCGAAAGATTCATTTTAACCTCCGCCCAATATAGCAAAAATTCTGTAGGTGAGAGTCCGGGCCATGCAGTTGGCATGTTGGACACGTGTGGTTCACATGAGAGACAGTTGAACGTTGAGGAGGATTTTCTAACCTCCGTTCAATATGGCTCAAATTCGGTAGATGCGGGCCATACAGTTGGCAGGCATACTAGTGAACAGAACTCTACTCCATGAGTGCAACTTTAAAAAGGTAACAGCTGTGATTTCGATCATTTTTTTGTATAATATTCTGTTAATATTGTTTTAGACACAATTGCGTGGACAAATGTGACTATACACAAAGCTATGTCATTTAAAATGCGATGTTAAAACTAACTTTCGAGTAGTCGCCATCATTAAAATCAGTCACGTGATGGGGTGTAACAAGTGATTTATGTTTGTGAACAGACAGTTTTTCTATACTACCACAACCAAAATACATCAATGTTCCAATGTCAAATATATCGAATGAAAAGTGCCAGTAATTATTGGCGGTGGCGTAATTCACTGAAGATCGTCAATTGTTCGTAATACGTTTTAAATATAATTATGAACTTTGTATAAAATCGACTGTTACCTCGTATAGCGTACCAAGGGATGAACATGTATACTGTATTAAATATTCATACATATATAATCCATACCTAATTATAATATAATCGTTGCCATGACAGCTGTTTGGGGCAAATTACATGTGCCAACTGCCATGTTGAATTATAGTAGAATACATATATAGAGTTACTGTCTGAACGCTAAATTGAATACTATTTCCATAATTTAATCTGTCCAGGTTCACAGTCATGTTCTATGTTCATTGCTAGTTTTTGCCACACAAGTATTTACCTATATTGTTTTAATGCATTGCTCACGCGCACACAATATTTACAACACATAAACTGGAACCACGTGGCTGCTTCGACAGGACCCAGATAAACCAGCATGTTAGAATTATGTACTAGAGGGGGATTTAGGATTGATTGACATTGGAATCTCGCTTGCTTATCTCAAATTATTCATATATTCCCCTAGAAAACAAGTTTGGTGATTAGGGTGTGAATTCATCAATAATCACATAAACAGTGTTGCTGCCGGTTACATATGTAGCGCCCTCTAGTGAACATTTCGTTTTGTTTAAAGTTTCCCTTTTTCCTTTTTGAAAATCGCAAGTTATCGGGAACATTTAGTCACAGTTATTGATTCGTACTCACTCGTATTCTTTATACATTCTTCGTATGTATATATATACATCATTTTAGTGTTAGTCCAATGTGTTTCTGTTTTGATATTGCATGTAAAGATATGGAAAACTAGCACAACCTTGACTGCTTTAAGCCATTTTAATGATCAAGGCCACTTATACTAACGTAATAAGAAACACTCATAATTATATAATCAGCTCCAAAATTTGTTTACACGGTGTGAATCCTTGGCGGTTTATAAATACTGTGATTTCTTTGTAATTACTAGTTGTTACCAAACTCTCGATGATACATATTATGTTCTCCAGAATAAATACTATCCATAGCTGAAGTATAACGTCTCGCTGTCACTTTATCCCGTAACTGCGTAGTGTGTATACACTACCAGGCTCGTTAAGTTTCGTATCCTGTCTTCTATTGTGATATACACGACACAAGTCTCTGACTCGTACTAAAGCTCAATTCTTCATTCAATTCACGCTTTTCCATGGTCAAGACACAAACTTGAAATCATTGTCCTTGCCA
Organism: Saccoglossus kowalevskii; assembly: GCF_978046115.1. Classification (NCBI taxonomy): domain Eukaryota; kingdom Metazoa; phylum Hemichordata; class Enteropneusta; family Harrimaniidae; genus Saccoglossus; species Saccoglossus kowalevskii. The sequence goes on along the minus strand of NC_140649.1, from coordinate 4,589,231 downwards.
TTGTCACTGTCATTATTTTATGGTAAGTCGACCTCATATGTCTACTGGATGTGATTAAAGATCAATGCGTTAATAGTTGTGTTTTATCCAATCAATTGTGTCGTGTCAATATTCACCCTCAACCGAACAACAAGAGCTATTATAAACTGCAATCGTTAAAGTTCAAGTGAGTTGACTCATATAAGTCAAGTCCTCGATACATTCGTCATAGATTATAAGATTTGATATAATTATGTTGGATTACGGAAATGTAGGTAATATGAGTAGAACAGTATGACGTAAGTTTATTTTTTCAGAATTCAAGTGAATATTTGCCAGGTTTATTCCTAGTTTCATATCCCGAAATTTGTATTGACGTCACGAATTAGTGAGCAATAACTGACGCTATTTGACCTTTGACCTCGGTTTTGAGGACATTCGTGTGATACTGTCGTCAATATGGCAAAAATAAACATCGCACTTTCATTCATGAATATATTGTTGTAAACAGGTAACTTATAATGGCAATAATACATATACGGAGTGAATTGTGCAATATTGCTACTGCGCTGATTTATTTCTTAAATACCTGCACCAAACTGATATGTTCGCTGCAGAGTGGCCACCCAACATGGAGAAATTATAATAGAACAAAATATTTAACACAAATGTGGTATGATTTAAATAAATAAAATGTTCACAATAAAATATTGATAGGTTACTTGTACAAAATGTTAATAATTTTCTATTAAACTATATCTGTCAGCGAGTCCGAAAAACACACAGGGTTCTCGTATGGTGGTAAAACACGGCAATGTAGATCATTATTATTTGAAGAGTCTCGTACGAGTTATCGTCCATCTGAAATTATGGTATGGTAAGTATGGTTGCGGTTTAAGTAAGTGTAATTATATAAATTTCCATCTAGCTATCATATCTTACCCTTACTCTGTGCTTATGAAATCGTATCCTGCTATGATTACCCAACTCACTACTGTAGATAATTAGTATTTATCCAGCCTAATTCTATATTTGTGGAATGGTACCCTGCTACAGTTCCCCAACTCACTACTGGCGAGACCTGATTCTCATTGAAATAAAATAGCTTGAAGCCATGTCCTGCAAGCATGTCTGTCAACATGTCATATCTGGCTATTGCTATCTCTGGTCTACCGTGTCTTGGTATAGCCCAGATATGGAGTTCAAATAAAATTTGCTTAAAATCTTTGAGTATTCCACTTTGCAATATCTCTGGGAAAACGTGCATTTCATGAGCCTCGATATCAATCTTCAAAACGTCGATCACTTCCTGAAAAATAATCGTGAATTATATACACTGGAATAAGTCTATCAAGTGACGAGTTAAATATATTTTAAGTACAATGTAACAACATTATAAGCATAACATGTTTTACACAATGATATATCGTATTATAGTTGATTTTTATCATTAATACACCCAGAATGAGCTTACCGTCTACTCGTTTCACATAATTGGAATCGAAGAACAATGTTTATAACTACTCTACGTCACCCCCCCCCCCATTTCTAGAACAACTAACGTTCGGAATATTTAGTTTCATATTTTTTTTTAAACGCTTGCAAAATATACTCACTTGTTCGTGATCAAGCATAGTCTTGATGGATTTGAGTGTTCGACATATCCAAGTTCTCGCACCTCGGCCACTTTTGGAAGTCACGTTGTCGTCGTCTTTATCACACAATCCAATATTGTAAAACCAAACCCTTTCTGCGTGTTTGTGAGTTTCTTCGTCAATACTGATGAATATATGGAACATTATAATACTATTTTACTAGAGCTCTGATTGAAAAGTATATTAAATTTAATAACAATTTCGAAACACTTTGCGCGCTGTAGTTTATACCAATTTATAAAACAGAATGTTATAAAAGCAAATAAATTTGTTTTTTCTGTTTTAAGTACTTCAGAACAACAAAATGTACCGATAATGTACAATTATAATAATAAATGTATGCGTTCCAAGAGAGTTGAAATAAATAAACAAAGCAAGGCAGAGCAGTGTACGGATGTAAAACACAAACAGATAAAGAATTTCACGATAGAAGATTTATTTTATTGGCAAGCTTCAGAATCCCAGTATACTGGCATAAAAACTAAAGAATTTTAAAGTCTTGGAGAGTCTACGTATACCTATTATACACCACTGTTTATCATGCTTATAAATAATGTCCTCAATGACAATTTGGAAAGGGATATTCCAGCGTCATTGTGCAGAAAGTGATCTTGATTGCTTTTAACAAGATTATGAATAAGTTAACTAGAATTATGTCTAATATCAGTTTGTTAATACAACCATTTTTTTCTACGTTTATAAATTTGAACGTGTTTGATTTGTTTCGATGTATTGTTAGTGTTGGTTTTTTATGTTTTCAAAATGTATTACTTTATTTTATTCAGAGGGACTGTGTTGTATTCAAATATGGGGTATGATAGCAATACAGATTCTATTCTATTCTATTACACTTTTGACATACAATATTTAGTAGTGTGTTATTTATTCTTGATTAAATATAACTATGCCAAAGGGTATTAACGTGTAACATTTTGAAACGTACGTTACAGGTTCAGTAGATATATGTGAATGAATTTGTCATTCCCTCCATACTATATTTGTCCATTAGAATTTAGATTAGCATAGTATGTGAAATACTAGTAGCATCTTTCACTGTAGCGCCATAAGTTATGTTGCGTGGGTGACTGCGTCCTACGGTATTAGGATTACGCGGTATTTCCAAAGAAGCTGGACGCTTTTGAAGACGAAATTAATAGCGCGAAAGTTCTAATGATTATTTTCACCATTTCCAGCTTTATGCTTCTTAGACCAAGCGATTGATTCGACAAGATGTATAATAATACGGTTATTACGAGGATACCGCAAAATATACACTCATACAGTACAGGACCACATGAACATGATTCGCTGCGCATCGGTCGATACTCTCGCTGTACAGTCTTCGTGCATATTTTAACAGCATCTACCTCATATTATTGAATCAGTGTACATCGGCGATCAGTACTACGAGTAGCGTACATTTCTAGTGCTGTTTAAAATAAATCAGATAGGTGTATTCCCAACCCCATAAATGGAGTTGTAGAATTGTTCAACTTGGAACGGTTTTGCATTTATGTCTAACACGTATGTAAGGTTTCAAAAAATGGTGAAATATTTATAATTTGATATTTAGGATTCACGTTATTATTTAAGTTATGGATTTTTACTTTACCAACACGCCAGTATGTGAAGCTTATACTTGCATATCGCATGTAGGCAGTTGAATTAAATATGACAAACGTTAGTTATTGCACCCTCTTCGACGGATTAACTCTGATTAATTTGCGTCCGAGTGAATCAATCGGCGAGGGCGCAATAACTCACGCCGACAATGTCTGTCTAACATAATGTACATAACGTATTTTCTAGTGTCTTTGGTCTAATGCACGTTAGTGATACATATTGTAATGATGTGTTTTGATTCTACTCACGTTGGGTCAAATGTATAAACGTTGCAGCCATATTCGCCCATAGCATTGTCAAAACTCCAATCATGACCAACCCTGTCAACACAGAATACATAAGCTATTACATGGTGTACAGCGATGTAACCAGTTACTAGTGTGTAGTCAATCCCTGCTACTACAATGTGCATGCATCCCGTGTCTGTCTTTGCCGGTATTTAATCGAACGAATACTGCTATGTTTGTATAAACATGATGCAATATCAAACAATATTATTTAAAATTGCCCACAAACACTAAAATCATTCACGCTGTATTTTTATGTATAGTAAGTTACATCATTAAGAACAAGAACCACATCCGAATCGGTTCGTTTAATGTCTCTGTTTTCTATCAATCGTTATTTGGCGTTAAACATTAGGAAATATATACGAGATTATGCTGATCTGACGGGATACATGTTTATTTCAATCAGTGTTAGTCCGTCAACAACACGAAGAAAACTAGTTTTAGTTGTTTTGGCATCACGTCAGCTTATTTGAGGTGTTCACACAATGTACGTGAGATTATTATTATATGGTACTTACCCGACACCATATGCTATACATTTATTTGGTTGGATGTTAACGTCCATGCACACGTTCCATCCGCCATCTTTGATATTTCCCATGCGCCTACTGTCATTACAGAGGTATTGTACGGTAGTTATATAATGCATCAGTTTACCCCAGGCTTCATTAATGTCCACCTCATTCTTCTTAATAATATTATTTTGGATTGGTTTCTTGGATTTTATGGAATTGTTGTGAAGTTCCAGTTTCTACAAAGACAAGTTATATCTGATTTATTATGGCTGCTGGGTATCATTTAGATCATGTTTGTATATAGTTTTCTAAAATACAATTTGATATCAATTTGTTTAAAATTTATGACAAAATCGTTCACTTACCTCGTGACTGTGAGTATGAGTAACAATTTGGTCATTTTTGTCTGAAAAAGAAAAAACATTTCAGAATCTTTACTTCATATCACTCATTCCAGTACTTTTACACCATATCACTTATTCCAGTACTGTTACGCAATATCACTGATTCCAGTACTGTTACGCAATATCACTCATTTCAGTATTGTTACGCCATATCACTCATTCCAGTACTGTTACGCAATATCACTAATTCCAGTACTGTTACGCAATATCACTCATTTCAGTACTGTTACGCCATATCACTCATTCCAGTGCTGTTACGCAATATCACTCATTCCAGCACTGCTACGCAATAACATTCAATCCAGTACTGTTACGCAATAACATTCATTCCAGTACTGTTACGCAATAAAATTCATTCCAGTGCTGTTACGCCATATCACTCATTTCAGCACTGTTACGCCATATCACTCATTCCAGTGCTGTTACGCAATATCACTCATTCCAGTACTGTTACGCCATACCACTTATTCCAGTACTGTTCCGCCATATCGCTCATTCCAGTACTGTTACGCCATACAACTCATTCCAGTGCTGTTACGCAATATCACTCATTCCAGTACTGTTACGCCATACCACTTATTCCAGTACTGTTCCGCCATATCGCTCATTCCAGTACTGTTACGCCATACAACTCATTCTAGTACTGTTACACCATATCACTCATTCAAGTACTGTTACATCATATAACTCATTCCAGTAGTTACGCAATAACATTCATTCCAGTACTGTTACGCAATAACATTCATTCCAGTACTGTTACGCAATAATATTCATTCCAGTACTGTTACGCAATAACATTCATTCTAGTACTGTGACGCCATAACACTTATTCCAGTATTGTTACGCCATATCACTCATTCCAGTAATGTTACGCCATATCACTCATTCCAGTAATGTTACCATATCACTCATTCCAGTAATGTTACACCATATCACTCATTCCAGTACTGTTACGCAATAGCATTCATTCCAGTACTGTTACGCAATAATATTCATTACAGTACTGTTACGCAATAATATTCATTCCAGTACTGTTACGCAATATCATTCATTCCAGTGCTGTTACGCCATATCACTCATTCCAGTACTGTTACGCAATATCATTCATTCTAGTGCTGTTACGCCATATAACTCATTTCAGTACTGTTACGCAATAACATTCATTCCAGTGCTGTTACGCCATATCACTCATTCCAGTACTGTTACGCAATATCATTCATTCCAGTGCTGTTACGCCATATAACTCATTCCAGTACTGTTACGCAATAACATTCATTCCAGTACTGTTACGCAATAACATTCATTCCAGTACTGTTACGCAATAATATTCATTCCAGTACTGTTACGCAATAACATTCATTCTAGTACTGTGACGCCATAACACTTATTCCAGTATTGTTACGCCATATCACTCATTCCAGTAATGTTACGCCATATCACTCATTCCAGTAATGTTACCATATCACTCATTCCAGTAATGTTACACCATATCACTCATTCCAGTACTGTTACGCAATAGCATTCATTCCAGTACTGTTACGCAATAATATTCATTCCAGTACTGTTACGCAATAATATTCATTCCAGTACTGTTACGCAATATCATTCATTCCAGTGCTGTTACGCCATATCACTCATTCCAGTACTGTTACGCAATATCATTCATTCTAGTGCTGTTACGCCATATAACTCATTTCAGTACTGTTACGCAATAACATTCATTCCAGTGCTGTTACGCCATATCACTCATTCCAGTACTGTTACGCAATATCATTCATTCCAGTGCTGTTACGCCATATAACTCATTCCAGTACTGTTACGCAATAACATTCATTCCAGTACTGTTACGCAATAACATTCATTCCAGTACTGTTACGCAATAATATTCATTCCAGTACTGTTACGCAATAACATTCATTCTAGTACTGTTACGCCATACCACTTATTCCAGTATTGTTACGCCATATCACTCATTCCAGTAATGTTACGCCATATCACTCATTCCAGTAATGTTACACCATATCACTCATTCCAGTACTGTTACGCAATAGCATTCATTCCAGTACTGTTACGCAATAATATTCATTCCAGTACTGTTACGCAATAATATTCATTCCAGTACTGTTACGCAATATCATTCATTCCAGTGCTGTTACGCCATATCACTCATTCCAGTACTGTTACGCAATATCATTCATTCCAGTGCTGTTACGCCATATCACTCATTCCAGTACTGTTACGCAATATCATTCATTCCAGTGCTGTTACGCCATATAACTCATTTCAGTACTGTTACCCAATAACATTCATTCCAGTGCTGTTACGCCATATCACTCATTCCAGTACTGTTACGCAATAACAGTCATTCTAGTACTGTTACACCATACCACGTATTCCAGTATTGTCACGCCATATCACTTATTCCAGTAATGTTACGCCATACCACTTATTCCAGTACTGTTACGCCATATCACTCATTCCAGTAATGTTACGCCATATCACTCATTCCAGTAATGTTACGCCATACCACTTATTCCAGTATTGTTACGCAATATCACTCATTCCAGTAATGTAACGCCATATCACTCATTCCAGTAATGTTACGCCATACCACTTATTCCAGTACTGTTACGCCATATCACTCATTCCAGTAATGTTACGCCATACCACTTATTCCAGTACTGTTACGCCATATCACTCATTCCAGTAATGTTACGCCATATCAGTCATTCCAGTATTGTTACGCCATATTAATCATTCCAGTATGTTACGTTAATCTTGCGCAAAACAACTGTAACTGACAATACATTGTAACTATGAATAGGAATGACTGACTGATTACATTTTTGAATTCAGCTAAGATAAGGGAATTTATAGCGAACATATTTACATTTTTGCTGTAATTGTTGCTCGATTCTCCTCACTTGTTAAAAAAATGCGTTCAGCCCACGTGTGACACGTGTGATCCAGGTATTTTGCTCATTACTCGCCAGTCTGTTGCATAAATTTAATGGTAGCATATGCTCAGTGATTTAAAATTTTCATTTTAAATAAATCCAAACTTTATTGAGTGAAAACAAAAAAATAAATTAGTAACCGTGGAAGCACGTGACACATTTCTGACATTGATAAGATACAATCACTTCATTAGGAGTCATTTCACACACAAAAAAAAACTGCGATAGAAATTCGACGCACTTCTTATCTACATTGATTACAATCTCCTGAAAATACGTAAACAAGGTTTAAATTTGTACTCAATGGTTGGACCATTATTTATGTACACACATAAACACATGTACAAACATAAACTTATCTAATCCAAGCTAATATAACTACTGCTAGTACTAGTTAATTTTAGTTGCATGGTGGTAAGTGTATATATGCTTTACAGATATATGCATAATGCGAGTATAGACGTCGAAATAAACAAATTCGCAATATGATCAAACCCGGCGTGCTTTTTGTCAGACACCAGGATTGGATATTGTGACATTTCGTTTCATAAACAAATTCGATATATATATATATTATATATCTGTCTATAACTTAACATCATATTTGTATATCCGGCGCCATTTTCTAGAAATTAGGCACAGCAGGCAGCAGAATTTTTTAGCAAATTATTGTTTGGGATTGGTTGCGAAAACGCGCATCGGAATTGAAGGACTGCTGTATTACAGTTTAAATAGATATGAAGTTATCTCTTACCTAATGAGCATAGAAGAATCAAGGCAAAACTTAGAAATATCACCAAGGCTACTAGCTGTCGAACGTTGAACGGCATCGTTGATTTCCCTTCTAAAATAATAGACAGACGTGCTGGGAATCCAATTTGATGGGGCTTAGCTTCTTAGTGACCAATTGGATTGTGTGCATATGCAATAATACAGATGGCGCGTCGACTATTATCAGTGTTGGCTTCTGTCTGTCGTCAATGGGGCGTAACGAATAGTAAATCATTCTCTAATATGCAAGTACTGGTTACGCGGTTGAGTTGTGTAATACTTGTTACGGGTGGAGGGAGCCCGTCAAAAAACTCTTCAAGAAAACAGTGTAGACAGAAATATAATTTGTTGGATTGAGATCAAGCCTATATGAGGTCTAAACAAGTTTATTATACACGTGTCGTAACTACTATATGTCCGGAGAAAATAACAAAATACTACGCTCATTTAATGAATAAGATATCGTGGGTTCCTCATTGCATATTCGGATTCTATTAGCGGTGAAAGTCAGGGAAAGTTCAGCGGCCTTTGGTGACTAAACGGCGCTTGTCAGAGTTTGTTTTGAAAATTTAATAGCAAAAAAATCAGCTCGCAGTCTTTTTGCGTGGAAAAATCCCTTGCATACGAAAACCGAATTACATAATAAACATGGATACTTTCCCGGGTATTTGAAACCGAAATTGTCATCTAACTGCAAGGCCGTCGCTGATTAGCTGCTGAGTTGCAATGGCAATTTCGGTTTCAAATACTCCGGGAACGTGTTCTATGTTCGAGCTAAAGACGTACTGTCATGATTTATATTTCCATGTATTTCGGTGAAGCCGCTTTTCGCAGTTATAGCGACATTCACTGGTGACCCCTGGATGATCCACACCTGCTCGTAACTTGTCATGATCAGGTTCATTCTTATGTTGGGGAATTAGTGATTGGAACAACTGGCTGGTATAATGGTCGACTATGGAAGTTGGTTAAGTCAACGAGACTCCTATAAGTATGAGAGTTATGTCCCGACATCGGGGGCAATTAATCTGACATTATGGCGTGTTGATTACTTTGTGTGTAGAGGCCTATGGGCCGAAGACACGGGACCGTGCGACTCGGATGATGGTATTTAATATAAACAACATTACTTTAGTGTGCCACTGGCTGACGTGTTGCATGACGGTAAACTCGTATCTCATGTACTCTGCTATGATTCCTAAGATCTGTACAGATGACCTGGGTTAAAAGCAAATGGGTAACCGTACCTTGAAAATCTTTATTCTCTGCCCTATATCGAGTTTCCCTGAAGGTAAATTGTACGACGTATTTAGTGCGTGCTTGAATTAAGTCACTTTACAAATATTATGATTTTTGATATGCAATACAGTAATTACAAACTTTAACCTAATGTTTAGTGACATAGTTACCGTGGTAGGTGTGACGTCACAAATACGACAATGACTCCCATTATTATTAATGTAAGGCACCTTAAATGTGTCTTTTGGTAAGTTAAATATATATACGTAACTTTATCCACAATGCATTACACATAATGGACAGATACAGTCAACGTCAACCAATATATGTGTACAGTTATATAATATATTTGGGACAATGTAATACAGGAAAAGTTACACCATACAAAAGCCTCAGTAAAATGGTTTAATTATGTGGCATTAGATATGGCCAAAGGCAGCCCGGGCCCACTATGCTCATTCGCATTCACATTTACTAGGAATTAAACGGAACCACATTACACTTTATGGAAGAATAAGCTATGTTAGGAGCGTTGCTTGTTGTGGCGTATCATTCATGCGAGCATGATAAGACGATTTCTGGCTGTGTTGGGTTGGCTTCCGTTGCGTAGAAAAACAGCGTGACTGCAGTGACATGGGATTTTTTCTAAACATGAACATGTTTTTTTTTTTATTTTAGCCGTTCATTTCAAAATCCTATTAAAAAAAACAAATGTCACTTCTACAGGTGAAGCTTTGAAAATCACAGCTAAACACTAAATGTATTAATTGTTTACTGCTAATTAATTATGAAATTACGACAAAAACCAAATACTAGTAGTTTCCGGAAAATATTACAATTTCACTTGGCCGATGTAGGATAATTGTGTAAAGTGTCTTTATCAATTTATTATTTATTTATTTGCATACATATATTCATTACGATTTTTTTATTTATTTACTTATGTTGCGTGACTTCTTGAGGGACATCGCTTAATTAGCGAGATGAGAATAGCGCCCCCAACTGCCAGTTCAAGGTATCCTTTCAAATGGCTGATCACTCATCCTTTTTGATTCTGTGCCATATTGAGGTAGATTGGTTCGTTTTGTAGTCGTTTTGGCTCGTTTTGGGTTGTTCCATGTTTTGTCAAAGCCGTAGTCACTTGTGCGCCAGCTGACTGTGTAACAGCTGAACCAAATTTGAGGGCCAGTCAGTCAGTCAGTCAGTCAATCAAGTGAGTTGACTACTCACAGCACATCATTGTTTCATCATTATCACGGTGCATTCCTGTCTCAGAAAAAAATGGCCGGACGGGGATTGCGCCTTTGCCCGGCCCACAGACCCTCTAATTTTTTAAAATTTAGCTTTATCTATAAATAAATTTCAATAAATTCAGGTTTTTGTGTAATGAAAAGGGTATATCATCTGTAATTTACGCCTGTTTGCGTGCCTTCGTGATACTTGTTAAAGTAAAATGTGTGTACAGACCAGCCATTGTACTTGGTTAGCCAAGGTACAACGTCTAAAGTTGATGAGAGAATAGAGCGCTTCTTGAATTGCGAGGATTGAGTTCAACCCCACAGCATTCACCTCAATAAGTAGATCCTCTAACGTCTAAAGTTGATGAGAAAATAGAGTGCTTCTTTAATTGCGAGCATGGAGTTCAACCCCACATCATTCACCTCAATAAATAGATCCTCTAACGTCTAAAGTTGATGAGAAAATAGAGCGCTTCTTGAATTGCGAGGATGGAGTTCAACCCCACAGCATTCACCTCAATAAATAGATCCTCTAACGTCTAAAGTTGATGAGAAAATAGAGCGCTTCTTGAATTGCGAGGATGGAGTTCAACCCCACAGCATTCACCTCAATAAATAGATCCTCTAACGTCTAAAGTTGATGAGAAAATAGAGCGCTTCTTGAATTGCGAGGATGGAGTTCAACCCCACAGCATTTACCTCAATAAATAGATCCTCTAACGTCTAAAGTTGATGAGAAAATAGAGCGCTTCTTGAATTGCGAGGATGTAGTTCAACCCCACAGCATTCATCTCATTAAATAGATCCTCTAACGTCTAAAGTTGATGAGAGAATAGAGTGCTTCTTGAATTGCGAGGATGGAGTTCAACCCCACAGCATTCACCTCAATAAATAGATCCTGTAACGTCTAAAGTTGATGAGAAAATAGAGCGCTTCTTGAATTGCGAGGATGGAGTTCAACCCCACAGCATTCACCTCAATAAATAGATCCTCTAACGTCTAAAGTTGATGAGAAAATAGAGTGCTTCTTGAATTGCGAGGATGGAGTTCAACCCCACAGCATTCACCTCAATAAATAGATCCTCTAACGTCTAAAGTTGATGAGAAAATAGAGTGCTTCTTGAATTGCGAGGATGGAGTTCAACCCCACAGCATTCACCTCAATAAATAGATCCTCTAACGTCTAAAGTTGATGAGAAAATAGAGCGCTTCTTGAATTGCGAGGATGGAGTTCAACCCCACAGCATTCACCTCAATAAATAGATCCTCTAACGTCTAAAGTTGATGAGAAAATAGAGCCCTTCTTGAATTGCGAGGATGGAGTTCAACCCCACAGCATTCACCTCAATAAATAGATTCTCTAACGTCTAAAGTTGATGAGAAAATAGAGTGCTTCTTGAATTGCGAGGATGGAGTTCAACCCCACAGCATTCACCTCAATAAATAGATCCTCTAACGTCTAAAGTTGATGAGAAAATAGAGTGCTTCTTGAATTGCGAGGATGGAGTTCAACCCCACAGCATTCACCTCAATAAATAGATCCTCCAACGTCTAAAGTTGATGAGAGAATAGAGCGCTTCTTGAATTGCGAGGATGGAGTTCAACCCCACAGCATTCACCTCAATAAATAGATCCTCTAACGTCTAAAGTTGATGAGAAAATAGAGCGCTTCTTGAATTGCGAGGATGGAGTTCAACCCCACAGCATTCACCTCAATAAATAGATCCTCTAACGTCTAAAGTTGATGAGAAAATAGAGTGCTTCTTGAATTGCGAGGATGGAGTTCAACCCCACAGCATTCACCTCAATAAATAGATCCTCTAACGTCTAAAGTTGATGAGAAAATAGAGTGCTTCTTGAATTGCGAGGATGGAGTTCAACCCCACAGCATTCACCTCAATAAATAGATCCGCTAACGTCTAAAGTTGATGAGAAAATAGAGCGCTTCTTGAATTGCGAGGATGGAGTTCAACCCCACAGCATTCACCTCAATAAATAGATCCTCTAACGTCTAAAGTTGATGAGAGAATAGAGTGCTTCTTGAATTGCGAGGATGGAGTTCAACCCCACAGCATTCACCTCAATAAATAGATCCTCTAACGTCTAAAGTTGATGAGAAAATAGAGCGCTTCTTGAATTGCGAGGATGGAGTTCAACCCCACAGCATTCACCTCAATAAATAGATCCTCTAACGTCTAAAGTTGATGAGAAAATAGAGTGCTTCTTGAATTGCGAGGATGGAGTTCAACCACACAGCATTCACCTCAATAAATAGATCCTCTAACGTCTAAAGTTGATGAGAAAATAGAGTGCTTCTTGAATTGCGAGGATGGAGTTCAACCCCACAGCATTCACCTCAATAAATAGATCCTCTAACGTCCAGAGATTTGATTTTTGTTTTCATTAACGAACAATAACGTTTCTCCTTGAAGACTATCCGTAAGCAAGTGACAAAGCGTTCAACAGACATTTTATAACTGTAAATTAATCTTAGTTCATCTCTTTCCACGAGGCACAGCTTGCTTAATCTTAAAAACTTTACGTTTTTGTCGCGTTATGCGTGTCTTTTCTTTATTCTCTTGTTTTGTTTTGCTCGACAGCTCGTCGTTCATCTGCACAAAATATGTTATATAACATACACATGTCACAGAGCTCCAAAATGTTAACAATCTGAAGCCAAAATTGCCGAAATATAACCCTAAAAAAGCGAAAACATAATTTGAATGCATTGAGTGGACACCGTGACGATAGTTTTAATTTAGTCTCTCTGTTGACATAGTGCATAGGTTGAATAATAAACAGAGAAAATATGAACACGGTGTCATCAAAATAAACTATGTATCATTGTTATTTATGGTAAATGTGATTTATTTTAATTATTTGCAATGTACATATAAATTATCATATTTATATACAACTGTGCCGAATCGCTATTTTCATAGTTTGTGATTTGGAGGTGTTACACTGTCGCCAAACGACTCCACTATGTCACATTGTCACAGCATTTAATAACTACTTGTCCTGAAATCAGGCAATGACCAATCGTTGCTTGTTATATACGCTCTAACTCTTCTTGATTACAGCTCATCTGATTCACTGTCCGAATATTCCGATGCATAACTTTGACAACGCCTGAAATAACAAATGATACAGTGATCAATACCTGTAATAATATACATGCTGTGTCTATTGACCATATACGATTCGTTGACCCAGGACGGAATACGTATTGACCATATATAATTCGTTGACCCAGGACGGAATACGTATTGACCATATACGATTCGTTGACCCAGGACGGAATACGTATTGACCATATACAATTCGTTGACCCAGGACGGAATACGTATTGACCATATACGATTCGTTGACCCACGACGGAATACGTATTGACCACTATATACGATTTGCTGACCCACGACGGAATACGTATTGACCATATACGATTCGTTGACCCAGGACGGAATACGTATTGACCATATACGATTCGTTGACCCACGACGGAATACGTATTGACCATATATGATTCGTTGACCCAGGACGGGATACGTATTGACCATATACAATTCGTTGACCCAGGATGGAATATGTATTGACCATATACAATTTATTGACCCAGGACAGGATACGTATTGACCATATACGATTCGTTGACCCCCGACGGAATACGTATTGACCATATATGATTCGTCGACCCAGGACGGAATACGTATTGACCATATATGATTCGTTGACCCAGGACGGGATACGTATTGACCATATACGATTCGTTGACCCAGGATGGAATATGTATTGACCATATACGATTTTTTTACCCACGATGGGATACGTTTTGACCATATACGATTCGTTGACCCACGACGGAATACGTATTGACCATATATGATTCGTCGACCCAGGACGGAATACGTATTGACCATATACGATTCGTTGACCCAGGACGGGATACGTAATGACCATATACGATTCATTGACCCAGGACGGAATACGTAATGACCATATACGATTCGTTGACCCAGGACGGAATACGTATTGACCATATACGATTCGTTGACCCAGGACGGAATACGTATTGACCATATACGATTCGTTGACCCAGAACAGAATATTTATTTACATGTACAATTCTTGAATCCAGGTCGGAATATGATAGTGAAATACGAATCTGGGAAAACAAAATGATGACAGATCAGAGTTTTAGTGGAAGTTTATCTGATGAGTAATAATCTGTCATAGAAACAACAATTTACCTTCTTGTATTTTTCCCAGTACAGAGAAAACGACGACAACATAGTCTAACTAAATTTATGTCTTTCTTGTATACTTGTTGGCACGTTCCGTTGACCCAAGCAGTAGTACCGTCTTCCCAGTTACATGTAAAATGGAGTTGGTCTTCAAATGATAGCGAGGCATATATTGCAGTATAGCTATTTTTATTGATCTGTGTGAGATAAAAAAAATGTATTCAATACAAAAAAAGTTTTGTAGATTTATTATGACTTGTTTATTTGTGGAGTGCAGTGAATAGAAGCAGTGTTCAGCAGGAAATCGTGACATTAATTTTGTGAAATCCAGGTCTTAAATGTACCCTACATTATTTTAGATATTTACTTCAGAACTGTTACTTGTACTTTGCTCGTTTATGTTGATGCGTACTTTAGTGGGTGGCTCCTGCCGTATTTGTCGTTCTGGATTCACTGTTTCCCGTTCTGAGTGACGTCGTTTCCGTGGATTTCTTGTTAGCTTGTGGTCATCATTTAAGTCCAAAGGACTGCATCCTATGAACTGTTTTTGTTGGTTGGTTGTCTGTGCACATATGTAACACCGTGGACCATGAATAATCTGAAAACATGCAACAATTGTTCAACGAGAAAACTCACAAACGGCTCAGAGCATGAGATAGTGCCTCTTTGTCAGTGATCATAAATCTACGCATGCGTTAACTGTATGGTGCGCATGTTTCTGAATGCAAACACACTCCGATTCGTCAATGTTGTACACTCACCTGTACCGGTACACATTCGTTTTGCGCATCACGGATGTATTCAAACCGCGGGGCCTCCTTTTGACGTTGTAATTGCAATGGGCATAACGTGGACTGTTGTTTGTGGTACTTGGTAAAATAAAAGTATTTATGTATGTCATCAAGCAGTTTAAAATCTTCATACGATTGTGTCAGACAATTGCCCCGTATAGTATAAGACCGTGCGCATCTGTGTTTGTATGCAGAACCGTCGCTCAGTGTCGGGGTAGCAAGACCGTCGCTCAGTGTCGGGGTTGCAAGACCATCGCTCAGTGTTGGGGTAGCAAGACCATCGCTCAGTGTCGGGGTAGCAAGACCATCGCTCAGTGTCGGGGTAGCAAGACCATCGCTCAGTGTCGGGGTAGCAAGGCCCTTACTCAGTGTCGGTAGTGTCGGGGTAGCAAGACCGTCGCTCAGTGTCGGGGTTGCAAGACCATCGCTCAGTGTTGGGGTAGCAAGACCATCGCTCAGTGTCGGGGTAGCAAGACCATCGCTCAGTGTTGGGGTAGCAAGACCGTCGCTCAGTGTCGGGGTAGCAAGGCCCTTACTCAGTGTCGGTAGTGTCGGGGTAGCAAGACCATCGCTCAGTGTCGGGGTAGCAAGACCATCGCTCAGTGTTGGGGTAGCAAGACCGTCGCTCAGTGTCGGGGTAGCAAGGCCCTTACTCAGTGTCGGTAGTGTCGGGGTAGCAAGACCATCGCTCAGTGTCGGGGTAGCAAGACCATCGCTCAGTGTCGGAGTAGCAAGACCATCGCTCAGTGTCGGGGTAGCAAGACCATCGCTCAGTGTCGGGGTAGCAAGGCCCTTACTCAGTGTCGGTAGTGTCGGGGTAGTGTCATGAATTTGTTTTTGCTATCTGTTGACCGACTTAATTAGTTGATTATTAGCTGAATTGCTGTGTTATGTCTGTCATCGTTTAGGCTTATTTGAAGTTTTGGACGGAACTTGGCTCAGTGATTTGGAACTAATTACCAGATAACCGTCGCGATTCTGACAGTTTATATTCATAGTTATTAATGTAGTGAACGATTAATCAAAAGATATGACGTATTCAGTACTTAGTGTGATTGGCTTTATGATTGAAGGTTACGCCCTAGAGTCTTTTTTCTGTTTTGTAATTGGTTAGAGTTTTGAAAATGAATAAAGAGAGTTTGAGTTGGTCTTGACGAATACTCCACGACAGACGCAGTCGAGAGAGCAGTCCTGGAGAGCCTTGGGGCGAGTGTTGACGCAGTCTAAGAGAGTCTTGGGTCAGCCTTGCGTTAGTCTTGGGGATTTTTCCCCAGGGCGCTGTGTCTTATAGAGTGCTCGATTGACCGACTAAGACGAGAGCTGAAACGTATTTCGTTGTGTGTGTCTTATTTGACTGTAAAGTATAAGTGACTTCCCCAATCCCGTACCTCAAGGGGATGAGATAGAGAGACGAGACGAGTTTCCCCCCTGACAAGTGTGGAGAACCCAGAGAGAAAAGAATTTACCCCTGATAGTAGCAAGACTGTCGCTAAGTGTCGGGGTAGCAAGACCATCGCTCAGTGTCGGGGTAGCAAGACCATCGCTCAGTGTCGGGGTAGCAAGGCCCTTACTCAGTGTCGGTAGTGTCGGGGTAGCAAGACCGTCGCTCAGTGTCGGGGTAGCAAGACCATCGCTCAGTGTCGGGGTAGCAAGACCATCGCTCAGTGTCGGGGTAGCAAGACCATCGCTCAGTGTCGGGGTAGCAAGACCGTCGCTCAGTGTCGGGGTAGCAAGACCATCGCTCAGTGTCGGGGTAGCAAGACCATCGCTCAGTGTCGGGGTAGCAAGACCGTCGCTCAGTGTCGGGGTAGCAAGACCGTCGCTCAGTGTCGGGGTAGCAAGACCATCGCTCAGTGTCGGGGTAGCAAGACCGTCGCTCAGTGTCGGGGTAGCAAGACCGTCGCTCAGTGTCGGGGTAGCAAGGCCCTTACTCAGTGTCGGTAGTGTCGGGGTAGCAAGACTGTCGCTCAGTGTCTGGGTAGCAAGTGTAATATCCAGACGTTAAACAATAGTTTTAGTATTGTTGCCATTTGGCGCTTGTTATATCTTTTCTATGTATGACGTCATTGAGACGCGCATTGCATTGTGCGTTGTTACTAAAAAATATATAGAATCCAACATGGCTGAATAGCGAGACCAAAAGCAATGTGTCGACTAATTATTGACAGGGACAGACATTACATTGGCGACGAGGAAGAAAGAACCACGGGAAGGCAATCCTAAATACCTGGTGAGTGCCAGAAACTGACTGAGAAAATAGCGACAACGTGAGAATTGCGACGTGTACACAGAAAGCATGGCCGACGCACCGATGGCAGTAACCGTTGTAACAGAAACTAGAAACCTCAAATGCCAACCGTTCACACATGCTGATGATCACATAACAACTGGCAAAGCTTGGGAAGAGTGGCTAAAAAGCATTGAACGAGAATTTCGGTATTTCATAATAACAGAGCCCACAGACAAGAAAGATGTGTTGATAATTTATGGGGGAAAAGAAATAGCGAGATTGGAGAAAAGTTTACCCGATCCTACTACAGCTGGCCTCGATGTGTATCAAAAATTGAAGAATAAGCTTGATGCATACTACACCCCAAAGAAAAGCATCACGCTAGATATTTATTTCTCAAGATGAAACCAGAATTGAATGAAACCACTATGGCTTATGTAGCCAGGCTCAGAAAAAAGGCTAATGAATGTGAGTTCGGTACCAATTGTGATGAGCGAATTTTGGAACATTTGATCCAAACAATTGACAAACAGGCCATAATCCAGAAAGCCATTAATAAAGAGTGGTCTTTGACACAACTACTAACCGAAGCAGCTCAGTTGGAGGACACATCACTACAGCTACGTGACATGAAACCGTCAGAAGAGAGGTCAGTCGCTAAAGTAAGGCAACATAAGCAACACAAGAAATCAGGTACATTTGAAAAGAGAAAAACAAAAATTCAACAGAAATCGTGTGGATACTGTGGATTAAATGGAGCTCATAAGGAAGGTCAAAATTGTCCTGCATATGGCAAAAAGTGCAGAAAATGCCAGAAATGGAACCACTTTGCTGCAGTATGTAAAACCAGCAACAGAGATGGGGGCATGAAAGAGACTGACATGAGACAAAAATCTAGACATGACACCAATCAACACAGTACATAGAACTGGAGAAGACAACAAAAACAAAGTATCAAAAAGGCTACAGAGCAGATGCAAAGCAGTGATACAAGTTCTGATGATGAATATTTCAAACAAACAGTCAAACATCTCAAGCAAGTAAAAAAGATAAGTGAAATCAACAACAGTAACAAAACTGTAACTGTAAGAATTTGTGATGTTGATACTCGTGTAGAACCCGACAGTGGTGCAGATGTCAACATTATGGATGAACATCAGTTTAAAGCTCTAGTACACAGATCTAATGATATACATGTACATACACTAGAGAAGAGTCATGTCAAGCTCAACACTTTGCAAAGCAGTCTACCTGTCAAAGGTGAATTCAAAACCGTTGTGAGAAATGAGATATGTGGAGCAGCGACCAAATTCATAGTGGTCAAGGGCAGAATTAACTCGCCTCCACTTATCAGCAAAAGCACCCTCATCAAGTTAGGCATGATACAATTTCAACCAGATGGGTCACTAGCAGAAACCAATAGCTTAAGAATCAAACCCAATATCAAGGCTGTCACAAAAGACAGAAATCAGTTAAAAGACATAACTGGCAAATATAGCAAGTTATTCAGTGGCATAGGAAGAATAAGAGATATAAAGCATGACAAAGAGATTTATGCCAAGCTTAGCATGAAACCAGAAGCAGTACCAATAGCACAGCGACCTAGACCAGTGGCGTACTACCTGCAGAAACATTTAAAGCAATGGTTAGAACGATGCACTGAAGAGGGGATCTTTGAGGAAGTACCTCAGGGGGAACCCGTGACATGGTGTTCATCACTAGTAGTACAACCAAAACCTAGATTCCGCAAGATACCAAATGATCAACTAGAACCCCACATGATCAGAGCCAGTGTTGACTTGAGAGTTCCAAACAAGTTCATGGAGAGAACCCGAATAACACAGGGACCTGTGGTTGATTTTACATCCAAATTCAATGATTGTGTGGTATTTTCCAAGTTAGATATGAGACAGGGATACCATCAACTTTTACTTGACCCAAAGTCGCGAGCGGTTGCTACATTTAGTACACCATGAGGCAACATGAGACCAAGAAGATTGATATTTGGAGCTAAGTTTTCTCAAGACTTATTTGATGAAACAATCTACAGAATTTTTGGAGACATACCAAAGTGTATGAATCAAAGCAACGACATTTTACTCGGAGGACGCAACATAGAAGAGCATAACAAAACACTGGAGGCCGTCCTACAGAGAGCAGAAGAATTTTGGCATCACCTCCAACTTAGAAAAGTGCAAATTTGGAGTTGAGGAGAGAGAATTCTATGGATACATATTTTCCAAAGATGGCTTGAAGCCGACACCACATAAGGTACGGGCTGTGAAAGAGAGCAAAGCACCAGAATCAAAAGAAGCAGTGAGAAGTTTCCTAGGGATGATTGGTTACCTATCCAAATTTATTCCTCATTATACATCACTGACTGCACCATTAAGAGAACTGACACACAAAGACGTCCAGTTCAAATGGGAGCCAGAAGAAAATACAGCTTTTGAGAGACTCAAAGAAAGCATCACGAGTGAAGATACCATGTCATACTTTAATCCAGCAAAACCAATCACATTAAGAGTTGAAGTTAGCTATCATGAAGGACTATCAGCTGGGTTGTTCCAGATGAGCAGAAAAGGTATGCAACCAGTGCACTTCATCAGCCGAACAATGACAAGTGCAGAGAAAAGATACAGCCAAACAGAGAAAGATGCTTTATCAGTGGTATGGGCAAAGAACAGGTTCAGCATGTATCTGTTAGGAGCATCAAGATTCAAAATCATTACAGCACATATACCACTGCTACCGATGTTTAACAAAGCAACATCGAAACTACCACCGAGAATAGAGAAATGGGTCATGGACATGCAAAATGTAGATTATGAATTAGTCTATGAGCCAGGAAAGGATGCAGCAGATCCACTAGACTTTCTATATAGGCACCCACTACCCAGACAAGACCCAGACATCACACCTTTCTACATGATAAGACATGAATTATATACAGCAGAAGGATTGATCTTTAGACTAAATCGCATTATAATTCCAAGAAATCTACAGCGAAAAGTCATCAAAGCAGCTCACAAGTTAGGTCATTTTGGGATGACTAGAACCAAACAGATGCCGCGAGAGAAATATTGGTTCCTAGCGATGAACAATCTTGTTGAGCAAATCATAGGTCAATGCTATGAATGCCAAGTAACTACTCAACAGCATAGACAAGAACCAATTAAAATGACTACCATACCAGAGAAACCCTGGGATGTGATATCGGTTGATTTTGGAGGACCATATCCAGATGGGCATTATAATGTAGTGGCCATCGACAAGAGAACCAGATACCCAGAAGTGGAAACCGTGTACTCAACAGCAGCTAAGCCGACCAAGAAAAAGCTCAAGAAAATGTTCGCCACACATGGTACACCAATGGCAGCTAGAAAGTGACAATGGTCCACCTTACAATTCCAGAGAGTTTGCAGACTTTGCAAAAGAGGAAGGATTTCATCACCATCTTGTAACACTTGAACATGCACGAGCCAATGGGGAAGTAGACAGTTTCATGAAGATGCTAAACAAAACCGAAAGAATAGCACATCTCCAAGGCAAAGACTGTGAGACCGCTGTACAAGAAATGCTAACAGGGTACCGTTCAACACCGCACCCAGCAACAAACACAACACCATATGAAGCACTGATGAACAGACAAGTGAGAACAAAGCTAGATCATCAGATGAGAGATAAAGATAAAGAGACTATAAGAGATATTATCATTAATGATAGAGACAAGGAGTATAAACAGAGACTGAAACGCAATGCTGAGAACAGAAACACCAAAGCACATAACTTTGTAGTAGGTGATTATGTTCTACTAAAGCAACACAAGAAGAACAAATGGACAACAGCTTATGAACCAGCATTCTACATCATCTACCGAATTGATGGATCAAGTATTGCAGCCAGACGTATCACTGATGGAAGAGAAACTTACCGTGATGCAAGCAAATTCAAGCTTGTGAATGCAGTAGTTCAGAACAACAAATACCTCTAACTCACAATAAGGAGTTAGATTCTGAAGACTGGAGAGAACAACTACTACTGATGACCAATCAGGAAGAGCAAGAAGTGAGACAACCAGAGCAACAAGCAGAATCAGAAACTGTTTGCAATACACCAAGCAAACTGAAATCTGAACCACCAGTTATTAGACCACAGAGGAACAGACGCAGACCAGCTTACTTGAATGATTACGAGTGAACTCTTAACTGAATATTGTGACTCTTGATCGATTATGTTTGAGCTCTTAACTGATATGTTATTGTTAACCATATGCTAATGAGAAGAAGTGGAAATTAACGCGAAAGAGATTATCGCTCAGATAGGTTAATTTATGTTACTTTATATACATATTGTTATCGTTATATAATATCGAGAATATCGTTTAATATCGTTTATGGAAGTATCACAAACTCTTGAGCATATGAACTCTTGAAAAAACAATATCATTCCATCGTAGTAGGCGAATGTACCGGCGACTGATTAACTTTGCCAACCCTACTTTAGGTCATTTTTTATTATCCAAGAAACGTTCCGAGCCTGTGAGACCAGTATGAGTACTTTGTTCTGCCCCATTGTACCAGACGTCCACGCATTGTCTTCAGCAACCAACCACACAAATAAATCACCAGGTCTCTGAGGTATACATAGTGTCGGTAAATTTAAAGGGCAAAATGAATAAAACGTTCGTGCTGGACAAGTTCCTTTTTATTTTTTTATTGACGTTATAGAAATTTTATTTTCCTTATTGACGTTATAGAAATTCACAAACGAAAATGGCTACCACTTGAGATGACGCCTCCACAGGCGTGCACGCAGGTTTTATGCGGCCGTTATTCAAACGTTGATGGCGCTCTTGTCCATACCAGTACTCAATATGGCAGCGTGGCAAGAAAGCTTTCCTCATACCGACTTATCGGGGGGGGGGGGCTCACAACGGACTTTACTACCCTCTTCTTAGCAACCACGTCTATGAACAGTGTGATCTTAAAATGAGTATCAGATAGATTTAATGTACATCTACCAAACGACAGTACTAATTAATCATTTTTTTCTGTGCATTATTTTTAAAATAATCTTTTTTTCCACTTCACCGGTTTTACAGAATTTAAAAATACTTGTTGTGTATGTCTATCATGAGTAGGATGTCTAGCGACCTCCACGCTCACTTTGTGAACACTATGGTTAGATAATCTCTTGTGAACTATGTCAAAATAACATTTATGACGATTTCTGTTCTATATGCTCTCAATTTGTATTCCATAATTTCATGTTCATATACTAAAAATTTATTGATCTTCTTTCTTAACTGGATTTGTATTTTTGTAAGTTATGTTTTTAATATTAATATGGTGATAATTTAGTTATTTTATGTACTGAATATAATTATTGTGGTATTACTAACTGGTTATTCCTGATCGGAGCCATTCCACTGAACACTCAACACGAACGAATGAAATCGAACAAATTATCGATACCGGCTGAACTTAGAAGCGTATGAAAACGTATCCTAAATCTGTGTTTATTATTATATAAACTCTTTAGTGTGGTCATATCGTGATTGAGTGGAGCTCTATTGACGTGGTTAGTTACACTACTCTATATTATATTGTTCCTGTCAGTGCATGATAACACACTGAGTGTACAGCTGTTGTGCTAGGCCATTGCAGATTATATACTGCATGATTATAATTTCAGGTCTGTCGCATTTTTGAAAACCACTTATTAAGCTTCCATCGTTGTAACCGCTGTGACACGCGTACAGAACACCGGCAATGGACACTGTGTCGTTCTACATAGCCTTCATTGCTGGTATTTTAACAATTTTACCAATTGCCGGCGCACCGTTTGGGACTCGACCAAACATCGTTTTCATTTTAGCTGACGACCTCGGCTGGCACGATGTTGGATACCACGATTCTATCATCCGAACGCCGAACATCGACAAGCTTGCGGCGGAAGGAGTTAAGCTGGAGAACTACTATGTTACGCCATTGTGCACACCAACAAGAGCAGTGCTGATGACGGGCCGTTATCAGGTAATATAATTTAGACTTAAACATTCCACTCAAGTTCAGCCATATAAACATTCATTTGGCATATTATAATACAAATTCGGGTGGTCTGTGTCAGATCTGCCCATCTTTCTATTGTCGCCCGGCCTCAACCCAGTGACTGCTGCACGGTTTTTCCTTCGGTTTTTCATAAATATATATATTTGTATATGCACGTTTCACGAGTGAATGGTGTACATGTGGGTGCTATACGTGCACTTCATTGTATGAAGGTAGACTTT